>NC_072011.1:17631057-17931057 GCF_027791375.1 Indicator indicator | reverse complement strand
AACAGGCCTGGCTTTTCCTGAAATATTACTAAACACTTGGTTTCTGCACTACCTTGTGGCAGTGAGTTTCATGGCTCAGCCAAGAGCACAGTCATGGATGATGAGAGGAGAACCAGACCTTGACCATAAACAGTAACACATAGCTTCTCTCCATGTCCAACAGTGTGACCACTCAGGGAATAGATTGAGTGAGGAGAAAAATGCCACCATCGTCCAAGCCCACCCTGGAGGAAGGGTCAGACACCCCCTCTCACAAAACATAGCCCTTGGCCTTCATCAAGACACCTCATCTAAAAACATTCTTTAGGGTGTACATCTAAAATACCCTCAGATGTCTGGAAATAGGGATACAGTAATTTTTGACACATTTCTACGAGGTGAATAAGATTTACGTCAGTATTACAGGAAGGAAAATGAATCCCAGAAATCAGTGGGAGAGAGAAGACAAGATGAGAGCATTCAAATGCCAGAGTCATAGACCCAAATATCCTCCAAATAATACAATTCTGCTACTGTTAAAATTACTATATCATGGTATCCAGAATGCAACAACAAAATATGTGCTATTATGAGATTTTTGCCTTTTACTTTCCTTCACCATGCCACTACGTATTTCCATGGGGCGAAGTGGCTCTTTCTTGGAGTGACCTTTGCTGGAAGGCAGGCACATGGCTGCAGCCACAGACAAGTCTAATTCTCCTCCTTGACCATGTGTCATTCAAAAGCCTTGAAGATGTCTGTGCTGGAGACCACGGGTCTCCTCCTGAATCTGGGTCACTAGCAGCACAAAGCCCTGCTAAAGGCACCTGTGTGTGACACAGACATGCTAAGGACCATTCCCCCTCCAAGGGACATAGCAACAGCCAAGTCTGTTCTGTGTAATTACAATTTAGGGGTGGCAGGAGGGTGTCATTATTTCCTGTTCAACCGCTACAGCCTCGGTCTCTTTAGCAAGGGTCTCCTCACAAAGGCTATCCCTGCACCAGAAAGCCTCAGATTTGCCCTCAGCTCTTCCATAGGCATTGATTAGGTGCCTTTTTCCTTTTTGTCTTTAAAAGAAAAAATCAAAAAGGAACATGATTTAAAACTAAAATAGAATGAAGCACATTGTACAAAGGATTATTTCAAGTAATTCTCCTTGAAACTGTAACAAAGGAATGTTTCCTGGGGATTAAATGGACTGTCAGGTAATCAGAAAAGTTGTTTTAGGTTTTCCTCAAGAAGAAAAGAAGCGTTTTGGATGGATTTTGTTTCTGGTGCTTTGTGACACTTTACAGCTTATTCCCTCATGTCACACCAGTTTATTTCATTATTCATAAACATGTTGAATGCCAAAGTGATCTGAGAAGCTGTGGGGCTCTTAAATGCTTAACCACTAAGCCCTTTTCTCCCCATCCCATTGCAAATGCAAGGACCCAGCCCTCTTGCTATCCTTCCACAGAGATTTTTTTTAACCATTACTCATCCTACTATCTTGGTTTTTATGAGGGTGGGCTACCTGGTATTTTACACACTGTGCAGGACTCTGAGATAGCCTTGAAGGAAAAGTAACATCTAAGGGAGACTGAATTTGTCCCTGGGGTTGAAGTGCAAACCAGTACCCAAGGAACCTTGCACAGATGCTGTGCGCAGTCCTTATCCCTCTGTCAGGTGTGCAGTGTGTTAACACTAAATTCCATTCCTACCACCAATCCCAGGATGCCTCCCAAGACCTCCCACCACAATTCCACCTTGATTGATGCTGCAGGGGGCCAACTGTCCTTCCTCGGGGCTGAGGCAGTCACCCATTTCCAATGTAGTAGTTCTGCCACCAGACAGTTGCATGCTCCTGCCTGACTTACCACATAATTCACAGGGATGCCTTAAAATGGCCCAGGTCTTTCCTTCAGGCCCAGCACCAAAAGTCCTTACAAATAACTGCTCCTTAGCTGCTCCAGCCCACATCCACACCTGTAAGCTCAGCTGCCTCCTTACACCCATCCCAAAGCCTTTGAGGGAGCAGGTGAGATAACCTGGGGCACAGGCATCCCCCGCATCCACCACCCCACATCCAGCTCCACATCTATTTTATGCCAAGTGGAAGGAGTTCCCCTCCCTCTGCTTGGCCAAATGCATCCAGCAGCAAAAAAGAGCACAGTCGTCACAACAGATCAAGGCAGCCTGGACAGAAGGGAGAAGGTGTCAGAGATGCTCACCGCCTCTGTGGGGAGGGACCCCCACTAGCCAGGGCATCTGGCTCCAGTTGCTACACTGGCCTGCAGTACTGATGTCCTTTTGGACTACTCAGTGCTACTGGGTGCCCAAGCAGCAAAAGATACCCACACCCACCTGTGCCCAAGCAGTTGGTTTCTGCTGCAGCAGTCGATCTTTGCTGCTAAAAAAGGTATGGGAAATGGGGGTTTAGATAACAATGCTACTGCATCTGGGATGGGGCCAGGGATGACTACCAGAAATGTGCTGGCTTTGCACACAACAGCACTGCCAAGCGTGACAAATCACAGACATGTTTGGTGGTACCAGCTCAGGATTTGGATATTGGTCCCTACACCATAAGCAGCCTCTATTTCCCACAAGCTCACAGAATATAGCTCTCCACATCATGCATTATGCTGAGCCTGCTCCAATCTGGAACAATTGCTCCTTCATGTGTGTCTTAATTTTATCTCTAAGTAAAAGAGAGAAAGATTTGATGCTACTAATGGCCCTGGAAATTGATGGGTTTTATATTTTTTACTACTTTTTTTTTTTAAATCTAAAACAAGGTTTTCTTTTCCATGAGCTGCTTCTTTCTAAAAGAACTTTGATTCCAATTATTCAGACACCTGCTGGTGTCCCAGCAGCCCCCCTGGCAGCAGCAAACCTTCTCAGGCTGAGCAGCTGAAGGAAACAAAGCCCAGAACAATGTTGTACAGGAGAAACTGTACACACACCAGAAAGCCAGAGAGCACAGCAGCAAATGTATTAGTCTGACATCACAAGGGTCTGCTTGTTTGTTTGCTTTCTGCTTTTATATCCTGATGCTCTCTCTTGCCGTGCCACATGTTGAATTTTCTTGATTAAGTTGAGACTTTCATTGTGCAGTGTGCCCAGAAGAATTACAGAGGGGAAGGAGAAAACCCCACTGCATATGGTGAAGGCAGTGAGATGGATACTGAATTCTTCCAGCTTGAAATGACAGGCAGTACAAAAAAAGCTCTTTGGTACCTTCTTTAAGATGTAGCATGTGCAAGCCCAACTCAGCAAATATACCTTGGGAAAAGCCAAAAGCAGTATTAAAGATGCACAGCAAGGGAAATTTTAAAGCTGCCAGTACAAGTTTCTTCAGATGCAATATGTTTGTACATCATCAAACACCATAGCAGTTCTTCCTCCATAATAATAATTTATTTATTTTTAATTATTGTTATTATTATGTTAAGACAGCTTCTAACAGACCTTTCCAAGTCTGTAACTTTAAACATAAAAGTGTCCACTGAAACCACGCAAGCTCACCTCAGCTCAGTATGCAATGAATGGGATTGACCCTCCTGGCCTGCTTATTTGAGTTACATCTTTCAGCCTCATTTCCCTCCTTCCACTGAGGGCTGAGTTTTGCAAGACATAGACCAGCCTTGAGACAGCATCAAAGCCTCTATGGTGGGATTTCCTCACTTGGAAACAGGCTTCAGGCAGACCTGTAAACTCTGTGGAAGTTTGCTTTATGGTGCCAGAGAAGCACAAAACAGCTCTAGCATCTGGCCTCAGGGGCTCAATCAGTTCTGTATGAATACTCATATGATGCAGTTATCATCAGCAAAGCTCATAGCTAAGCGCTTTGCTACCAAGTCTCATGGCTTTGATTTAAGGAGCTCCCAGTAATCTGGGACACTACAATTAACATATTTAATAGAGCGACTAATGGGAAAGAAAGAGGGAAACCTGCGTATAGCAGCTTATGCTGATGTTAGGGTTGGAAAGAACAAAACCCAGAAGTTTCAAACTACAAAAAGGGCACATGAAAACTGATTACTTTCTTCCTTTTATTCTGCACAATGTAAGGAAAAGAATAAAAATAATGGAAATTAGTTACCAGTAATCTCAGACTGATTCATCTTTTCAAAGGTAACATATGAGGTTTAAACATCCACTTTGGGACACTTTGATAAGCCTGTCCATCAAAAAAGAGGTGATCTGCACTTTCTGGACACCAAAATCTTCCACAATGTCTCACATAATGCCACACAAATACTGCAGACTTATTTTAAATACATACCTCTGTTTCCTGCCTGCAGGAGAACAAAGTCTGCAGCTGTGTTATTAAAAGTGTTGGGCAACAACCAAGAGTTTAATAGAGGTATCTGTAGTTGTTCCAGGTAAGAAAATGGTAATGAAATTAAACTAGTTTATAAACAGGATATAAAGAAAAGTAGAAGCAATCCCCTAGTTATGAACAGACAACCTTACTGTAATTACTACAAATCAAACACAACACTTCTGGTCCACTGGGGACTTACTGCACTAATTTCGTTTGGAAACCAAGACCAGCTTCAGCTGGCTTAGAAAAACAGCCAACAGTTCATCTGATCAATGGCCAGGTAATAATAATATATTACATGCCATAATGGTGAGTTACAGTATTACATTGCTACAATAATTGACAGACAAAAAATCTAGCAAGACAGCCATATGACCAAATACATATTTATCTTTTAAAGTGTCTTTTACATGGTTGTGTAATCATCTCCTAACCAAGTGTTCTAAACCCAAGAAATAGTTCCAAATTATATAGAAATGGGTACCTAAATAACCTGAATTCTGCCTTGGTTTTACTGTGTGCAATATGCAACACAGAACATTCACTGCACATGGTTATTATATCCAGTAAACATAAAATTGTGACGGTCACTACAGCAGATATGGTGCCAGATTAGATAAAATGAGGGTTTGGACAAGGTCTTCCAGCTTTCCAATAACATTTCTTAACTTTAGCCCCCACTGGAAAGTGAAACCAAGCTGTCCTTAGTGAAGAGGTTAAGCCATGTTCAAAACACAAAGAGAAGCAGTGGTCGTTTTTGCTTAAAGCACTCTGGAGTTTTATTCCTTCTAGAAACAATAGAGAAGGGAAGCAATGTTGAGAGATGTCAAGTTTTAAGGAATTTCCTCCAGCAGAACATGATTTTTCAGTGTTGGCAAGAAACTATATTTGGCGAGTGATGACACAAAATGGAAGATGATCATATTTCTTTAACAATGTAACCTACAGACAAGAGGGTTTTTTCCATCATCAAAATAGGTCCAACATTAGGTGCTTAGAGAATCTGTTTATAATCAAGCTAGTTAATGGATTTACTTGTGAACTTAGACAATACATGAACTATTTAAATAGCGTTCAACTGAGCTCACTTTAGCCATCTAAGAGACAGGCACTTGGGTTGGCTGGGCATCTGGACTTCCTCATGGAGAATGTAAAATGCAGCTCAGCAGTAAGGAGCTGATTTATTTGACAGGACAGGGCTATTGATCTCCAGGCATGACCAATGTCCATCTGTACATCAGATTTTTAGCAACATTAGATTAATCTAATCCCTATTAATTCAGAGTGGATAATGCTTCCAATCCTTTGGTTGGTTAAGATTTTATCCCTGCCCTCACCATTCACATTCACCTTTGTCACCTCCCATCCCCAAGAATGGCTGGTTACCTCTCCTTTGCACCAGCTCAGCTAACAGAGTTATAAAATTATTATTATTAGTAGTGTTATTGTTATTATTATTATTATTAACCCAACATCCTTCATCACAGTGCCTCTAAAAGCCTAAGGGCCAGAACATGAACCTTCTTTAGCATTTCCGCGTTGCTACTTTGCTCTATTATACACTACACAACTTGGATTTCTGCTGCCTCCAGGGCTGTTGGAGCAGACCTTTCTCCACAGCCAATCAGTCCTCTGCCTGGATCATACAGCTGTGTGTAGTTTAGTCCTAGAAAGGTTTATCCTATAAATATAGGAGAAGAACAAAATGACTTCTTGATACCCCACTGTTTGCTTCAATAGAGTGACTCCAGGGATGAGCTGAGTACACTGGAAGAGAAAAAAATTTAAGCAAAGCAGAAAATACATAAATAAATATTTTCTCTACAGATATTTAGACACACAGGTACACATACAGTGAGATTTTACAACTTAATTTTCTTGTGAATGGCAATGAACTGAGTCAGTGTGATTGCTAGAGTACAAGTGTCCCCTACACAGTAACTCAGTGCACAGAGAATTACATTCTTTCGTGCATCAACATTTTTGAGTTAAGATACTTCTTTATTCCTAAGATTGTTGATTAGGCCCCTTTCAAACTCAGTACCCGCTGCCTGCGCCTTACATGAATCATATTCAGCGCAGGGCATTGCTGACGCTGTCACAAACAACCCAGGAATAAAAGATCGGCATTTCAGTTTATTTTTCCTGCATCTTGTTAAAAAACGCACGAGGAATTTTGAAGAAAGCTAATGCATAAATACATATTTTGTCTGATTCAATAACATATACAATTCAAATGACACTGCATTAGAAAACCAAGGGGCTGCTGTTATTCGCTAGCACTTTAAATATGAGCAATTTATTTCTTTACCTTGACATTATTCAGAGGGCCAAATCAGAAAAGGATGTAACATTACTTAACTGCCTGCCCCACCATCCCCCAACAAGCAACCAGAAAGCTGCTGACTGCACCAGCACAAATGCTGTTTCTTTAATCTTATCAACCATCACCTCTTCCAAGCAGTGAGGACAATAACAGATTGGTATTAGCAATCTCAGCCCTTCTCAGACAGTTGGAGGCTTGCACATCTTAACTGATGTGCCTAATTAGGTACAGCAGTGATTCAGCCTTCAGCTGCGGTTCTGTGGTTTTGCTTCCAGTGTGCATCAGCGTGCTTCACATCACCCTGTGACTGAGGTGTTTACTCTTCATCACAACTGCTGTTATCTGTCAGAAGTGATACTGGCCTGCTTTCCAAAGAATACCACTCCTTCACTTATTTATATGGAAGTACTTTCACCGGAAGGCACAAGTTATCTTTGTCTGAATGTTATTCCAGTGAAAGATAATAGCCTGGAAACTTCAGTGTCTTCCAGCTCTGGACTGAAAAGTCTGCTGAGCTTTCAAGAGGTGTCAAGGGAAGAGAACTTTGGCATATTACTCAGCTTCCATGCCCACTCACTCTGCTTAGGGACAGAGAAAACTCCATCTCAGTGGTCACAGGCTTGTGAATTCGTACCTGCCATGAACTAGGCTAAGATTTATTTATTCAGATAAAATTAGTTTCAGTAGCTAGCAGCATTAACTAGAGATGAACTGCTACTCTGGAGGGGAAAAGGTCTGTATGCCACTAACCCTTTCATCCTCTGTTGACACAACAGAGAAAGTAAAGCAAGGAAATATATCTCAAAGAATGAAAAAACTCGATGGTCAGTGTTTTCTCAGGCTTTATCCTTAATAGATTAGAAGAACAAGAATATCCTCTGCCAAGCTTCAAAAGTGTAAAACTCATGGTATTGTATTTCCAGATTTAAAATTGCAACACTCCATAGATAAGACTACAGAGCCACATCTTCAGCTGTTGTAAAAAGGAACAGCTCTGCTGAAGTCGGAAGATGACACCTATTTATATCAGCCAAGTAGACTGCTCCTCAATATCAAAGCTTATCCTCATTTCTACTTACCTGTCAATTGCCACATTTAGAGCTATGTTTTCCATTGCAATAGCAGACCTTTAAAGGAAGCTAAAAAATGCAACTCTTTATCAGTGATGTTCTCAACTCTAATCGGAGTTGTACAAAGCTCTGAACTCAACTCTTTGCGAATAAAAAGGCTTTTGATTCATCTTCGGGGAAACAATTAGAGATCATCCAGAGCATATAAATTAGTCTGATTTGCCATTTCCTCCAGCAAGGCTATTATATATCTCTTTTCTTTTTCTTCCAGGTTGGCTTCTATTTTCTCTCAGGTGCAACTGCAGTTTCCTACGGCAATGAACTGAAAAAGAATCAGCAACATCTGGAGTTGTCTGCACTTCTGCCAAATAAAACAAACAGATCTTAAGAGGGCAGTTTCTCAGAATGAAAAGGGAAGGGATGACTAATAAGGAAATGCAATTCACAAAAAATATCTCATTTAGTCTTTTTTTTAAATATATGGGCCTTGAAAATCTTCACCACTACCTTAAAGTGCTACTTGGACTATGCAAGAGTAATATTTTTCCAGAAGGAACAATATTTGGCAGTTTTGTTAGCTGTTTGGAGGTGAATGCAAGTTTAAAGATCGCTTGATAGTATCTAATAAACCACAGACTTCCCATCTAACTTCCCTCAGTTTCTTTTTCATCAATAGAAAGAAATGGGCAAGTTAGGATTCATCACACTTTTAAAGTGACATATATAATAGTTCAGCTGAACTGCACCCTAAAAGCAGCAATTGTTCTCCTCTGAAGAGGAAGCTCAGGACAACTAGCTCAGTCGTGACATCTGTATCTGTAGACGCCTAATGCTGAATGAGATAAGGGTGATGCCCACAAAAGCTGTCTTGCAGAATGAGCCCCTATTGCATTCCTCCCTATCTTAGCTTCAACTTCTTGACACTGTGTACCCTCCTGGGAAGCAGGAGACCACCATCTGCAGACAAAAGAGGCTATCATCTTCCTCTTTAAAAACTTTCTTCAGGGTTCTTAATGAAGAGGTGATATGATCATAAGCACTTACCTGTTACTTACATATATTCAGCTTAATTTTCTTGTCCCTTCTTCCAAGCCCCTATTCTTAATCCTCTTTCCCATGCTGTTTCTTCTGGTCCCACCTTAAATCCCACTCTCTGGGAGCCGTCCTTATTCAAGTCCCTGAAAAAAAAAAAAAAATCCTTCCTAGCCAGCTGTCTGTATTAATTCTGACTTAATAATCTCACAACTCTGTCAAACAGTTACCTGAACTATCCAAGTGTGCACCTTCCTTAAACAGCATTTACAGGATTTTATCATGTGCAAATTGTCCTGTCCTGGGTTTCACTTATCACAGCAAACATGGGTTAGACTCATCCCTCCTAACCATAAGTACTTGGATGAGATACCTAGTTTAGATGTGTAGTCACTTGAACCAATGAACAGTCACCTCCAGACAGGCTTTCAAATATTACACAGTTTTAACTGCCCCATGAAGATACTAACTTTCTTTCACTAATTACATAAAAGGAAGCCTAAGTGGCAATATTCCTCCTTCTGAGTTATTTATTAAATGCCAAAATATAGGCAGGGTGAACCTCAGCTTATATATTTTCATTTTATAGGAATACATCAACATTTTTCTTTTACTTGGAAACAATAAATACAAACAACTACAAGGGCACAGAATTTTCAGTTGTTTTGGGGCTATACATCTTCTCTGAAGCCTATTCTTGCTGTAAGTTTGGTGATTCTTCAGCTGCCATTGATGCCATTGATGTTAAGGAGAGTGCTGCATCTAACAAAATTAGGCCTGTTGACATTACTGATGAAGCTCACCAATCATCAATGCAAAGAAGGAAGAAAATGTAACAATGTGCCATAAGCTCCATGTGGACATCCACTTGCTTTCTGGAGTCATGGCTTCAAAGGTTCAGAGACAGGCTTTGTACCTTTATTAAAAACCTCTAATATCATCCCTCTACTGCTACAGAAAACAAGGGATGTTGTAAATCTGGATACATTCTCTGGAGAGCAATTTTCTTTTCTTTGTTGCTGCTCATTCTGCTTGAAAGCAATCCTCTCTTGGTCTTCAATACAAACCAGAAAGAGGCAGCCTGACATGAAACCATGAGCAGTGCCTCAAGCTACCCCTCTACTGCTGGATATGGGGGAATAGGTACAAAGAGCAGAGAAGGTCATCCTCAAAGAGAAATAGGAGTTCAGAGTGATTTGGCAGGTCTTGGGAAGCAAGCCAAGATTGCCCTTTGGCAGCACTACCCTAGGTGAGCAAAGCAGAACACATGTCAGTATCTGCCCCACCCGTGAGCAAATCTCTAGTGCAAAGGAAGATAAACTTGACAACTTTTGCCTTCATTTTTTTGTTATTTGAAGAATGCATGAGGAAATCACATGATCTGTTTAGCTTAATTTGCATAAACTTAGAGAAGCATGTGGCTTGAACTTTATAGCCTTTTCTTATCATTAGTATTCTTCCTTCAAACCTCTGCATTTTGTTGGGCTCAAACAACAAGAGCGAGGTCTGTGCTGCGGCTAATTTGAGGCCTGCTGATTCCCTGTGACTGCAAACAAAATCTGTAGCTTGCTGGATAAAGTGTCTTCTTTGTATTTCAAAAATAGTCAGCACAAATCCAATTAAAAGTGTTTCTTTTCTTTCAAATATTATATTGTTCTGAGCATTTCTGTGTAAGCAGGGAACCCTGGATTACATTCCTCTCCAGGGGATCCTAAATGTTTATACAAATCACAGTAGGCAGCATTACAACACTTCCAACTTTCGCCACATGCACTTTGTCTAAACTCGAACTTGGTCAGAAATTTGTCAGACTGCAAACTGTAAAAAAGAGGAATGAAAGGAAACTGTCTTGGTTTTGTTCCTTTTGAGGTTGCAGTTCTATTAACAGTTCTGTATGTCTTTTCCCCATCAATTTAATTACAGATTAATTAATTCTTAGCAGTTTTCTAAAGCCTAGCAAAATATCATCTGACCCAAAACATTTCACAGCAGGGAAAAAAAGCCAATTTAAATAAAGAGAAAATCCATCCTTTGGAAAAAATGGTGTTTAGAAGGACAAGCAAGAGTAGAAAAAGATCAGCCCTCCCTTTTCCTCAGCAAACACATGTTACTGCATGTCTCACTTATTAGATTTCACTTCTTTCAAATCCTGTACATCATGCCCCAGATTGATCTTAACTACAAACTGGTGATAGTATATACAAGGACTTTTTATTCTTTTCTGTGCTTGAAGATATAAACATCAAAGTGGTTGAGATACAGCCTTTGCTGTTGGCATTGTGCCACAGTCATGGACCACTTTTCATACGAAGTTGAACATGCTTGGAGCTGCAGCCCAAATGATTTATCTTGTCTCTGAGACTGAGGCAACTTGGTGAGAAATATAGGGGTCTATATTAGAAACAAGCAAGCTCTGGCAAAGATTACATTTATTGTTGCCTGAGATAACCCAAGGAAGGGGCTGAGTCTGCACCCTTCTCTGTGAGCTTGTGTGTTGCTTCTACCAGGTAGGTTTAGACTACCATCTGCTTACATTTATATTTTTATAGGGCCTTTTATCACAGGGCTCCCAAAGCACTTTACACACTTACACCTTGATTCTCTGTTGTAATCTAGGAATTGGGCTTTAGAGCCTCCTTTTTCACCTCTCAAGTGGGGTCATTACAAAGCACATACATAAAGCCAGAGTCGGGCATTTGGAGGCACAATATGAACACCAAGATATTTCTGAGAATGGACAAAACAGAAAGACTTAGAAAAAAAGAAAGACACGTTCTGCATACATAGCTGACAAATCTCACAACGTGAAAGAGCATACATAGGCCTTTGGTTATTGATGTGCAGGGAGGAAACATTCTGCTTACCGGGAAGAAAAGGAAGTACTCCTTAAACAATTAGCCTTCTCCTTGTCCTTACATATAGTTAGTGGTGGATGATTAGTGTATATAAAAGGGAAACCCAAAGCAAGGAGAAGTCTCCTTACAGCAAAGACCTGTACCATTTCTGTGAAGGGGAACTGATGTTGGCAGCTATCGGTGAAGGTCACAGCGACAGGCCAGGAAAGGCACAAGATGTGACATGGGGTCCTTTACAAATAATGAAGAGAATTTATTTCCTTAGGGAAACAGTTTCTCTTTCTGGAACTGAAGGAAAATGGCACAAATTATTTGCACTCAACACTGAAGTAAGGAGAAAGGACATTTCTTTTGCCCTCCACCCATCAGAATAGGCTAGTGAATTATCCATAGCAGAGCAATTTCAAAAAAAGAAGCATTTATTCCAACATAAAGACTTAAAAATAAAAAATTTAAAAGCCTGTGAAAATTAAAGCTGATCACATACAACTAGGTCTCCAAGACATACAGTCATGTATGTATGCTCACCACTACGAAGCATAAATAATCAGTTTACACCATAACACAATAAATTCAACTTTCCAATTAAAGCACCCAATTCAGAAGGAAAGGCTGAGAAGGTAGAATGGGCTGGAAATAGAATGTGAGAAGGCCCAGGGCAAGGGACCAGGAAAGATAGTGGAAAAATATTAGCAGAAACTGAAATTTAAAAAGCAGAATCTGCAGCTGTGGAGACTGGTTTGTTCCTGACTCTTTCTCTTTTCACTGGGAGTTTAATCTCTTCCTCCTCCTCCAGCTCTCACTTCTGCTCTTCTATGGCTCACTTCATGCACCCATTGCAGATCAGCTCACTCCTTCACCTGCACACTCACCACAGAAAAATCTTGCAAACACCAACCTGACATGGATTCTGGAGCGAATAGGGGCCCTGAAATAGCTCCTGCTGACACCCTGCTATTGCAGATAAATAACTTGGCACTTGCTGGAGCTGAGACTGGAGTCCAAGTCCTCTGGCAGTTTCATGAAACTCTAGCTGTTCTTTCCCTCTGCTTTTCAAAAAGTGCACAAAGTGAAATGGCTCCTTCGGGGGCAAATGACACAATGGTGCTAACCAGCATGATTTGTTTGTATGTTTCATCCCTAGAGGGGAGGAGGAGGGAAGGAATGTATATTTTATCTGATCCAAGCCACTTTTCTTTTGTTGTTTCTGCTAAACTCATAAAGAAATATTAAAGAATAAGTGGTTTGTACTGTCCTACGCAAAAGAAATTTGAGGGGGAAAGAGAGAGAGAGAGACAAGATGCCATTTCTTTCTCAAAACTTGTTTGACCCTCTGACCCCCCAGCCTGGGAGGAGCTCACTTACAAAACTCAGCATTCAGAAAGAAATTTTATAAATAGCCCAAGCTGTCCTGCATTCAGGAGAAAAGCTGTTTATTTACTCTCTTCTCTTGCAGTGCCTGTGTGCTTGTGTCAGCGTGTGCTCGGGATTGCCCACTGACCTACATTCCCTGAGACGAGGAGCCGCAGCTGCCCGTTCTGGGGCGCACCCACACCCCCTGCCCTGGCCCTGTGCTCGCTCACTGGCACTGCTCCAGCGGCACTGGTAAGTTGTGCTGGTACGTGTAAGTGGATAACATCTCAGGCCACTGAAGCATGCTTTTAAATGGATAGCCAGCTAAGTGTATATTAATTAAACTTAAAAGTTCTATTTATTGCCAAACACAGGGGGATTACACAGACAACAAGTGGTGGAAAGTACTCCAAAATGTTCTCACCCCTTTAATTACTGTGCTATAGTTAGCCCAGCGAGCTGATGTATAATCAGCACTGCTGTACACACTGTTTACAGCAAACACTCAGGAGAAGCAAACTTCTTTCTTCACAGCCTGAGCAGCTGTGATGTTTTTAAGTGCAGGTGAAACACAGAAGGCACCAAAGCACCACTTTTTTTATCTCCTCCCCATGATGCTGCCTGACTCCAGCACCCTGCTGTACTGCCAGTGCCAAGGGCCCAGCTGCCAGCCCCATGCCCTTCTCAGCATCACTTGCAGTCCATCACACCAAAGCTCCCATAGCATCCAATGTGTAGTGAAATACCAGAGCTGCCGTTGTGGAAGTTAATTACCATTGTACCATGCTTTGCTGCTGGTAGTTATTACTGTTGGGCACCTCAGGACTCTGAATTTATTTTATGTTTTGTTGTTCCATGTGCTTACAATTTATGCATTTTGCAGGCAAACCAAACAGCCAAGTGAAGAAACCAGGCAGATCTGGACCCCTAGGAGGCCGATCCTGCACCCCTGAGTCTGTCACTGGGACCAACCACTTGAATTCATCAAGATCACTACTAGATTCTGCTTCAGCAGGTGGGGTTGGACTTGATGATCTCTGGAGATCCCTTCCAACCTCTAATGTTCTATGATTCTGTGATTCAGCAATGGGATGATACTCAATTCCTCCTAGGGCAGCTTCCAAGCTCACATCAAAAGTGTATCTTCTTTATTAAAAATGAAGATGAAAAAAAATCAGCAGAATATGGTAAAAAATTAATATCTCAGACTGAAATAGCCTTACTCTCACTCACACATACAACACACAAAGTTAATAGAACTGACCTCTGTGCTCCTCTGTTTCCCTATCTCCCATCAGTGCCTTACAAGCAGTAGCATATTGCTGTCTCCAGCTACTCAAATTGGATGTCTTCAGCACTGGCAACTCATTTTCCTTCCCTGAATCCTCAGACTCTCATTCATTTCCAGATGTTTTCACTCCCAGGTACATAAAATTCCCAATGTGGACAGCCTGAGCAATACGAGGAACTGTGGGTAAATGAAGTCACAGTAAGCATGGGAAACATGCTGAGTAAATCACATTACAGCACCACAAAATCTGCCACTACTACCACCTTTTTTACAAGCAGCCTGAAGCACCTTATACATTTAGTACCTCCACATTCATATATTTAGCAGCTCTTTCAACAGTCCTCATATTTAACTTTCACTAAAACATTCCAACTATCTCCTAGGACCTCAGAGTCTCCCTCACGAGGCTGAGCAAGCTGCTCTTCCAAAAGGCAGAGTGCAGTAGAGGTACAAAAACCCTCAGCTTTACACTTTGGGCTTCTTTGTAAGCAAGATAAGGTCTTTCTAACTGGCTACAAATATCACCTGGGGAATCATCTGCAAGCCTAGAGCTGCCAGAGCACAAAGCAATCCAGCCATTATTTTTCAGCAGCAATACCACCTGCCATAATCTACTCCAAAGGCTCTGATGCTCAGATGGAGACAGGATGTCTAAGGACTTCAGGGTGGCTTCAGAGAGGATTCGGCAGCTTTCCCATTCTACAAATAGAATAACGCCAAAGCCTTTTGAAGCAAAGCTGGTCAGAAATTTTCTGTGCCTAAAAAAAAAAAATCCATTCATTCCCAAACAGTTTTTGCTTTCCCAAATCATAGAATCATAGAATCAACCAGGTTGCAAGTAACCTCCAAGATCATCCAGTCCAACCTATCACCCAGCCCTATCCAATCAACTAGACCATGGCACCAAGTGCCTCATCCAGTCTCCTCTTGAACATCTCCAGGATTGGCGACTCCACCACCTCCTTGGGCAGCCCATTCCAATGGGCAATCACTCTCTGTGAAGAACTTCCTCCTAACATCCAGCCTATACCTCCCCCGGCACAACTTGAGACTGTCCCCTCATTCTGCTGCTGGTTGCCTGGGAGAAGAGACTGATCCCTACTTGGCTACAACCTCCCCTCAGGTAGTTGTAGACAGCAAAGTCACCCAACACCTCAGCTTTTTGGGAGCTTCACTTCATATTTTGAGACAAGCTGTGGGATTTGAGACACCACTTCAGCACTTAGTGTCTCTTTTCTTGCAGAGCTGCCCTGGAGCCAGGGCCTTGGAGCCACCACAGCAGCTCATTGACAGATCTATATTCCACTGTCCTCTCTGTTTTGCTGAGCATCACTGAAGTCTTCAGAGTTGCTGGAAATTGCTTCAGTTTTTCTTTGGCTTGCTTGCTTTAATACACATCATGTTTTAAATGGAAATTCCAATTTTTTAGCCAGTTTTATGCTCAGTGTCTATACTGGTAATCTCTGGGTCAAAAGGCAAATTATTTGCATTTTTTCCAGTTTACTTTGAGACATATTAAAAGCACCCAATGATGAATATCTGGTACTGAAAAACCCCAAATTGCACTGAAGTTGATGCATATGCATGCATGTGCATGTACAGCCTCACAAACTGACAGCAAATGCCATAGGACCAGCATTGTGTAAGTGGAATTAACACACAGAATTACTTTGTGTCTGCATCTAGCACAGCTTTTGCTGAACTCGTATTCATTCTGTTCTTAATTTCTGTCTTTTGAAGCAAATCCTTATGCTACTTTTTCTTTCTGTAAAGGGTAAAACATTCATTTCTTTGTTTATGGCAGTATGTTTTCATGTACACCATTCCCAGATTTTGTTCTGAACAGGTGGAAGTCCATCCTGCTCTGAATCTTGACTGTGTTTCACAGGTTTACTAGGACTGTGTCATGAAGGCACTTCAAGATGCAGGAAGAAAGGCAGTTTGCCTTTTCCTTAGAGACCAGCAAATACAAAAACCTGCCCAAAAAGTTGCTATATATGTGAGTAGTGATGTACTAAGCACACTCACTTGTCTCAGAGTTGTCTGCAGTGAGAGTGGTAGTAGCAGTGGATGTTACCAGCCTCATGGCATGAAGATGCAGATAGCCCCAGAAGACTTGCTTCAGATATTTAAAAAGAGGTTTCACTCCCTGGGCACTGAGCCTGCCCAATATGCCAAAATCACCAGAGAGGCTCTTTGTGCTTCATGCAAGTCTTCTCTCAGGTGCAGTCCTGGGATCTGCAGACTACCCCAGATGAGCTCAGCCCTTCTGTGTGGTGCTGTGGATATACTCAGGTATATACACATGTCCTTCAGGTCTGCAGTTCTCCTGTTTCCTTACCTCCTGCTGGCATCTAGTTCTTTCATAACCCATTCACTTGCTTTTGTGTCATCTTCCACACTGATGATGCATCAACTCTGGCACAGCAGCCAGCTCCTTGCAGTGCCAGACCCAGAGCCTGGATGCAACCCCTGCTCCTCAGGCCTTTTCAGAGATGTCACCAACTGGACACTGAGTAGGGCAACGTTTAGCCTGCACAGCACCCAGGAATGATCCAACAATTCCTGTATGAGTAGTGAGCACTCTGGAATAATATGGGTCTAATTTATCTTGCCTTTGGGAGATGGAGATGGATTAGATGACCTTCTAAGATGCCTTTCAGCTTCAATTTCTTGAACTTAAGAATCTTACAATTTTGTTTTAATTTATTCTAATAGATAAGCCTACCTAGTCTATGAAAAGTTAAGATTTTTCCCTCTTCTTTGGTGTCTTACAGAACATTGTTAGCATTTAGCATCAATTAAAGTGGCGAAGTCTTGTTGTTCACTGTCCACCTTTGCTCAGCCTTACCCATTCCTCTTGAAATACGGTGTAACTGCAGTCTACTGAATAGCTGTTCTCTCTTTCTTTCTCTGTACGTATGTCTGTACATATATAATACATATACTATATATATATATATATTTGAAATTGTGATTCCATTTATCCTAAGTTTCTGGAATTTATTGATTTTTTTTAACAGTGTTTAAATTACATCCACTTTTATGGAGACAAATCTGTTGAAGAATTAAACAGCAAAGTTTGCTCCAATCTATAAACATGACAGGGGGATGATTTCCTCTCATTTGCTAAATATACAGCTCCTTAGTCGGAGACATAAATAAGAATGTTGCCTAAGTAGGTCAGATTTGAGCAAGGGCTTTTCAAAAGACATGAAAGCACCCACCGTGAATATACACTTCAAAGCCAGAACCCATTTTTTTGTGCACATTTTGTTCCTGAGAAGTTTTCCATCTGTTCTAATGTCATGGCTTTGCCACAGTGGCTTGTCCTCAGACTCTGTATCTCTGGCAACTCAAATGCTTTACTTTTTAATGTGGCAGGTAAAGGAGATAATTGGAAGGCCTTCATAGCCAGAGTGGGGGAGTGGGTGGGAGGGAAGGGGGAATCTTTCACTTATAAATGGAGACGAAGGACAGACTTCCTTCGCTTCTTGTTGTTGGATAGCTAGTTTGATTGGATGCCAGGAGCTGAAAGGAGGGAGTGTGCATTTTGAAAGACTTTTCAAGGAGCATCTCTGAAATTAAAAGACAGATAATATTTATAGAGGTTAGTGAAGTTCACTTCACCTCACTCTTTGTAGCAGTGCAGTTCCAAATTCCAGATTCTTGATGGATTTAAACCCTTTCTCACCAGCAATAGTCCAACATGAGCTGCCTGTCACTTTTTCAAACGATGCCTTTCTGACTTCTTCACATAGCTCTGAAAGGGGAGGAAGCTTCCTCACTAATATGTCACTCAACCCACCCACCCAGACACCCACAGCTTGTTTCAAGCCAGCATAGAAAAAAAAGAACCCACCACACACCCTGGACTGTAGCCATGCTGGAGAAAGTGCTTCTTTAAATATCAATATCAGGGAGCGCTGGTCCTAAGGGTGAAGCCTGAAATAAAACAGCTACTTATTCATTTCTCAAGCCACTCTCCAATCTTAAGAAAACAAGCAGAGCTATGCTTTTGCTGTTTTGCCTGCAAATCAGTGACAGCATTCCTATATTTTACATTTACATATTTATTTGGATTGTAGAATGCCCACCACTCACACAGAAATTGCTGGATCACTGAGGGGTACTGTGCAACTCGTGTGTTGTCCTACTCAGCGTGTAGTTAGTGACGTCCCTGTAATGACCTGAGGAACAAGGAGACTATCCGAGGTAGGTTCTTCCCTACCCACAAAGTCTGTTGCCTTGTCTCAGAAGAAAAAGAGATTGGTTTCAGATTATTTGCTCCTGATAAACCCATGCTGGCTGTTCTGCTCATATCCTCATTATCTTCATGGTGTTTAAGACTGATTGTTTGATTGCTTGTTCCACATATTTGTAGGCAGCTGACTTGACTACAAATCCCTGGATTCATTTTTTTCTCCTTGTTGTGAATAGACACTATCTCTGCCCTTTTTCAGTCCTCTGGAACCTCTCCTGTCCTTCATGACTTCTGAGGTTAAACACTAAGCTTTCTGGGATTGAGCCAGTTCGCTGCCTCTCTCTACCCCAGGCTGAATTCCCCATAAGAACTGATGAATTAAAAAACATTTCATTTATCTCAATATTTTCTAATCTCATTTTTTTCCTACTGTAGCCTGAACTATTATCTTGTAGTCACTGGCTGTATCAAGCCTCCAATGATAGCTGAGCTTCTAAATGGACATTGATTCAGAAGCTGGTAACACTATTTATTTCAGATAATGCTATTTATTTGAGGGGAATAATCTAGTCTTTCACAATCTTTTCAGGCCAATCATTTTAGAAGTTCTCAGGTTGTTTTTCAGATACCTGATGCTCAAAGGCCCCCTTAATCTCCTAAATGAAAAGGAGTGCTTGTTGTCTTTAGATATTTCATACTTCAACAGAAATGGGGTATTTCAAGAGAACTGTCTACATTTTCAGTGAGAGTTACCAAACCTTTCTTCTGCAACCCAACAATATGGCCTACTGTCATGGTTTAATCCCAACAAGCACCCAAGACCTACGCAGTCCCTCGCTCACTCCCTGATGAGAATGGGGGAGAGAATCAGAAGAGTAAAAGTGAGAAAACTCATGTGTTAAGATAAAGACAGCTTAAGAGGTAAATCAAAAGCTGTGCATGCAAGCAAAGCAGAACAAGGAATTCATTCACTGCTTCCCATTGGCAGGCAAGTGTTCAGCCATCTCCGGGAAAGCCAAGCTCCATCACATGTAACACTTGGGAAGACAAACATCATCACCCTGAAAGTCATGTCCCCCCTTCCTTCCCCTCCCAGCATATGCTGAGCACGGTGCTATATTATGGTATGGAAAATCTCTCTGGTCAGTAGGGGTAAACTGTCCCAACTGTGTCTCAACCTCTTGTGCACCCCCAGCCTATTCACTAGTTGGCAATGTGAGAAGCAGAAAAGGCCTTGACTGGGTAAGCTCTGCTCAGCAGTAACTAAAACATGCTTGAATTATGAACACTGTTTTCAGCACAAATCCAAAACATAACCTCACACCAGCTCCTATGGAGCAAATTAACTCTATCCCAGCCAAAACAAGCACTGATTAATTCTCCCACCTTACCCTTAAAAATCGTAACATCGTATTTATACTTGTCTCTTTAGCACCTGTTTAGACAATAGCTACAAATCCACTGATGAAATTTAAACCCCCAAAAGATACACTGTCCCTCAAAATGGATTAAAACAGTGTCAGCTCCCTTGAAGTTAATGAATGAATACCATTCCTTAGCGCTGTTTTTGTTTCTTCTGATATCCTAAATAATGCTGAAGCAGAAAGGGTGAAGTAACCAAAATCCAGGTATGTTACTTTCTGCTCCATTAGGAAAAAGAAAAATCAATTTGGCAAAGCATAAAAGAAGAAAATCAATAGGAAAAGAAATTTTATTTTCAGCTGAGGACTAAGAATATATTATAAACAATGGTAAGTGAAAATTATTCATTGATTTGTATAACACCTTTTACAAGCCCAAAAGGTGCTCCAAAGAATTATAGATTATTTAAATCTTAGATCCACTTACCACCAAAATGCACCTATCTCTGGGGTGGAATGCAGCTGCTATAAAACTGCACTAGCAAACACTACACTACAGCTTTAGGGCACAAATGTTTAATCTGAAGATGCATCAAAGGAAGCTGAAAATGCAGAATGGAATTAGCCAGGCTGGAATATGACCACACTGCAACAATATCGATTTCAGCTTAAGCTTAAACTCACAGAAGATAGCTCCATCAGCCCATTAAACAAAATTTGGCTCACAAAGTCCCTAAAATGCTCTTTGTCAGAAGCTGGGATAATATGCCAGAGAATGGGTCATTTTGTGATTGCCCTATTCCTTCTGCTCTTTTCCCGGTCATTGTAGTCAGAACCTGATGACAGTCAGCTAGATGGACCTTTGGTCTGACCTAGCAGAGCTGTTCGTAAGCCCTGAGCTAATATCCTGGGCTGTGAGCTACAGCAGTGCTGAAGCCAGCACACCCTTGCATCTGTTGACTCAGCAGCAGGGCAGCCATCTCTGGCAGAAGGGCAGGAGGTGCAGCCGACAAGGCAGTCTTTTGTATTCTCCAGCATGAATCACCACAGTCATCTGGAGGCATGCTAAATCCTCACTCTTAAGCACACATTAAGTTGTTTCAGGATATAGGCCACATTTATAGCACTGTCATTAGTAGCAAGGGCTCGCACTGCATAAAATTACACAAAGTACCTTTTGTACCTCAAGATGTACTTAGCAAGCAAACTCCTAGGGACAGAGAATGTACAATCTTCTGTTTCTCTAAAGCACCTTACTCAATGACAGCAATATAAAAATTATTTATAACAATCTGCTAAAAATAAAACTCAAATGACTTATCACTCCTGGGCTCCTGGGAATATACTGTAGGATTTGCCATTTAATTGTAAACCAAATCTAGTGAACAGTACCTTACGTTTTAGAGAAAGAGGAAAACTAGTGATACACCTCACCAATTGCTAAGTGCAGCATGTTTTGGGTGATATGATCTTGGTTAATCACCCAGGATGTGTCTGAAGGCAACAGGAAATGTAGAGGAAAGTGGCAGACATTTCTCCTCCCTGCAGTCTGTAACCTAACAATTCCTTCCACTGATTAGGAAGCTTCTACCACTTCAAGGGCAGCTGCAGGTGGGCAGGCACACCAAAACCACTTGTCATCACTGCCGTCTCCCAGGCTGTTTCTTTCTCCCTTAGCTTTCTCTGGAAAGAGTTCTTGGGAAGATCAAAGCCCAAAAATAGCAGTAAGACAGAGTAAACACCTTGCCTAAAAGACCACAAGTTAGTCTGGAAAAAGATCCACAGAGCATCTTGCACATGCAGACCCAAGCAAACTGCATTGCACAGGATGACCCACGCCCTGAGAGACATCTGAGGCTATGTGTGGGGTAGAAGCACAACATCTGCTACATCCCGCCCACTTCCACACACATAGCCTACCTGCCCCTGTGCTGAGAAAGACAAGGGAATATAGGAAGAATATCTCAAGTTAGAAACCTGACCCCTCTCTTCTCATCTTCATAACAGCCACAAGGTAGTACAGAAGTTTGCATCAGCATCAAAATAAAAACAGACGTCATGGACATTAGAGACATGCTTCATATCTGATAAAGATACTTCTAATTCTTAACCATCAGCAGACAGGGATGAAAATGTATTTGCACCCTGGAACCGCCTGCTGCTGATAAAGCATGTTGATACACCTGTATTCATAAGAATGCCCAAGCCAGGAACTGACCTCTTTGGCCAACAGATTCTTTCCTCTGCTTTTCTTGACAGTCACACCTAGCAGCTCTTCTCATAAGCTGATAGAGCTGTACCTTGAAATCATGTCAGAGCAGATGTGGGAGATTTATTCCTTTCCACAAAACCGTGGGGAGCTATCACAGAATGCAAGGCAGAAATCCACAATGCACAGCTCAGAGTAGCCAAGAACACAAAACTTGGGAAAAACTATTTTTAATGTTAATGTGATGTTGAATAGACTTGATATATATTTCTGCTAATGGAAAATGGCAGAGGCCTGTAGGAATAACAGATTCCATCCTTTTTTCGCACTTCGATTCTACCAACCCTCAGCTTCATCTTTTGTCTTCCACTGCCTCTGCCCTGTTACTAAGCTTTGTTCCCACAGTGGGGAGAACTCTTAAAATCTTTCCTTCTTAAGGAAAATTCAAAGATAAAGGCTACTATTAGCATAAAATATGTTTCTCAGGCAACAAAATTAGTAATGCATTGCTTCCTCTATGTCTTCTTCCCCAACTCCCTAGGAATGAGCACAAAACCAGTGACAAGTGATGCACTTTCCACACTTGGATTTCCGCATAAGATTCTTGTGTAGATCCTCTGATACCTAATACTGGCTCTCAGTGTACCTTTTCCTCAGTGAGGGCACGCTCTCTTATAAGTAGTTGCCCATTTTCAGTGAGCTTTGTCTCTTGGGACAAGTTGCATTTTAGTTATATTTGGCCAAAGCTGGCCAGCTGGTCCAAAGGTCAGTTAGACGACAGCTACATGCCTCACCTCACTTACTGTACAACACAGGAACCTCATTCTCCAAGAAACTTCGTTTTCTAAAGAACACTGAAGACAGAATCTTCTGGTCTCTCAC
Organism: Indicator indicator; assembly: GCF_027791375.1. Classification (NCBI taxonomy): domain Eukaryota; kingdom Metazoa; phylum Chordata; class Aves; order Piciformes; family Indicatoridae; genus Indicator; species Indicator indicator. The sequence goes on along the minus strand of NC_072011.1, from coordinate 17,908,180 downwards.
TTCCTATGAACCTAATGTTCATCTTTGTTACAACCTCCTCTGACAGGAATTGCTTTTATCTGTATTTTGTAAAGCTTTGAGCATATTGCCAGCACTTTAATAATAAAATATCATAGAGAACCACATATCTGAATATTATTATGCAGAAAATATGTGCATGTTCACACAGACAGCAGATGTATAAAAATATTGAATATGTAATTTAAGGCTTTATTTGTGTTTATATAGGTCAAACATAGGGCAAAGTCTTCTCTAGTACACACAAAACCTACATGTACACTGTATCGAAAGAAAGCACATAAACTCCTTTCATTCTGGATGCTAGAAGGTGCAAGCTCTAACTAGCTTTTGGAGGGGTGATTTCCCCAGGGAACCCCAGGTGTCCTGGACCCATGCCAAGAAGTTATTGCTGAGCACTGGGGCTGAGGTTCACCTCACATAACCTTAGCCATCTGTCTCCCTCTGGAGACTGGGGCACCTCCAGAGGGTGATACCTGGGAGGATGGAATGAATCACCCTGCCCAAGTCTCACCACTGACTACAGAGGCCGCCCCAACTATTTGCTTAGATAACTCTGTAATTTTTTAATAACTTTAGGTGAGATGAATGCCAAACCTGTGAATATTAGCCCACAAAAAAAAAAAAAGGTGAGTAGGAAGACTTCACATGATAGCTGAATGGAAATAAGAAAGAGCAAACCATAGACCCTACATTTTCAGCTTCTACATGGATGAAAGAACTGGCTTATAATACCCAGGAACTTCTGCAACTGTATGAAGTGGCCTTCATGAGAATCAAGGAAATATTGCTAAGGTAACTAGCATTAGTATTTTAAATATATTTTCTGACCATGCACATTTCAAGTAACCTCCTTATTGCTGTCAGTTACTGTAAAATGGTGATTATTGCCAGAAAATGGCAGAAGAGCAATTTCTATTTCCTTACTAATTTGAGTAATTCCTCTTTATAACCATCACAAAAACAGGATGAAGAGCCAGTAGGGAAAAATTAAAAAATAAATAACTAAAATAAATCCATGTGACCTGAGCTGGACTCCACAACAGAAGACTCTAATTGTTCCACTTTCCGCCATGTTTCAGGCACAAAGGGTAACACACACAACCCACTAGGCAGTGGGTTAAAAAACTGCTAGTCATCCACTGCAGTTGAATTTGTTAGCTGTGGAGTAATTCTATTGGTTTCAAAATTCTACTTCCCATTAGTGCTATCAACCATGAGATATTGTTAGAGGGTTTTTGTGCTCTTTTTTTTTTTTTTTTTTTTTTACCTTCACTGTCTGGAACACAGCTCATCCCCATGTCCATTAAATATACATTTGAACAGCATTTCCACCTGCACTTTGTCACCTCGAGTTCTCAAGGGGTGTACCTCCACTTGGCTCTGAGCTCAAGGGCGCCCTTGATATCAGCCTGAGAGCGCCAACAGGCATGCTAATGCCCATTTGAAAAAGCTTTTCCTTTCCTTGAATGTTTCCATGCACTCAACGAATAAAAAGTCTCTGCTTCACTCCATCTGCAGTGCTGTAGGATGACCTCACCTCATTCTGTCAGTGAGCTACAGTTGCTTTCAGGTACCTCCTAGACATTGCTTCCCTTCCTGGAGCATGTCATCGCCCTCCCCTACTTTAAGATCCAAGTTAGCAAAAGGCTGTGTGTGTATTGATCTAAGCCCACCCTTTTGTAGGCACTCAAGCTACTGCTGTTAATGTTGTGCTTCTTTTTAAAATGTCCACATTCCCTGGAAAACTAGAAACACTCTGCAATCACAACCTGCTTCTTAACCAGAAAGAAAGTAAACTGCAACAAAAAGCTGAATTTTCTGCAAATTAGATGTTGGCAGTAAAGTTAATTTGTTCCTCTGCTGTCAGTAAGAGGTGTCTATATGGGTCGCTGAAGGGGTTCTTTACTGGGAATAAGTTAAATTCAGCATCTACCATCTTGTCCTGTGGGTGAAGCATGATATCTCAAATACGCAATACAACCCAAACTGGGTATCATCTTTTTTAAACCTTCTTTTTTTATGAATCACTTCCAAGTCTTGGCTGTAGGACATCACAACAGACAGTTTCTCAACAAAGAACTGACATGAGAACAAAAGCTATTCCTGAAGAGTTCCCAAAATAAAAGTGAGACAGATGAGTGAGGAAAAGTTTCATGGATATTCCTCCAAACAAGAACATGGTCAGAAAAGAGAGATCAGGAAATGTGTATTCATTAAAACTGAAATGCCTCACAAAATTGTCAATTTTGCAGAAATGTGTTTTAGGGAAAAAACACAAGAAGGCTCCAACACCATGAATATGTCAGGTTTGGACACCTTCAGAGCTAACAATGTCAGTGCTTCATCTTAAAATTATTTCTCATTTTAAATATACTTATACATGTTACATTGTGCTGCTGTACTGCATAGCAAAACCATCACAGTTCACTCACAGTGAATCCTTCCTAGAATCCTCCTCTGTGAGGAGGAATTTCAAATTCTGGGACTTTCATTCTAAATTGAACCTGAGGTAAAATTCAAAAACTTGAAATCCTTTACAAAATGAAATTTCCATTCCTTACCCAAGGTGGCTTTAAACCTCAGCCCTCTGTCAACAGCTAATTCAAGCCTAGGGAGATGCTAGCCACCTTCTGAAAAGTGGTTCCTGCTAAGCTTCCCCTTTCAGCATCATCTGGTGAGAGCTGCCTTGCTGTAAATCTAGACAAAAGCTGCTAAGCAATTGTCCTGGAAAACTACAGTTAAGCACTTGGCCATACTCTGGACCCTGGACAATATCCTTCTGCATAATTATTTCTGCTGTTGTCATTAGCTCCAGCACTCTCACTATTTATTACCATAGGTATTTTGAGACTCATAAAAATGTGATCTTACTCAAGGCTTAAGCAACACATTAAATAAATCAGCAGCACTGATCATTGGCTGACACTGGATGAAACCTGGCTGGGAACAGCTGGATTGCTCTCTTGACTAAATATTTACAAAAGCCATGATTATATCTCTGAGTGACACTGTGTGAATATAACAATTTATCAATCATCATGTTTAACTCAAATCCCTGCAGGAGGGGATGGCATTCTCACTTAACAATAAGTATCTACTGTATGCTAATTAAGTGACTTATTTTGCAGCTAAGGTTACTTCAGGGATATGTGGGCTTTTTAACTACCCATTTCCTAAGCACCATTATTACTTCAGCAGCACAGAAAACACAGAGCTGAGTTAGGCTGTCACTTGCACTGGTACCCATCCAGTAACACCACTGGAATTACTTGGGGCACACACTATAACAAGGGTGAGCACAAACCAGCAGAGAGTTCATTTTGTTTTCTGTGCTCTCCACACTGTTCCCCTGCCTGCTTCAGGGTGTCCACGGCCGGTGAGTACCACAGCATCTACCTTGGTGTTCCCCCTGCCACCACGGGAACTGATTCCCATCAGCCCCAGCCAGTTTGATCTCCTGTCCTTTCACATCCTCTCCAGAGTAGCTGGCAGTGCTCATGATGCTGGTTGGCAGCTGCATCTCCAGCTTGAAACATGCATGTCCTTAAGAAAGGGTTGAATTTTCTCACCCTGAGATCACCAGGCTGGGTACAGCTGAGTGTTCATTTGCCCCTAAACTGCCTGAAGCACAGGGCTCTGCAGCACCAAACCCAGCCTCACACATGAGTCTGTCTGAATGGAGAACACAGGACAGCCTGCCTCCCTGCCAGCACTCTTTCCATCAGAGCTGGTCAGCACCGACTGGATAATCTTAAACCTGTACCTCCTGAAAAGGCCACCAGCCATTGAATACAAGCCTACCTGCTGCAAGCAAAGGACTGGGACATGAAGAGGCAAACTTTGCTAAACCATGGCATTGTCAGGGAACATAAGGATCAAGTTCATACAGATGAGAGCAGCAAACAGACCTGATTAGGGCATCAGGAGGAGCTTTCCTTGAAGATAAAGCCAGCACAATTCACACTGACTGGAAATGCATGTTTGGGCACCAGAATCCAGTACCACATGGCAGGAGCTTTTTCTAAAATATTTCACCTTCTCCTTCATGCCAAATTAACTCACTTGCACCAGCAATGGCATGAACAGCACACCAACCTTACTGTCTCCTTCAGATTATGGTTTCTCACAGTATCACAGTATATCAGAGGTTGGAAGGGACCTCAAGAGATCATCAGGTCCAACCCCCCTGCCAGAGCAGGATCACTTAGGGTAGTCTGCACAGGAACGCATCCAGGTGGGTTTTGAAAGTCTCCAGAGAAGGAGACTCCACAAACCCCCTGGGCAGCCTGTTCCAGGGCTCCATCACCCTCACTGTAAAGAAGTTTCTCCTCATGTTGAGGTGAAATCTTCTGTGTTCAAGTTTGAACCCATTGTTCTTTGTCTTATCACTGTGAACCACCAAAAAGAGCCTGGCCCCATGCACTTGACACCCACCCCTCAGGTATTTATAGACATTGATCAGATCCCCTCTCAGCCTTCTCTTCTCAAGACTAAACAGCCCCAGGGATCTCAGTCTTTCTTCATAGGGGAGATGCTCAAATCCCCTAATTATCCTCATTGCTCTCCATTGGATTCTCTCCAGCAGGTCTCTGTCTCTCCTGAACTGGGGAGCCAAAACTGGACAGAGTATTCCAGGTGTGGTCTCACCAGGGCAGAGTAGAGAGGGAGAAGAACTTCCCTCGACCTGCTGGACACACCTTTCTTGATACATCCCAGGATCCCATTGGCTCTATTGGCCACAAGAGCACATTGTTGTTCCCTGGAGAACTTGCTGTCCACCAGCACTCCAAGGTCTTTCTCTGTGGAGCTGCTTTCCAGCAGGGCAGCCCCTAACCTGTCCTGGTGCCTGTTGTTATTCCTCCCCAGATGCAGGACCCTGCACTTGTCCTTATTAAACTTCATGAGGTTTGCCTGCACCCAGCTCTCCAGCCTGTCCAGGTCACGTTGGATGGCTGCACAGCCTGACAGGTGTCAGCCAACCCCCCCAGTTTTGTATCATCAGGAACTTGCTGAGGGTACTCTCAATGCCCTCATCCAGGTTGTTGGTAAAGATATTGAACAAAACTGGACCCAGTTTTAGTGCAATGTGAGAGAAAACATAAATGCCCCTCTGCTAGTCCCACAGCACAGACACTTTTTAAAAAGTTTTGCTTCAGAATGTCACACAGGTACATGGATAGTGCAGCAGGTGCATACAGATCCCAGGCTAACATTCAAAATGAACAGATGGCAGCCATGGCTCACCTCTGGAAACTACTTTTAAACCTTGTCTTTCTTTCAAGGAATCATTGTTCTAAAAGAAGAAAAAGTTTGGGGTGATGAAGTCTCTGTTCCCTTGATAGCTTGAGAAGAAAGTTTCCCTCATACAGGTCTTAAAGGTAGATTTTTTTTTTCTTCCTATTTTGTACATGTAGAGAGTCTGCATAATAATTGTATTTTAGCCTTTCGAGCCCATCTGCCACCAAAGAGGAAATTTCACCTTCTTCTTTCTACCTACAGAGAGGTTCATAAATCAGTAAGCACACAGACCTGGGAGTGTGAGACTTGGTCACCCTCCCAAGAGCCCTTAATGGCTCAGACAATCACAGCAAGCACTCTTTTCAGAAACACAGGAAGAGGGGAGAGAAGTTATGATAAATTTAGTTTTCTTTTGAAGTTAATAACCTCCTGCAAATCTTTTGGTAAAACACAGACACCTTAACATTTTTTTTCTCCTTTCAAACAATTTTGCCCCCCTTTTTTTTTTTCTCAGATGGTAAAATCTGAGGAAACCTGTCTCTTCAGAAGTAACTGCTTTGTGTGAATGACATCAGCAGACCACGAGGTTACCACTGGTAAGCTGGCACCCTGATGGGGATGAAATGAAATCTCTCATCTGCCTGCTTGCTTCCTTTTCTTTCCTTTTGTAATATGCAAAGCAAAGGAAATATTTTACTTCCATTGTTTTTTTCAGCCTTTCTTTTTTTTCCCCTCAGGAAAAGAAACAATTCATTTGATTGGTTTCTCCATAGCCTCAGCTGCTGCTTCAGGTCTGTTTGGTACCTCGTTCAGAGGTGAATGATTTAAACACCTCCCATCCCCTTTCTGCCTCATATAAGACCTTCCTCTGGATTCTCCACAGACTTATTTAAGGCAGTCTGAAAACCCAAGGAAGCTTGAGTTTAAGGTCTTCCTAGGGGAAGAGAACCTCTATTTATGTGGCTAATGTTAGATTTTACAAACTCCTTCTGCCACAGCAAAAGCACTGTTGTCTTGGCTTCAAAATAGTAGCAGATACAACCTCCTATCAGGTCCCCAGCATGGATATCCTCTTGTAGCTTGCTTTCTTCAGGCCTCTTTCAAGTTAGAAGGTGTCAGAGGCAGAGACTGTTGGTGTGGAAGGGAGTGGACAAGGAGGCAACAATGGGTGAATGTACGGGAAACTGTCTACAGCAGGAGACTCCCCTGTATATGGGATTTCCAACAGGGAGAGTCAGTATGGCTCCTACCTACAAAAACAGAGGACTAAACTTAGAGGTGAAAGCTCCAAAGAAAATGGCAAGAGAGAGGGACTAGGGCTTCTTGCAGGAGAACATCTGAAATGATGTACCTACCACAACTCACTTTGTCATGGAGGTATCTCCCAGTTTACCCACCCTTAGCCCCTGGAAAGGCAAAGGGATTTTCTGCATATGTTTTTAAATAAGTCTCATGCATCACATAAGCACACATTCTCCTGCCTCAATGCATCCAGCAAAGTCAAACAACTTGTTAAAAGAAGCAACCAGGAAGGGCTTGACAGTCCCTGGGGAGGGGAAAAGTCTTTGCTGGAGACTGGCTATCTTCATACCAACAACAGTTGCATCTTTCCTAAGCTAAGCTTAGAAACAGAGATGCTAAATCAATGCAGGATCCTGACTCTGGAGTACAGCAGGGGAGAATGGATGTCATAAGCAGGATTGCTCATACACTGTCACATGTAGCTCCTCAGCAGGTGAGCAAATACGTGGAAGCAGGCAGAGAATATGGGCGTGCAAGGGAAGATTAAAGATTAAGAAGCATAACTATACACACAGAGCTCTACTGTTTTTACCAAAAAAAAAGCTTTTATAAAATTTGGGGCAGGGTGGGGGGGAACAGCGATTAAAGCAAATATTTTCCTTTCAGAATGAAGTAATAAGAACAATGCATATTTTTGAAGAAGCTATTTCTGACTCACTACACCCACCTGATGCCACTTGACACTTGCAGAGCAGAAGATGGGAACTGGGGTTTGTACTCTCAGAACACCTGGTGGTTCCCCCTAAGGAGAGCCACAGAAAGCCAGGCCTGGTTTAGGAGCCACCTTGTGAGTGTGACAAGGGGAGGAAATTGGGCTGAGAGGCAAATGGGTAATTTCAATACATAACACAGACAAGATAGAAAGACATAAGGGATAAGATAGTGAAGACACTCATTTTTGAAAACTGACACCATTTGAAACAGAATAAGATTGGTCAAATGTTTCTCATAGTCACTATTCCTGTTTATTCATTTTAATGGGATGGTATCTTCAGCACCAATGAGAACCAAGGCTTCCCTGGCACATGCATAACAAGAGGAAGGGGCCTTGCCATGCACAGTGTACAGAGAGGGAAGATAAACAGAGTACCAAGAATAGAGCAGCAGGATCAAAGTATATTGGAGCCTTTGAGAGTCCCAATTTTCTTTTGCAGGAAAATATTCTGTTCCAAAAAATCTGCCTTCGTTCCAAACAAAGAAAAAAAAAAACCCACATTATAACGTTGGTTACAAACATAACATCAAACCAAGCACATCTCAAATTGCATTCTGACCAGTGTAGGATTTGATTAATCCTTGCATCCTGGCTCACCTGAGCAGTTCTATGTACACACATACACATACCTACACTTTTAAAAATAAAAATAGACATCCCCACCTGTCTCTCTGTTTTGCTGTAGCTGTGTTTTGTCACAAAAAATTCCCCCTCCAGCAGCCTGCCTTGAGGTAAAGAAACATGGATGCAACAGGAATGAAGCCAACAGCATTCCAGTGACACCTTGGAGAGTGACATAGAATATACTCTTAAAACTTGCAGTGTGCAAAGCTCACAAGTGGAGCCTGCATTTCTGATGGCAACATGAAGGAGGACATGAAAATACAGAACTGATCTCCCCTAGCTATAACTCCCTGTAAGCCAAGGCAGCTATAAGAGAGCACTATTCATCCAAGCTTCCTTTATACTCAGTGGAGAAGCAATCCCTCTAGAGAGGAATTCATCCCTTCCTAAGACAGACACCCGAGGCAGGCAGGATGAATCGTCCTCTGAAGGGGCTGTGCCTTCCTCAGAGAGAGCTGCACTGCCACTCTAGAGGGGCCTCAGACCACAAGCCTGGATTTGACGCCTTTTACAAGCCAGATGAGACAAGTCCCTTCTGAAGTGATTCTTTCAAAGCAGCGTTCGTGTCAGCTAAGGATGACCCAGCTCAGTCCTCTATCCCACCATGTCCTGTACCTTTCTGCCCTATTAGTTTATATCACTTGGTAGAGAATGGGTTAGTTTACAGCACTGGCAAGTGCAATGTCTCCACTGAAACACTGCCTGTGTTAAAACTGCACCCCATTTTTTCAAAATTAATTGCTGAGGTTTTTATTCTGGTTACTATATAACTAAGTCATATTGTGCCCCAAAACACTTCTCCACTGTTTAAACATACGAGATAGATTCCTTGCTATAACTCCAATGTTGTGTCAAACATGCTGAGGTTTGACTGTAGTTGCTCCATTTATTACTATATATCAAACACTAGCAAATCTTTGTGGTAAGTAAAATCATTTACATTTTTCTCCTGTCCTTTACCATAAGTCTGTCACATATCAGGAAAAACTGGCAAGGGAATGAAGGTTCCTGTATTTCTTTACAGAGACATGAGCTGCTAGGCATACATTAAATAACCCAACTTAATTTTACAAGCATTGCTTTTATTCTTTGATATATTCCACTTGAGGGACCATCTGGTTTCCTCAAGTCCAGAAAACTTTTAACTTCATGAATGCCAAAGGATAAAAAGATGACTTCAGAGACTTAGAAGCAGGTGACTGTAGTGGATACAGCATCAGAAAGTCAGTCTTCCATGGTGAGCCCTGCCAGTGAGCTGCTCTGTAGCCTTGAACAAATCATTTCATCTCTCTTGTACTTCTGTTTTCTTGGCAATATTTTTATCTGCTTAAGTGTGTGGTTTCTGGGGCAACTCCTGTAGGTTTGTAGAGTGCCTGCCAGTATGGGATCCCACATCAAGTACAGTGACACCATAGCAGAAAAATAAAGATAGAAAATTTGAGAAGTACAGGGATTTGAAAGGAAATTTCTGCAATATTTTTTAAACCTCTGATGTTATTGGGGCCTTCAGATCTCCAGGCTTTGAAGGTGTAGCAGTTTTTTAAAGGCATAAGTGCCTGCTGTAGGTCATAATAGAGAAAAATGCAATCATTTTTATGACTGGCCTCTATTCTACTTGGCTTGGTTATGCTTAATACCTGTGGAGCAGGTAATTTTAATAAATAAAAAAAAAAAAAGAAAGAAAGGGAAAAAGTGTCAGCATGAGGCCAAGTATGGAGTTATTGAGAACAGGAGCGTAAATGTGTCAAGGAAATCCCCAGTGATCCAAAAGGGAATGCAAGTAGCTTTGCAAGCAGCAGAAGCAAGCTGGAATAATTGTTCAGGGGTCTTAGCTTTGCAGAAAGATTTTCATTTTTCAAACTGTAAATCAAACCAAATTAAATCAAACCTACATTTCTACAATACCTTTCATAATGGGCTCCCAAGGCCCTTCACACAGAAAGCAAAGCTACTCAAGTGTTCATGAAAGCAGCAGGTCAGAGGAGCATGCCTTGAGCCAGGATGTAAAGTCTGGGAGAGCAGCAGCACCAGGAGGTGGCACAGGCTGAGAGGTTATCTGTGACACCACAGGGCCAGGCTCTGCACTCCCAGGGAGAGTGAAAAGCCAGGTGGTACCTTGCTCACAGGGGCCAGAGCGTGCAGACCTGTATGTGAGGTGCAAGGCACTTTTAAGCCATATGACATTCTCAGGGCCTTGTAAAAGACAAACTCAAGCACGATGACAACTCACAAGGGCCAACAGAGAGAAAAAGGAGAAGCCTTTTGTGACTCCTCTATTTGTTGTCTACAGAGTGCAGTGTTGGTGCAAGAGAAGCATTGCACCAGTGTGTGCAGCCTCTACAGGCCACCTACCCATACAGACCACTTAGCAGAAGCAGCAAACTCCCCAGCCCTTTCCTGGCACCTCTGCCAGAAAGGCAGCAGGCTGATGCGCCCCTCAACCATATTCAGACGTCAGCCTGAGCTTGGACCAGGCTGGATGGAAACACAGGTACAGTGACACTCATGCAGTGAAATGTTCAGCTGCCATGAAACAGGTCTCTTTGCACCAAAATGAGGAACAAAAAAGGTCTTGGGTGCAAAAGCTGCAAAACCACTGAAATCCTTCCACCAGCGACTCTAGGCAGGCTCACCTTTATAAAGTAAATTTCATCTCTGCTAATCCTATCAGTTAATATTGAAATCAAATACAATATGGTATTTGATATGACAGTCTCCTTCTTATGAAGTCAGCTGCAGCATTTTTTATTTGCATACGATTTAATTACATTTTCATTCCAGGTCTTCCATTCTGTGTATTGTGGGCAAAAGCACATGAATTCTGTATGACTGCAATGGTGGGAGAGATTATAAAACTTTGAATAATGCTGCAATGTTAAGAAATAAGGAAGAGAAGTGTTGCTGTTTTAGAAATGAGGCTTCAGGATACTGGGTAAAGTGAAAAAACAGCACAACCCCATTACTGAAAGATACAGAGCAACATTTCAGCTGCCCATATAGTGTTCAAGATAGCCACAGCCTGTTTCTGCAGCATACAAACTATACTTTTTTTACAAGCTTGACCTAAGCCAATACTTGAGGAGAAAAAGTTCAAAAAGAGCAGAACAGCTGGTCACCTCAATTCCAGTCAGTATGAAATTAGGCATTGCTGGACTTACTCTCTATGTTTCCTAAAGGTGGGTTGTGGGTGTGAGGATATCTCTGCTCTGGGTTCTCCGACACAGGTTTGCTCTGTATTGCTCCTGCACCCAGATTAACAAGACACATTGGAAGTCATAAAGATATTCTGCAAGTGAGAATGGAAAATACAATGTGCATAATGAAAGGAAACAGCCAAGCAAATAGTTTGATTCTGTGCATCAGTGACCATTATTTGTGGTCATTGATTGTGAAAAGCAAAGACCTCTCAAAGCCAAAGAAAGCAAAGATTTCTCAGAGCCAAATGCTTGTTTACTAGCTGAAGGCACACACACAACATTCAAGTGCAAAGTAATATCCTATGCCACTTGTAAACAGTAGCACATAATATAAAATAACTTCACTCTTTGTCACACCAATTGTAGCCATCAAGTGTGGGCTTGATGGAACAGCTGCAAGAAAGCAGTGATAAGGAGAAGCTCATAGCTGTTTTGCACACATGGGGAAGGTTTTGTGCTGACTTGAGACGCAAAATAGATCACCAGACCCAGCCATATATAGAGTTATTACTCAGCTACATTTTTCTTTTAAAAAAAGGTCTGCACTTGTTTTATAACACACGTTATTCATTTGTCTACCACACCAGATATTGTTAAGGGAAGGAAAACACTGCATTCTTACATATTCAGTTGATATAGTGGAATGAGCAATGGGAAATATTTCTGGTCTTCTAAGATTTTTTCTTGTTCCTGGATTTTCTTCATAGCTGAGTTCAGTATTTCACACCATTTACTGCCTTAGTTTACCCATCACTAGGCTGGGTATAATGATAGAATTTTTTCTTAATTCAGAGCTCACATTTCTACAGTGAGTTGAGACAAACAGAAAGTGCTTTACAAATGTAAAATGCTGATTTTTACTTTTTTCTCCAGTTTGCACAAGGTCTACAACACTATACAGTAGCTAACATGTTCCTCAAACACAGCATAAAATCCCTTCTTCTCTGTAGCAAAAGGACATTTGGAAAATCAGAGACTTGAAAGAAAACCAATTCAAATGGGGCTGCCCACCTCTGAAGAATGGAAATGAAAAGTCAGTTTTGGCTGTTTCAGCATTAAAATGTTGCAGTCATCACAATCCTTGACTTACTGGCTATTGGTCAGCACCTGTTGGATGTCATGGCACAACTGAGCTTTCTGTATTTTTAAAATGTAAAGGGAATAAAGCATCTTCTATTCCTTCATGATCACAAGGATTGTCTCTATTATCCCAGTGTTGTGGATTAAGTTGAACCTGCTGCTGTTACTTGTACCATGCTGCAGTCATCCCAGCTTCAAAAATGAAAGTTCTGGCTGGAGCAAACTATTATGGGGCTTGAAGCTCAGATTGTAACATGGGAGGCTTCCTGTTCCACTCGCTGCTTCTGGGCTCCACATTCTTAGGTGTTGTTTTTTCCACGGGGATTGTGGCAGGACAAGGAGGAATGGGGAAATAGTTTTCTGACTTGGGTTTTTAGGTCACTAGTTTCTGCTCACTCCTGCTTTGTGCTGTGCTTGTTCTGCCAAGAGGCTAAGGTAATTATGCATTTTGTACCACATTTTTCTGATTTTGATCAGTAAACTCTATTCTTATCTCACTTTTTTTTTTTTTGCCTCAACCCTGAGTTTTTTTTGTGTTACTTTTCCCTCACTTTTATGTTGGGGGAGCAGGCAGGTTAGCCCTTGCACTAAACCATTACACCTAGTTAAAAAGAAGGCAAATTCATAGTATGAACTCTCAAGTATTTTTCCTTGAAAACTACTTTTTACTCATGCCAGAGCTTAAAATTATTTGAAGTCAGCACTTCACTGTGCAAAGCTTACAGTGTTAATGTTTCACTAGTGCTAGGTGTACTTCCTCCAATGCTGAAATTGTGAATACCTGGAAATAGAAGAGCAGGCAACAGTTTTCTCCAGATTACCTATTTCTATAATGCACATGAAGGCTTTGTGAAGTTCAGGACCAAATCTGGAAAACTGCTGCTTTCTCTGTGAACAAAGGAAAGAACTGATTAAGACATAACTATGGAACAATTCCAATGTAGTTAAAAGATGCGAATAGCAGATTTGTAAGCGGTAAGTGATTTTCCTCTTTGGAAGAAAACTCATGATCTTGTATTTTTTCAGTATCAAGTAAGTTATCCTTTCCATTTTGAACACTTCACATTACTTTTCTGGAATTCCTTCTGTAGAGACAATATGATTAAACTCCTCTTTTTAATGCCCAAAGGCATTTCAACTGGGATATATTCACCAAGCAGATATCTGCTAAATGTAGGCAAAGCAGCACAACCCTCTAATGCAAGTACATACACACACACACACAGAAAAATGCCTCAATACAAAAGGCAGAGGAAATACTGATTTTACTAAGTTCATAGGCTAAGCAATTTGAGCTCATTAATACTTGTGAGCTGGTTTTGCACTGTAACTGGAGGTAGGATGATAGTAAAGGAAGAATTAACTGGCCCAGGTACTAGGAGAACTAGCCTAGGTACTAAGAGAAGTGACTTTCCAACAGTGTAAGAGAGTTATGCAAGCCCATCAAGGTCCTTATGTGCATATTTGCATGGCTGAAGCCCATGCTCAAGGAGGCTTCACAGTTTTTGCTACCCAAACCAGCCAGAGAAATATTACAAATTTTTCAGATAAAGGCAGATAAAATATCGCATGTGGACAAGATCAGCAGTCTACATATTTGTGCTTCATGAGTAGACCTCTGTAAGTAATAAACTGACCTCTGCGATGTAATTACCTCAACCCCTTTTTCCATACAATGATTTTGTCAGACGAAAGCAAATCAGAGGAACTGTGTTTTCCCATAGATGCTTCAGTTTTATAACAAGGAATGACTAGCCCCGTTTTTCTCTTTTCCTGCTTCTCACACCCTGGGACAGCTCTACTTTTTTTACTCTAATGTTGGCAGAGGGGTCTGAGCAGTTCTTGTAATTCAATCATCAAGCTTTAAGATTGCTTTCCAAGGCTAAATGGAAGCCAAATCTGAAAGCTGCATGTGGCCTATAGCCTACCGGGATCTAAACACAACTAATTTCTGCTGGCTGAACTGTAATAATGAAGATTGTAAGTGCTCAGTGATAAAATTGGGAAGGCTATATTTAAGGCAATGGAAGTTATACCATGTGCAAAATCCTATTCCCTAGACCAAGATGGAAATGCTGTTGTTGAATGTTGCAAGGATAAGACAGAAGAGTAGTATAATTTATGCATTATAATTGAAATCAAGGAAGCATTTCCTGCTAATGCTGTCATGCCTGCTTTGCAAGGCTAACCCTAATGACCAACAATTGTACTTTTTAACACAATTTCTGAAGAAAGTGGTGGCTAGGGAATAGTCCCATTGGAGCACACACCACACATGCCTCCCCTGCACTTCATGTACAATTCACAGATGATTGCTTTGCAAAACTGTGGATGCATGACTTATTCACACTGAAGAAGTGAAGAGCCCCATAAAAGCATTTACTAATAGACTCTCTGGCAGGAAAATCCACCTCAGTGCAGTTCCAAGACACTCTAAACTTTGGGTTTTTTTTAAACTCATCTAATGAATAGTGTTTCTCTTTCACTATTGGGAATGGACAGGCATTGAACCAATCCAAATCACTGTCCACAAATGTGGCTGGATACTTTTTTTTTTGTAAAAGTACTTCTACTTTAAAGGAAGCAGAGACAAATTAACTGTTTCTTTGTATTTCTGACCCAGCAAAAAGCTGTAGTAAGAAATTACCTGAGAAAACCATGATGTTAAGATTTTCAAATCAAGGTTTACAGGTGCTTTAGCTCAAGGCTGAAGATGTTCAGGCAGCAGATTTTCTTTGAGAATAATCACATGAGGCACCAAAATCCATCACTATTTGCTGAAGGGATTAGAATGGTTACTTCTTACAAGTACTAGGCAGGGTAGCTTTAAGGAATGGGCTTATTAACCTATATCCTGTAAAGCAGTTAAATATCACATACATGGAGCAAAAATTCATGGAGAAAAGAGCGAGGCTTCCCACTCACCTTTCTAACAGTTTCAGAATACTACCAACAAGACATTTTACCTCCTGGCTGCTGATGGCTGCTTTCTTCTGTGCTCAGACAAGCCCTGTTCCCCAGTACAATGGTCAGTCTAAGGAGGTACATTTAGGCACAAGGCCATCATTGGTAACAGACACATCCTCACATTTCCTTCCTTCTCATCATTTCAGCATAGCCTTTTCTTGTTTCTCCAGCATAAGGACTTACAGAAAGAATATTAGCAAATGATGTAGTAAATCACTGATAAAAGCCACTGGACATTAAAATAAGGAGTCATCCTGGGTTTAAGCACTAATAGCAGGGCATTAGCACTATAATTGCTGCCACATTAGGCCACATTAGTGCCACATCCATATCTGTGCCAACCAGCTCTTGGAAACCCAAATCTTTTTTGTTTATTGTTTTTCATGATGCTTTTGTTTCTCCTGATTGGCTAGTTAGGCTCTCCCCTTACTTCAGGATCTTATACAGAGAAGCATATTGGTTCCCAACAAAGAGAATGAATTGAACACACACACACAAAATATTTCCTAGTTCTTATCTGCCTTAAAAACACATGCAAAAGATTCATGGTTACATCAATACTGCTGTTGACATATCATAAAAAGTAGTAAGACAGCTAAGAGAAATCAGCTTTTATGTAACTGTCTGCCAAGACTAAAATCTTTTCCACCTCCAGTCAGTAAGGGTCTTCCTAGAGTAAAATCCTTTTTGGATCCTAAAGTAGACCAGTTTTGATTTTTTTTCATTCTAGTATAAGATCGACCTTGCTCCTGAATATAAAGATACAGGATCAATAGTTTCATCACAGCAATAATTTCTACTCTGTCAGATAGAAACTGTTGACAGATGATAATCCATCTGTCACAGTATTTTACAGTAACAAGCTAATAGGCAGCAAAAAAAAAAGAAAAAAAACTAAACTGCATCATCACAATCATCCCAACAGAGTATCCTAGGGTTCTTTGTAAATAAAAACTAATTCTAATGAAAAGCCTCAGTTCAAAGCTTGGACCCTTGGGACAGGTATAACTACTTAGCACCCTTACACACAGGGTTTGAAAAGTAATAATGTCTAGCAAAACACTATTTTAAAGTAGATTTACATGGACAGCCAGCCACGTGGCTGCTCTCCTCACAATCAGAACTGGGCAGTGCAAGCTAGATTCTATTCAGAACCTATTCAGATTCTATTCATGCTACCATCCTCACATGGTGTCATGCCCCAGCCAACACTACACTTATATATTCACATTCCCCTCGATCAGTCCTTAAATGGAGCAGTCATGTAGTGGTCTGTGTCTACTTATTCCAGCATGTGCAAGGCCACATGTTCAATGGGGTTAGGCCAGCAAGTATGGAGTGTTAGGAATAGCAGATGGTATGGAAACAGAGTAAACTTTGGGAGGGGCAGAGATGTGTGATTCCTGCTGGCACCCACAGGCACCGCTGATGAGGAGATTCTGTGGTTCCCACCTTAAACCTCTCATCTTATTCTCCTTTTCCCATTAGGTTAGTGATATCCACAAGGGATTCAGTATCAGGGTCCTCTAAAAGGGTATGATCTTTTAAATGTACATCTCTATCTAAACTGAAAGTGTGGCACATCCTTTCATCTCAGTCTCATTGAAGTTTCAAACCCTCACATGCTTGCCCTTCCTTCCCAGAACATCAGAAGATTGAAGGCAGGAAAGATGAATGATCCTGCCCTTAAACTGGCACTTACTATCCAAGTCAGCTTTCTATCACAAATTCTCTGGTAAAACTGTTTCCACTAAAACACACAGACATGGACAGAAACAAAACAAAGCTTCTGATGCAGGAGAACATACCAGAACACAATGCACAAATCAATGATCATTTCAAATGTAAAACTTTATGCATGCAAGACACATAAACCAGAACCACTGATCTTTGCACAATCCTCAATGCAGTTTTCTACAAAAAGAAACAGAGCAAGACAGAAACAGGAAAAAAAAAATCAAACCCTGCATAGAAAAATAAAAAATGTATCAAGCTTGATCTATTTTTTGTATTTGCTGGTATATTCTGGGTTTAATTCTTGTATCACAGCTGTTTTTATCCTTTTCGCCAAGCCTAGCCCATTGGCACAGCTTCCTCAATGTTTTCTCTGTGTTTGCTGGGTGAGCAAAGCCTTTTCATTTCACACATCATTTACAGCTCACTGCAGTGATTTCAGAAAGTCAGTGGGCTTTTACCAAGCTAACAAGTGAGATAAACATTTTGTGTGTCTCCTAATTCTAAAAGTTCTGCAGATTTTCTGACAGTAGGTACCCTGGTTCCCAGTCAGGGAAATTCAGCAGTTTCAGTTTGATTTGTACCACATGGCAAACAAGTTTGCCTAGAAGCCAGTAAATCACAAAGAAACAGAGGTAAATAGAGAACAGACTCTTCAAAGTCATATCCTATTCGTACAATACAAATCTAATTCCTCTCAGCTTTCAATGTTTTATGTGCCTCACTAAATTTATTCACTCACTCCTGATTAGAACCAACAGACAAAAGGTAAAATTTTCTTTCTGTCTTTACTGCCAGTGAGCCAGAGCTAGACATCTTCTGGCATAAGAGAATGACTGTTCATTCAGGGACAAATACTGTATAATACATCCAGCTGCTCAAGGAATCCAAGTCAAACTAGTATTTTCAAGATCACTAGACATGAAAGACATGAGAAACTGGATGTCTAATTTTACAGGTAGGATTTTATCTGATACTCCCCAAATTCAATGGCAAAGCTCTAATTTATTTTAAAGGTGCAGAACATGATCCCTATTTGTTCATATGTAAATTAGGTGACTACATATGCAAATAACAATATTAATAACAATACCATTTCTAAAGGTAAATTACAGACGTGAGTTAGGTGTGGGTTTTGTTTTCAACCTCCAAGCCAGCAACAGGCAAGCAAAGGGCCTGATTCTGCTACTCTTCAGTTTGCTTCATTTAATAACATAAAAAGACATGACCATAGCTAGTGGAACTGGCAATAAAATGACTATTCAAATTTAATCAGTGTGGGAGAATAAGGACTGAAAAAAAAAAAAAGAGGAAAAAAATGGACGGATGCCTTCTATCTGGCATCGCAGTCCACAGAGACTGGAAAGTGATGATTGTCTCATGTTCCCTATTTCACACAGCAATATGTTGTAAAGAGAATGGAACCAGTCGCATATGTTCTGGGCCTGGCTGAGATGTGTCTGTTTTTTATGATCATGAAAAGAATGTTTCTCCACATTAATAAGGACTTAAGGAAATACATAGCTTCATCTTCCAAATCAAACAGGAGAAATTTAGAGTGAAGAAAATGCAACCTTTTGAAGCAAAGTTATGCTTAAGGCAAAAACCTCAAAAACATGGAAGTGAGAGGCACCCTTCATAAACTTTATCCTCTTGTCGCCTTTACCCTGGCAGTGCTCAGAGAAACATCCATATTGCTGAGGGAAATCTCTTGTATATACACCACCAGGGAACTAAAGATCTAATTTAGTAAAATCCTAAAAATCTCAGACCTTACATGTATGCCCAAATGTAAGCATGTGCTTAAATGTGTTCCTGAAAAAAAGCTCTAGTTGTGTTGCTAGTTTATTTCAGCTATCATCAACCCTGAACAGCTAAAAACTGAACCATCAGCATTTTAGTTGTATCACATCAGAGATAATTTTTAAGTTTGTCTTTTGAAGGATGCTGACTAATGTATCTAAAACATCCAAGGTCTTTTTCTTTTGGAGAGAAGAAATGTAGCAGTTGAGGCAGAATGCACAGGGGTCTTCAAGTATTTTTTGCTATATATTGCTGTGCAAAGCCAATTATTTCATACATTTTTTAAAAAATGCAAAGCAGGATATTTCAAACAGGATATAATATACATAGCACTAGTTTTGTAAGAAATAATCATGTTATTATGGAATACTAAACCAAGTAAGCTTCTTTGTATTCTGAAATATTGTTTTACACAGAGCATTTTGTATTCTTTTTGGTGTGTCTTTTAAAAGGGACGTGATATTTAGGAATTGAACTATCAGACCTCAACAAGGCTGTTGTCTCAAGTAAAGGACTCATGGCATGTACTTGAGAAAGATAACCAAACAGCAAAGTGAATTATGCTTCCAGTGCCAAAGATAATTTTCAGATATTATTGCACAATGCTAGCAAAATTAACACTTGTAAGAAAGTAGAAAAGGAATGAGAAGCGGGGCTCAGGCAAATGCTAATTGGGGAGTTTTTCAAATTCCTGTTAAGAAAGGCAAAACAGTCTCCTGGGTACAGCTTCCCTGGGATTGGGGAGGCAGGAGCTCTCTCGTCAGCCATCACGTCCACAATTCCCAGGTGACTCTTTGTATTTAAAGCCTTGATCTGCAGAAGAACCACGAACTTCGTGGAGCACTTTAAGAACAGCCATTGCAAAATTCCATGTCAGGAAAAGGAATTCCACAAGCTGCAATTAGCTGTGCACAAGGGTATCACATAGTGCAGATCAGATTTTCTTTTGAAGTCTGTTTAAAATTTAGATGTGTAATAGCAAGATGCCTGAGCCTTGTCTCTCTTGCAGCCTGGAACCAATGGGAAGCTCACTATGGTGAATAATGGCCTCTAATTTTTCATTTTAATGTCTAACAAATTCCCTATATTTCAGTTGTTCTAAAAGCAAATATATTTTTTAAAATTACATTTCTACAAAGCCTTTTCTCTCCAAATACTTTCCTACTCATTCAAAAGTCACACCTCATTATATCTTTGGGAGGTAAATAACTGTAATGTCCATTAAAGGGGACTGCACAAACTCAAGAGACGTAGGTTACCCATGTGTCCCAAAATGGTGGCCAAGGAAAAATGGCTTCCTCATCCCTGAAATCTCCAATTAAAATATTTGTATTTTTAAAAAGAGAAAAGAGCAGGGTGGGGGCGGGGGGGAGGAAGCATTGTGGGTAAATTTGGGGTTGCAGCTGTTAATAATAGGTAAGAAATTAATTATACAGGCCTTCATTTACACTGTGCAGCTGCAGCTCACATCAGTGGAAGCCATCCACGTACCTCGAGGACAGACTGGACTGATGCAAAGCATCACACCTTCAAAAGCAGAGTAGCTGTTACTGGGCTTCTGTATCCCGGCTGAGCACTTGTGAAAATGTTAACCAAAACAACATTTATGGTGATGTAATCCCTTCATACTAGTTTTATTTTTTCACGTGAGCATTTTAAATTTCAAGCAAAATCTACAGGTTAATTTGTCTTCCTTTTAATGGGATTTACAGTGGGTAATCTCTGAGAGTTCATAGAAGAGCAAAGAGAGAAAATAGTAAATTTGCAGAAGAAACACTCAATTTTATTTCTTAAATGAGCATGGCCTAAATGGTGATTCTTAGTTCTACTAGAAAATGTATTTTAAAGCTTGCCTGCAAAAATACTGTCTTTCTTCCCCATATTAATCTCTTTCTCCCTTATATCTTTCCAGCTTATTATGCATATTAGAACAAAGGTACCACATATTCCTGGATTGAAAATTAATGTGGTCCCTGTCTTACACATTAATTGCCAGGAATGAGATCAGAAAGAAATACGGAGGTGAAGGGTAGTGTGCCAACAATAAATATTTCTCAGCTCTTTTGGCCCCAGACATTAAATTAAATGTCCCTGTAACTCTTGCCCTAGTATCTCACCAAACCTATAGCACTGTCGTAGGTTCACAGGCTTCTTTCTTAGTTTCTGCTCTTTTCCACCACTCATTAGACTCTTGGACTCTAAAATGGCCTTTGTTCCTGCCAGCAACATTCTCCCATCATCAAGATTAAGGATTCATGCACTTCCTTTACTTTTTATATCCAGCATAACCATCTGATAATCATGCACACTTGCTGCAAAGGAGAATTGTTATTTTCCAATGTCTCTGTTCAATTATTAGTTTCATCTGTAATGAACTAATGAACTAGTTTAACTGCAGAATTTATCCTTGTTGTAGTATGGACAACATAAAACACAACAGAAGATTAATTTGAATAGCAAAAGCAATGTTCATGAAGATATAAAAAACACTGCAAGCTGAGGGTGTTTTTGCAATTTGCTCCATGTGATGAGGTGATTTTTTTTGAGAAGACCATTAGACTCATAAACCTGATGCACAGAGTGCTTAACACAGCAACAAACATGAACACTCACACGTTTATAACAAAAAGGTGCACCTCTGAATTACAACACAGCAAGTAACTCCACATCACGTGAAAATGCTCAGTTGAGGGTATTAAATGTTCAGCCATGAATAGATCAATGATTACATCAAGTAATTTGGCAAAATCAAAAGTGGTTTCTATCTGGGAGATGGCATAATTTGCATTTAGGACAACAGTGTGAAGAGGCTAAAACTGCTTTATTCTCTGATTGCAGTGTATTCATCTTTCACCTTGAGGTGAAAAGGACATTATTTATGCTTTTTCTTTTTTTTTCCCCCCACTCAAATACAGTTGCCATAATCTGGGAATTATTGCTACCCCAATTTTTCAACACTGATCAATTCAAGTCTCCCATGCTTTCAACAATGTCTGTGGGGGAGCAAATTTTTACTTCTTCAGAACAGGAAGGTTGGGTATACAATGCCAGTGGCAAATCCTGTGTTGCCCTGTGTTGTTAATGTGTTTATTAGATAGTTCTGACCATATTCTACTTTCACACACGCACATACACACACATACATACTTTCCAGTCCTCTCCAAATAACAGATGAGTAATATTAAAGAACCTACTAAACTGAGCACAAAGGCTTTTGAAAGCACTGTCTTAACTTTTCAGTGCACCTCTTGTTTGTAAAATGGCCACAATCCTTGCATCACATTATTTTACCTAATACCTCTCTTTACAATATCTTGTAAGACCCAGAGCTGACAGGGCCTATAAAACTATATTGTTACCCATTTTTCCTATTAATAAAGCACCACTTCTCCTGTTTGTTTGCCATCGGGAACCCTGCTGTACAATGTCATGTATAATGCATTTCTATAGCATGCTGCGGACCAGCTCTCTTCTACTAGCTCAGTCTCACTTTGGAAGGAGCAGCTTGCCAGAAAATGCTAAGACCCTCCACATAAACAACCAGAAATTAAGGCTCCACAGGGGAGAGCATCATTGCCTTACAGCAAGGAAATAAGAAGCAGGGCTATGGCCACCCACGAACCAATCATTTTTTATCTCAGTTTAGTCAGCTATCCTAACAGCAGCTTTCCTATGTTTCCTCTTCTTTAATTCTATCCAGTAAAAGGGTTCCCATGGATGAGGTACAAGGTCCTTGACACTCAAGTCCTGTTAGCACTGTATTGCAAACCTTCAGAAGCACCACTGAGCACCTTGTTCTACCACCACCACCAAAGCAGTAATGGTATCACTCTTTACATGCATCACCAGCTAAGGTCAAGTGTTGTATCTGTTTCATATTTCTTGTACTTTCTATCCGGGACTCTCCTCTGGTGTCAGGGGATGAACTAACTACTCACTTGTGTCTCCAACGTATAAATTAGCATTTAAACAGTATAATTCCCCACCTGAACACACATTAAAGATATATGTATTTCAAAGCCATACTTACAGGACATAGATTGATGCACACTACGCAAGTCATCACCTCTCAGGGCAAAAGGATGTGATTTACGTATGACTCCATGATGCACAGAGAGCTGCCATGAGCTATGATCCTGCCTGAAACTTCCACAGGTCTGTAGCAATGGTGCTGGCCACTTCCTGCAAGCTCTGTGCCCACAGCAGGCTTCCAGATAGGAACGCAATCAAGGTCACAGCAACACAGTCACTAACTGGGAAATCCTTGCCTTTATCTTGAGGGCAATGTCCCTGCTGCTCCACCTAAGCAGTGTACCCCTTTCTGTAAGACAAGGAGTTTCCCGAACTTTGCTTTTCAAACACTCAGCACAAGTTGCTGCATAGGTCAGTCAGCAGAGGGGTTTAACAATCTGCTCCTGACACCTCCTTTAATAAGCATCCTGACAGGTTGTGCAGCTACCAGTAGTTTCATCACTACAAGCTGGGTAAAAGCTAGTGGAAGATAGAGGGTGTTACACTTCATCCTTTCATTCAGAATAAATTCAGAGAAGACATGAAGGTTCTTTATGAAGCCAGATGTTTGAAACAATAATGATCTCCACCCCAAACATAACTAATGCCATCTCCCAAATCAAAGACACATGTGGACAGAGATGTTTCACAGGAAATTATGTTGTGAAGGATTGTGTGTGACAGAAACAGCGAGACCAGAACAGCTAAGGAGGAAGACAAAAAAAGACCCTATCACTATTCTGACAAAACAGGACAGAATAAGCATCTGGATGAAGAGGGGCTGGAGCAGAGATACCCAACTCTGTGTGTAAAGAGATTATCTCCTGCCTGATTCCCCCAGGGTTCAAGAGAGCAGTTCCTCATGCATTCTTTGTCATAATACAGG
Source organism: Indicator indicator (assembly GCF_027791375.1). Taxonomy (NCBI): domain Eukaryota; kingdom Metazoa; phylum Chordata; class Aves; order Piciformes; family Indicatoridae; genus Indicator; species Indicator indicator. The sequence goes on along the minus strand of NC_072011.1, from coordinate 17,884,602 downwards.
ATTTCATGAAGACTACCCCATTGCCTCATCCATCTCATCTCCTAACAAAAGAGCAGCAGTACCCTGAACTTTGGCTAACTTTTCAGGTCAAATGTGCATATCATCTAACCTAAAGAACGTATAATACCTGTGCTCACACACACCATCTAATGAGTGAATTAAACTCTGATCATATTTTAGGGGTTGGGGTATTTTCAACTGCTACACAGGCTGCACAAAGTTGAGAGGAAAAACCACCTCACCCTGGAGGACACTGAAGCCCAACATGGAAACTTGTTTGGTGATTTTGGTAGATTTGCAGTCACAGTAACATTCAAAATTTATTTCCTCAAAAATAGTACACACCTAATGGCTATGCAGGTAGAATGACCATATTCCCTAGCCAGTAATAAGCAAAGGGTTTCCATTTATTTGAAAGGTATTCATCATGGTCATATACAAGATTTTAAGGGGAAAATGTGGAGGAAAAGGAGGAAAGGGAAATTGCTATTCTGCAAACATATACTCTATACTCTTCATAAATTAGTTGCTCTTATTTGCAGCACTTTTTTTAGTTGTTGGATGGATCCATTTCAATTCAAAGGCACCATATGACTGACTTTATTCTTCTTCCTCTTACAGATTGAACAAATGCAGTCTTAAGAAAGAAGTACTTTGGGCTGCTTGTACTGATAATAAAAGGGGGAGCATGTCCCAGCTTTTGAGCCAACCACGTACGATGACTGTTGACAACCCTTTCCTCTATTTCATTGTAGTAGAGTAGCCAAGTTGCAAAATTCCTATACTTCAGTTGCCCCAAAGCATCATGTTTTTCCCAGCCCCTGTCTTCCTCCCCATATTAGCCATCATGCTCTGCTTCTCTGCATCTCCTCCACTTACTTCAAACAGCTCTTAGGAAGTGACAGAAGACTTTGCTCTTCTCCACTGATCATGACAGCAGTGTCCTTGATCTCCAATTTTGTCCAGGAAGAAACATATAAACCCCTTTGCTCTTTACCTCAAGCCATAACAAAAGCTTCCCCTTTCCAAATGCTGTTCCTTCCTGTGCTCCACAGTTGTGTGTGTGCATGTCCTCACTCCAATCACTGGCTCCATTCCCCAGCTTCCCCAACTGCAGTGGGTTAAAAAGGAAGTCTAAGATTTTGCTTGCGATTGGTTCTAATTCTTTCCCTCCTGCTGTCCCTGCAGGCACTGGTTTGCTGGCCCAGTTGTGGCAATGAGCCCAATCAGTCCTCCCTCACACACAGCCTTCACTTAACAAGTTGTGACTGATCAGAGGGTCAAATGCACACATACATCCATATTCATTTCTTTACATGCTCCAGAGTTTTCTTACAGTGTGATATCTATCAGAAGAAAACACCTGCTTTGTTTGGGTTTTAGGGTAATCATTTCCTCTGCAGCCCTGGAACTGCAAACACAGTCCCCAAGTCCTCTCCTGTATCAAGTCACCTAACTCACCTGCCACAATGCTAGATCATTCTTGGCAAAACATCTAGCATAGCTTGTGGCCTGCAAGATCAGCCCCAGTCACTCTCCATTTACTATCAGAGCCTCTCATTTTGTGATCTCTAGCCCATGTCAAATGTTCTGACTTGGAGATTCTTTCATCCTCCAGTAGTTGTGTGCAAGGCCTAGCATCATGACTGACGACACGAGTGATGTGGCTCATCTCAAAGGATTGAGATATAGGGAATGAAGCAAAAAAGTCACTAGTATGTATCATACCTGATACATGAGATTTTACAGTGACATTGGAAATTACAACAGCTAGGTCTTCTCCACATAAAGTTTTCAGTAACAGTGAAGGTGTATCAAGATCAGAAAAATGTAAGCCATTGGTAAAACACACTTGCCATTTTGCAATAAATCATGAAATATTGATTACATGAGCATTAGGCATGCCAGAAGGACATGGACTCTAATACAAGCTGAAAACTGAATTACTGACCTTCAATTCTGTCCTAGAGTGAGTGCACGTACACAGCCCTGGAGCACTTGTCAGTCGGGGACTAACCTGCAAGAGAGCAAGAACCAGGAAACATGCTTAGGAAATGTGCCCTGCAGTCCTCTGTGAAACTAGGACTACAAGGAATGAACATCAGAACAAATTCTGCACAAAACTATGTGAGAGCAGCTGAAGAATGACGTTTAAAAGTTGGGAGAAGGTGTTGATCGGTTAGAGGGTAGAAGGGCTCTGCAGAGGGACCCTGACCGGCTGGACAGATGGGCAGAGTCCGACATGATGGCATTCAACAAGTCCAAGTGCCAGGTGCTGCACTTTGGCCACAACAACCCCGTGCAGTGCTACAGGCTGGGGTCGGAGTGGCTGGAGAGCAGCCAGGTGGAAAGGGACCTGGGGGTACTGGTTGACAGCAGCTGAACATGAGCCAGCAGTGTGCCCAGGTGGCCAAGAAGGCCAATGGCATCCTGTCCTATATCAGGAATAGTGTGGCCAGCAGGAGCAGGGAAGTCATTCTGCCCCTGTACACAGCACTGCTTAGGCCGCACCTTGAGTACTGTGTCCAGTTCTGGGCCCCTCAATTTAAGAAGGACATTGAGATACTTGAACGTGTCCAGAGAAGGGCAACGAGGCTGGTGAGAGGTCTCAAACACAAGCCCTACAAGGAGAGGCTGAAGGAGCTGGGATTGTTTAGCCTGGAGAAGAGGAGGCTCAGGGGAGACCTCATTGCTGTCTACAACTACCTGAAGGGAGGTTGTAGCCAGGAGGGGGTTGGTCTCTTCTCCCAGGCAACCAGCACCAGAACAAGAGGACACAGTCTCAAGCTGTGCCAGGGGAGGTTTAGGCTGGAGGTGAGGAGAAAGTTCTTCACAGAGAGAGTCGTTAGCCGTTGGAATGTGCTGTCCAGGGAGGTGGTGGAATCACCATCCCTGGAGGTGTTCAAGAGGGGATTGGACGTGGCACTTGGTGACATGGTTTAGTAGTCATGAGGTCTTGGGTGACAGCTTGGACTTGATGATCCTTGAGGTCTTTTCCAACCTTATTGATTCTGTGATTCTGTAAAAGCTGTGGATGGACGCATGGATGTCCAGAAGACCCTATGTATTCTGAAACCTGATACACAGAGCAAAAGAAAGTCGAGGGCAGAAATGTGAGTGGAATAGCACAGAACTTGCTATTCACAGACTGGACTGGTGGAGGGGTGTTGAATCTGGTTTGTAAAAATGTAATCCCTGTAACCAGATGGAGAAATGCTCTTTAAAAAGCCAATATTCTGTAGGAACCACCAGAAAATGCTGATATGACAAACCACCATGCCCCAGGCCAGTCTAAGACTTTGTTTTTTTGAAGCAAATCAACAGCAGGGTTTTAGTATGGCTTTTATATTGGCAGCACACTCAGCTTTACAAGTTGATAAATGTTCTTAATTATTGTTGAAATAAGGAGAATTCATAGGAGTGCATTGTGCTCAGCATGTGGAACAATGACACGTACACATTCTTTCAGTGCAGACAGTGACGTCTCCAAATAATAAATATGAATATCTCACCTTAGAAAGAGGATCTCGTGGAGGGATCCTGATGGACATTCACAGATCACCATTATTAATACGATGCACCTTACTCAGCAATTAGTCCAGAGACCTTTAAGAATCTTAAGAGGTTTAAAAAAGGAAATGGACTTTAAGTCTTGTTATGTAGCAACTGTAGTCATCTTGCTTTACTCCTTAGATCTTACTATTTGAGAGAGAAAAAAAAAAGAGACACTTTGGAGGAGGGACCGCAGAAATAACAACTTGCAAATCTTCTTGGTGACATGCAGTAGAAGGAATATAGAAGAAAGGAGGGCTGACCCTTCTTGTCTTGGATGATAAATCTACTTGAACTCTAGTAATTTGCATAAGTTGAAGCAACAAGCAGAAAAAGGTTGGCTGAACCTAAAAGAACTGGAACATTTCTCAGTGCTCTGGGAGCATTTTCTCATATCAGTGTGGCTCAGCATCCTTAGCTATATTTTCTAGCTTTCAGAAGATGAAATACTGAAGCTATTCAGCATTTTGTTACAGTTAAAGAAGAACATGGGAAGGAGGCAACTAAAATTACAGGAGCAGAGATGCCTTCTGTTATTGTGCTTAAGTTCTACTGCCATTCACTCCAATTTCAAAGAGCAGTATTTGTAGCTAAAAGGAAAACTCACTCCAGCACTTAAAACCAATCAGAAATAAACAGAAAAACATTTGGGAGGAAATATACAATCTTTATCAGAGGAGCAAATGCCAGCTCTAACTGGGAATGGGGAAGACTGACCGGTGACCCTTTAAATAAATGGCCATAAACCTTCATTTGCTAGGAGCAATAATTACTCCTGAATATGAATTAATAATATTACATGAAACTTCATGAGTACCACTGCCTGAGAATGAAAAGAGAACTTATCCTGAGCAGTGAAGAACCTTCTCTAGCTATGAAGAACCACAGAGCAAAATGACAATTATTAAAGTGAAGGATTCAGAGAGATGTAGAGCAGTTGTCATTCCCGGAGCAGTAATTTACCATGGGCCACTTAAGAGGGTCAGCACATCCCACAGGACTGATCTCTGAATTATGACACATAACGTCCTGACATCTTCTGCTGGATGGTTCCCATGCAATTGGAGCGTGGAGATAAATGTGTGTTAGGCAGGTAGCAAGTATGGGAGTACCAGTTTGGTTTTCTTCAGCTGTGAACTGGAAGGACCGGAACAGCAGTCAGTGGTTGGCAGGATGAAGGAGTAAGTGGTTGCTCTGTCCCTGTGTGAACTCTTCATTATCATTCTATGTTCACAGTATGCCATACAGCTCCTGCCTGCTACAAACACCAGTCTTATTTATGACACATTATACAGCCCCTGCAGTAACTGAGGTACTCTGGCCCTCAGTGTTTCATGAAAAACTGCCTTACACTGCATTAGCATTGTACGAGAAGGGAGCCCAGCTCCAACACCTTCCCAAAATAATATGCAACAATCTAATTAAATGTTACTGTAACTATACAAGCAAGGAAACAGAATTTAAGGCTGGGTAGGCAAGCTCAGTTTTGTCATTTTGTTAGCCTTTGAGTGTCTGCAGTTTGATAGCCATGTCATGTAAGGCTTTTAGTAGAATTTTGTGCATTTCTAGAAAATAAATGAAATTATGTACTTCTACATGGTTCAGTTTCTGCAGGGCCACCACACTAGACCAAGGCAAAACCTTGAGCAACAAGTTGAGCAAATTGACTGCTCATGCCCGCTTTTCTACTGTTACCTGTGTAGTGCAGAAGAATACTTTTCTTCCTCAATGCATTACTAGTCAAAGAGAGAGACTTCCTAAGGTAGAAATGAGAGATGGCATCAGCATAGTTTGATACCTAGAGAGGAGAGTCTGCATACACAGAAAACACACTGTGAGCACCAGCCAGTAACAATCATTTGCACCAGGAAGAGCTGAGCGATATCTCAGAACTGAACACCAATCTAGCCCCCCATCCATGGCAACTGTTAAAATTACACAGTTGCAAGAATAATTTTTAAAGAAATTTTTGTTCTTGTATCTATCTCAGCTTATACTTTCCAATTAAAAAACTGCTTCTGGGCTTGGTATCAAATGCTTAAAATCACAGCCAGGAATATAAGCAACTCAAAATAACCCCCTCAGAATGGAAACTCTCATGCATCACTCATACTGCTATGCCTGGAGTACTCTGCCAATAAGATGCCTAAAAAGAGAGAGAGAAACTCAGGGTGGGAGTGAAGGGAAGGGGAATTAGACCAAAGAGAAATGAAAGGGAATCCCACAGGGAGCTGGCAGAAAAGCTCCAGACATTCTGGCAGTTCTAAGAGTTTGTACCAGGTGGCAAAATAGACACTCGCTCAAGGAGGACTTTTGATGAAAAAGGACCAGGGACTTCAGGGCATGGGCCTTAGGAGACCTGTAGTACCTCTCTGAATCTCTGCTGTATTGTCTGCCATGGCATATGATTAGCTTCCTGTGCTGTAGTGCATTGTAAAGCACTTTATAAAGCAATGAATTACACAGCTGAAGTGGAGTAACCACATGCAAGCAAATACAACAACCATTATGCTCTCAGCAACATCCCCCACACAGCCACGAACATTTGCATTAGTGCCAATTAATCTGAGGTGGTACAAACTCAGCGAGGCATAGGATTTGTTCTTTGGTGTGAAGGAGGAAGGGAGGGGAGAAAAATATCCTTTTGTCTTCAGAGAGGAAACATCTGTAGGAGTTTTCAAGGGCTTTGGTGACTTTGTTTAGCGTGTCGCGGGGGAGCATGCTATTGACTACTTTGATCTCACCAGCAGGTGACACTGCAGCAAGTGGGAGCAGCTATAAAAAGTTTGAAGCATTCTAGGGACAAGTCACACAACCAGCACGGGAATGTGTTTTATGCATGTGACTCACAGTTGCTGAGAAGTGGGAAAATGCAGCACAGGGTAGTCTTTTGGTTTTGGCTTCTCGTTATGTTCTAATGCCTTCCTTTTCTCCTCGCTGCCCCCCACCACTGCTTTCAAACACTGGGGTGAGGTACAGGGTCAGGAAGGGCACTGAGTCTTTTAACCCTGCTGCACATGGAAAAGCATATGACTAAAGCAGCGCTGGAGAAAACTGTTTAAATAGCCTTACCTCTCGCTGAAGACAGCAGGAAAGCCATATCCTTTAACATCAGTGCCTAATACCAAGAGGACCCTAGCAGGCATTAAACAGGGGGTTGCGCTTTTCCAGCTCCATGTTTCAACCAGCCATTCTGCATGAGAAAATGATGATGGTGCTTGTGAAATGTGGGTTCTCCTGTGATATATGCTTTCAATCCTTATGGTTAATACAAAAGAAAGTAGACTAAATACTTGAGAATAACAGATTTACCTCTCTTACCTCTCTGTTGTGGTTGGAACCAACAGGAGGACTGATCCTACACAACCCTGGGCTCTGAGATCTGAGTCACTAGGGATCAAGATCATTCCACGTCTATGTGAAGCTCCAGTACCACTGAGGAAAAATCCTATGTACAAAAATGTAAAGCTTGCTCTGCAAATCCTGGTGAGATCCATGGTTGCTGTATGCTCCTAAGGGCACAGTGAGTGGGCTGTTTTCAACGGTCAGTAGTCCCTCAGGTGCAAAGGGAATATCGGCCGAGCTGCCAAGTTTTCTTCAGCTCCCTCTGCGATATATTGATTTTGTAAACAGGCTAATGAACTGATTTACCACTTTCTAGACAATTTGCATGAAGCCTTCAGTCAAGACATTCTGCTCCAAACAGCACACAGTGGAAGTCAAGAGTCTTTCTGAGAGAGTCTAAACACTATTTGCAGGAGATGATGGGAGGCTGCAAGGCACTGGCAGGCATAGATGGATACCCATGCAGGATTTAGTGCCAGAAGCATTTGTAACAGTTTGCACTGTCAGTCCTGCCAGTGCATACCTGCTCTACTCCAGGTGTGCTTGGTATAGAAAGAGTGAATACCTGGTGCTGATACCTGGCACAGTGTGGCCAAAGTGAATACCTACTGTGTTCTTGAAGCTCAAGTGAATATGTTAAAAACCAGTTGGAACATATCAACCCAAGACGAAGGTGCCAAAACTAGGTTGCTGGGAAAGAAGTATGGTCACAGGCAGTCCCAAATGACTCCATAAAGGACTGAAATCATAGAATAATAGAATGGTTTGGGTTGGAAGGGACCTTAAAGATCATCAGGTTTCAAACCCCCTGCCAAGCAGGGCTCAAAGTCTCATCTGCCCTGACTTACAATAAAAGTGAACACCTAGCATATACCAGTCAAGAACCGACATTTTTTCATGTCCCATTCTTTGACTGGGAGATCTTAGAGACATGAATTGTGACAATCATAGATAAAAAGCCACATACTGCCTAAAATTTGAGTCTTCCACTGAAACTGTTACCTCGTTGACTACAAGATACAGAGATGGACTTCACTGTTTAGTTTCCACAGTGTAGATGTACCTTGAAATTTCTTATACTTACACTGAGGTAGACAAAGTTATATAAGCCAAATATGTTACTTTATGTACACTAAAATATCAGCATTAAAAAACTGCAGTGGTGATTGCTTACCTTTCAAGTCTCAGAAAGAGACAAAAAAGGGGCAAACAGTAAAAGGGGCATGCAGGTTTTCTCTCGATCATTCCCAGTTCCTATGAGAAAGGCTCACTGGTAAATTGGTTTTGGAACAGCACTCTCCAGTCACATAAGCAACACTTTATTTTTCCAAGTGTAGTGATTTAGTTTCTTCACATTTGAATTTTCATGTCACTTCTCTTCCTCTCTGAAGTTTTTGCTTTTTTAAACAGTGTGAACACGTTCTGTAATTACTGCTGACAGCCCAATGTTTAATGGTGTTGAGCGTCTTTTATGGCACAGTCAGACATTCATTTGGCAGACAGCTGTCTCTGCTTAAAAAGTCCCTGCCCCTTAACTATTTTTTGCTGTCCCCACAGTTCAGATGTGATAACTGTCTGTACCTGCAAACAGTTGAAGGAAAGCTTGATTCCCTCTGTGCTGCAACAGTCTGGAAGAGTTCACAGATTTGGTTACACCACCTCAGCAGAGTGGAGCAGGAACAAATAGTTGATCAAGCAGTAACTTGTTAAACCACCACAGCTGTTTCACAAGCAAGCATCCCACTGTGCCCGCAGAGGCAGCATGGGGCATGCGGCGCTGGAAGGGAAGAGGTTCCCAAAGCTGGGAGATGCTGTGGGAACCATCCCACATTCCTCTCCTTCCCCAGCTGAAAGCCAACCGCTGCGCTGTGACCACGGCTGCTCTGCACACTTGCCTGCTCTGTCTCTGAGCCTCCTCCCAGCCTTCAGCCTTTTTTTTCCTTCAAGCACCAGAAGGACCATCACGTACTTAAACACAGTGGAACTTTTCTAGCTGCTTTTACCTGCCTTTTTGCGGGAATGCATTCGATATGGCACACTTCCCAGCTGTTTTCATAGAAGACTGGCCCAGGCAAGCACAGCTTTACATAGCCTGGGTGTGACTGATTACCTGGTACACAAGTCAGGAGGTGATTTGATTGGCGCCAGTCCCAAGTAATATGAAGCAACACAAAACTCATCTATCACTATGCAGTACGTACCAGATGAGCTTTCGTGAGGAAAACTTGCCTGACCTGATAATACAGTATTATCCCCAATAATTATGTGATTTACTAAAGTGCCGATTACCCACCGGGAAAGGGCAGGGGGGATAGCAATTGCAGCCATTTGTGTTTGTTTGCCTGAGTGCTTCCACAAAAATGTTCCCAGCATACAGCATCCTCATAACTAGCAGTCTGGAAAGAGCACTGGGAAACTATTCTGTGGGGCGGTGCTGTGCCACTCCATGTGTTGTCAAACTATGCTGCTGACACTCAGTTCCTTCCTTTGCTGGACAGAAAAACCTAATCCTTTGCCACAGACTTGTATACTGCAACAAAAGCAGCTAAAACATTTCCATGTTATCTGTTCCCTTGCTCTGTGCATAAGTGAAGTTGGTTTAGAGCTAGTGACTTTCCTGCACTGTCTGAAAGAGCAGGCACTTTCTAGTCCTCCACTTACTTACCAGAATTATTTTTTTAATTAATCCCTCCATGTGTCACCACAGTAGAAGACAGGCCTAATACTCAGTCATTTTCAAGTCAGCATATGATTTTACACACTTCATAAAATGTTGCAAGAAATGAAAGCATTCTGCTGACAGTATGCTACGCAAATGCTTTACAGGTCTTTACTATATCATTAAGGTCAAAAGGGACCACTCTGACCATCTTATCAAATGTCACCTACCATACAGGTGTGGCTTGAGTAGCGCAAGTCTTGACAGCTCTAATGACAGAATCCACCACATCCAATGCACTCCCTCAGTCTTGAAAAGGCATTTCTTCCACTTGGCCTGCATGAATAAAGAGAGTTCATGAGCTGAATTTCCTTCCTTCTTGTGTGTTACACGACAGAGGAATACACCATTGCAACAGATTCACTCCTTCCCTCAACCTCCCATCACACTTGCCTCCAACCTTGATTTGGGATGTGTTAAAGTATTATAATGGTTTTCTTTGACTCTACACTGATAAAAGTTTCACAGTGAAGATAATATTCATCTTTTAAGAAATTGCTCCTAAAATACAGAGATGTAAAATTATGCTAGTCTCTTCTCATATGGCTTTGAATCATCCCAGAGGGGTTGTGTGGTGAAGATGGCATTTTGCTTTTAAATCTGCAGGATTTTTCCATTAAGTTCTATGTAAGTTTTCCATCAGCTTGCTATAGCTAGAATCAAACTGCAAAGCTTTCTCCCTTCTGAAGCAGGAAATGAATACTTTCATTTAATAAAATTGCCAAAGGAGATGCTAGGAGATCCTCTTAAATATGATAAAATGCCCTAATAACATATACATTTATAACTGATGTTCCATTGTGAAAATTAACATTTGGAAATAAGGCCATTTTAGAAATAAAATCCAGGAAGTAGAACTCTGCAATGAATTGTCTTGAAAACCCCAGCACCATGAAGTACTCATGGCAGGGACCTCATGCTTCTGCCATAGCAATTCTGTAGGTAGCATGTGGTGTATATTAGTACTGCTCTCAGTTGTGCCTGGGCTTTGAGGAGTATTACCACAATAAAAATCACCAGTACCAGCACAGACCTTTCTAAAAGCAGGGAGTTTCACAAAGGAAAAGTTAAAATGCTCCATGGGTATTCAGTTTATTCAGCAGGACAGCTGATAACTGATCCCACAGTCCTTATTCAGGAAAGAATGTCATCCCTAAGGGGAATTCAAGTGAACTCCATTAGCTCAAATGCTCTTCACCAAATAACAAGTAGCCCCAGAAAACCAGAGATAGGTAAAATCCTGAACCTAGCTACCAAATGGAGCTGGCAGAAAATTTTCAAATGGAATTTCTACAAAGGCTTAAAAGATATTTTTGTCTGTGTAGGACAGCAAAATCAGATCTCTAGCAAGGCAAAGAGGCACAGCAGCTTTAAAACTATCATTATTATCTTTGTCTAAAAATCTCAGTAATCTCTTGATCAAGCCATTCTGCTTCCACTGTATGGGACTACATTTTCAGAAACTGCATTTTTCTGGTCTTGGTGCCTGGTCCAGAAACTAAATACCATGTCAGGAGCAAAGAAGTTATAGATGTTTCTTAGCGTGTTATACGCGATATATTTCTGCAGTATAGGGAAAGATGACAGCAACAATGTTGCAGAGCATTTAGATTCATTAGTATGGTCAGCAAGAAGGCAATAGAAGGCTAGAGTTCAAACTTGAGGATGCTGTGGTTAAAGCAGCATGCCTTCCATTTTGCTGCTACACTCGCTCCTGCAATTCCCAGTCATGTAAGCACACTGCTGATCTCACTGTCACTGAGCAGACAAGAGCAGACTTTTCAAAATAGTTGCAGGTTTTAGCCATAAAACTGTTTGTCAGAGACTAAATGAACTATTTTCTTTTCTTCCTAGTGCATTTTCTTCAAAGTGCAAATTAGTAGCAAATAGTCATGTAGGTCAGTCAGAGATGGGAAAAATTCTCCAGACCTTACAAGAGTGTCAAGTGCAGTTCACAGAGAGCAAAATTAATGCCACTAGAGACAGCCAAAGTTCACCTATGAGCAATTCTCTGATGGGTGATTGCTTCTTCCATTTTGCTTTTACAAGCTTTAAGGTGCATAGGTAAAATAAGATCACAGAGTGACTGAGATGTTTTTATAAGTGTGGACAAAGAAGGCGATTTAAATCTTTTCTGAGGTGTGGATAATTACAAGTGCATTTCAGATGTTGTTAATATGCTTAGGTGCTTAGGGAAAGCAATCTTATATGAGAGATAACCTTTTAATAGATTACTTTATTACAGTAGTAGCACTCAGCTTCACCACTATATTCAAGGTTGAGTTAGCCTCCCATGTTTTCTACAGCTTTATAACTTAGCTGTAAAAAAACCATCAGAACTCAATATTCATGCCAGCTCATAAAATTTCTATACTAATTGGCAAAAATACAAAACTGGTTAATCTTTTACGGACACAAACACTTACTGACTAAGGAATTAAAGAAGCTTTTTAATTTTTCTCTTTTTTTTTTTCCTTTCTTTTTTGGCAGTCACCTAACTTCACAACCATTTCTCTGTAAGAAATATATTTGGCAAATGATTAGCATATATTGATTAGTTATTACACAGAAGAACTGCTATTGCAGAGATATTTATTTGCTTTTAATTTAATCAAAGCTTACATTACACAACAGATTGCAAAAGGTCCAAAGGAACTATTAATAAAAGCTTTTAAAGAGAAAAAATTAAGTGAATTGTGCTTATGAAAGCTAGAGATCAGTGGAGTTGGCCATGGACAGTAACGCACACACTTCCTGTAAGTGCCACAGCACTACAGTCCTGGACTAAGACTTTCTTATTATTTCTGTCATGAATCCTCTTTGAGCAGGCACTGCTATTTGCCACAAACTGCATGGCATGCTTACGATGTAGAACAGTTTCTAGAACTACATTGCTAGTCTGGGAACCAATTCTGCTTACTTTAACCGTGCAGCGGTCCTGCATGATGCTAGTGGACCAAATTACGTGAGGACAATTTGGTTCTTAAATTTTAGCTATGACTTCATCTACAGCTTGAAATCATCTTCCCAGGACAGTTTGGCAAGCATGCATACAGTATTATCATGTGGATTTTCAGTGGTGCAGCTACAATACTTGATAATTCAGTTCTGCGGAAACATCCTGCTCACCTCCCTCTCTCAAGCAGTCTGTTTAAGATCAGTTGGGGTGTTGGCACAGGTAAACTAAGCAGGATTTCCTCCTCAAGGTCTCTACTTGCTGACAACATGGCTTGTCTTCTGTACTTTGTAAGGGAAACAAAAACCTTCAGACTTTTATTGGAGCATTTTAAAGCACCTTAGGTTCTTACTTTCTCTTTTCTACTTGCATTGTGCATCAAGTATTTTAAAAAAGAAGACACTGATGATGATGTCAGTTTCTGCACCTGTGTTTTGAAGAGTTTAGTGAAGACCACCAAAATACTACCACCTAAATCCCAGCTCCTGAACATCCACATGCTCCCCTTGAGATCACATCATAAATTTCCATAAAAACAGCAGCATTACCTGCCTACACTCAGGTAAATTAAGGATGATTATCTGATTAATGGAAATAGTGCAGGATGGGCTAGATCTCAAGTCCTTTGTTGCATGTCTGTGTTCTGTGTGTTCTACATGACCTGTCTCTTTTTTTTTCTTTCCACCTCACTTCTATTGTAAGGATGAGCCTAATGTTTCATTACCTACTGGAGCCATTGCTAGGACTGATGTGCTACAACACTATTGTGTGCTGCTCCAAAAGGACCACCGCTGAGTAATTTCTTGGCTTCTTTTCCTCAAGAAAAATATGCTCACATGTGTTAATACACAGAATTACCATACCAGAGGTCACACCGAATCTTTTAACATATATCATTAGTGGCATTGTAAAGTTTTCATATGAGTAGTGTAATATGTTAAATGGTACTCCAAAGGATCCATTATGTTCCACCAGTATCAATTCATTTTTACACAAAGATTTGGCATGATTAATAGGCCTGTTACGGTCTATCGATTAAATATTACCTGTTACAGAAACACTTAAATACATATTTACAAGATAAACTGGAACAGCTCACAGTCATTATGGTCTTTGTGGTAATTAATAGGAATGTTATGTAAATACACATTTAAGTGATTTATATAATAGGGCTCCGAATAAGCTGTTATAATCTATCATGCTGTAATGAATTAGCTCCTTTACCTTAGGTAGGTATCTGACCTCTACTGGAGTATGAAAGACCTGCTTATGTGTCACTGCTCTTGCTGAACTTTAGTAGAAACCCAGGCCTGAAAAAGCTGCTACTGCAGAACAAAAAAATGAAAAAAGTGTACATTAGATATGGTGATAGTAGTATGGCAGTACAGGTCCTAAGAAGTTCTTTAATCAGCTTGGCTAGGGAATGAAAGAACCACCACCGACTGCCTCACCTGCACCAGCGAAGGAAGGCTGCAGGAAAGATTAAGCCCACAGGCAATAGAGCATGTTGCATATGGAGAGGCTGTATCTCCCTTAAGTGCCTTCCCTCCCCTGCCCCTGAACCACACTGTCTCAATTCACCTCCCTGTTCCCCATGTGCCTTAGCATAGCTTCTAGGAGGATCTGTTTCATGATTCTACCAGGCACAGAGGTGGGGCTGGCAGGCCAGTAGTTCTCAGGGTCCTCCTTTCTACCCTTCTTAAAAATGGATGCAATGTTTCCCTTTTTCCAGGCACCAGGGACTTCACTCTGACTGCTAAGAGTTTTCAAATACCATGGAGGGTGGCTTGGCAACTAAATCAGACAGTTCCAGATCTAGTGTGAGGTGTCCCTGCCCATGGCAGGGGGGTTGGAACTAGATGACCCTTGAGGTCCCTTCCAACCCTAATCCTATGATTCTGTGATTCCCTCAGGACTCTGGAATACATCTTATCCAGTCCCATAGACTTATGTATGTTCAAGTTCCTCAGATGGTCATGAACTTGATCTTCTCTTACAGAGGGAGGGGCTTTGCTCCCCCACATCCTTGTCTTGCTGTCCTTCCACTCAGGGGTGTGAGAAGAGAGGCAAAAAGTTGCTCAATTCCTCAGCCTTCTCTTCTGTTTTTACCAGCTGGCCAGTCTCACTCATCAGGGAGGTATGCTTTCTTTCAACTCCCTTTTCTGGTTGACATACCTGTAGAAGCCCTTATGATTCTTTTCATCCCTTGAAAAGTTCAGCTCCATTTGGAACTTCACCTTCCTGACTCCATTCCTACACAACTAGGCAGCATCCTTTATGCTCTTCCCAACATACCTGTCCCTGCTTGAACTACCTGTACAGTTCCTTCTTGCCCTTTAGTTTGACCAGCAGGTCTTGACTCAGCCATCTCTTGCCTTTGTTACCTGATTTCTTACACCTGGAGATTGAGAGCTTTTGTGCTCTGTGGAAACTGTCCATACAGATCTGCCAGTGCTGTTCTGCTTCCTTGTCCTTAAGGCCTGTTTCGCAGGAAGTCTTATTGACTATCTCCTTGAAGAGCTGTAAGTTTGATTTCCTAAAATTCAAGGTCCTAACTTTACTCTTCACCTGGCCCATATTCCCTCAAGACTGTGAACCAGACTGCAGCCCAGTCTGCCTCCAATCATGACATCACCAATTAGCTCACTTGCATTGGTCACCATTGGGTCCAGTATCACATCCCTTCTGGTAGGGCTATTACCTGACTTAAGAAGTCATCCTCCATGCATTCCAGGAGTGTCTTGAATTGCCTACAGTTTGCTATACTACTTTTTTAGCAGATGTCCAGAAGGCTGAAGTTCCCTAGCAAGACAAAAGCTTAGAAGCACGAAGACTAGCATAGCTGGAGTAAGCAGGCTTCATCAATAGGCTCATTTTCATCAGCTGGCTTGTAGTAGATTCCAACTACAAGGTTCCTTTTGCTGTTGTTTGGTCCGTAATTCTTACCTGTAAGTTTTCAACTTGCTCATGGCTATTCCTCAGGGACAGTTCTTCACATTCTGTCCATGCTGGAGTGAGTGCAGAGGAGGGCAACAAAGCAGGGGAAGGGCCTGGAGAATAAATCTGATGAAGAGCACCTGAAGGAGCTGGGGCTGTTTAGTCTGAAAAAGAGGAGGCTGAGGGGAGACCTCATTTCTGTCAACAGCTACCTAAAAGGACATTGTAGAGAGGCTGGTGCTGGTCTCTTCTCACAGGTAATTAGGGAATGGCCTCAACCTGTGACTGGATAGGTTTAGACTGGACATTAGGAAACATGTTTTCATGGAAAGACTGGTCAGGCATTGGAATATGCTGCCCAGGGAGGTGGTTGAGTCACAAACCTTGGATGTGTTTAAGGGTGGTTTGGATGTGGTGCTTGAGGATATGGTTTAGGGGTGAACCTTGTAGAGTAGGGTTAATGGTTTGACTTGGTGATCCTGAGGGTCTTTTCCAACCTGAATGTTTCTGTGATTCTGTGATTCATCTCTTGATGAGAGGGAAACACCTCCACATCTCCTTCCTCACCTGTGCCTTCTGAACAGTCTGTAGCCACCAATAGCTGTATTCCAGCCATGGGATTCATCCCACCAAGTTTCACTAATGGCAGCCAGATCATGAGCTTTCTAGCAGAACAGTGGCTACCAGCTCCTCCCACTTGTTGCCCATGCTGCATGCAATGGGCTGTCAGCAGCAGCACCTTCTCAGAGGAACTCCCCTTAACACCTTTGAGGTATTTCACCAGTGTTTCCACATTGGCTCCTACTACCACAGGACTTCAAGTGTGCAGTAGTGTCCCCAGCATACCTGGGCCCTCACTAGCACTCCAATCCCTGACCATGGTGTGTCTTCTCACAGCTTGTCACAGGCAAACCCCTGGCTCAATAGACTATAGACAAAGACTCAATGTAGCTATTGCTTACCTTGGTGAGGCTATCTTTCCTGTGTTACTCAACTCAACAGGCAGTGACTGGAACAAAATCACAAACACCATTTCTTAATGGCAATCAGACTTGGAGGGTCATTAGACATTGTAGGCAGAGAGAAGTCTCACAGGCACACAGACTTGTCAGTGACAATGATTGGTCTTGATGACGTTAAAGGTCTTTTCCAATTTAGGCAACACTGTGACTGTGATTCTGTGAAGCATCAGCATGTTTAGGCATAGCAGAGACACTCCCTCAGCTCTCAGGATAGTGAAATGAGGCTGTTCACCTGCATGATATCTTGGAAGACCCTGAGAAGGGTCTGCAACGGGGCCATGGTGCCATTTCTTCCTGATGAGAAGAATGCAAAGATGAGTGGACATAGCTCTATATGCATCCACTAGGCAAAGCCCACCCTGTGCTCTGGATGCATAAAGGCAGAAGACACCTGCTCTTGTCTTAGGGCTCCAGATGCAGCTCTCTGACAGAGATGAGGGTAGTCCTCCACACAGGCACTTCTGAACTCATCCGAGCTAACCCTGGTGGGGGCAGGTTTGAGCCCTCAGCTGGTAGGCAGGCACTAATGAAATCCATTAAACTGTCAACATTTAGGGAACACTGTTTTACAAAACCACTTAAACATACCATGCAACAGACAGCTGAATTAGGCCTGTCTGCCTGTGTGGAGTCAGAAAGCGCCATGTTACTCTTCAGGGGATTGAAAACTACTTTGCACAGCAGAGCCCTGATTTTTTTCATTTTATTTTTAGCAATTATTCAAATGTACCTAAAACGGACAAGTATATTTTTACTTCCTTCAGAGTAAAAAAAAATGAAAATCCTGCTATCAAGGACAACTACCACCTTCCAAAATGAAACAAAAACCCAAGCACTAGTACCAAATAGGCTTTGAAGAGGTGATTTGAAAGCAGGGGGAAAGACACCAGCGAAAAGGGCAAATGTCTGAGTGCCATTGGTGCTACACGGCAGGGCGTTTTAAGATGCACAGAAAGGTCAGAGCATATCACAGGTAAAAGACTGCAATGTAACCAACCAGTGAGCCAGAGAAGTGAGTTCAGAAAAAAAAAAAATGTGTCCAGGACCCCCAGGCCACTGGCAGCTGCTGTGCATGTGTATTTGCCACAGACTGACAGAAATGATAAACTGAGTCGTCGGAGAGAGGCCACAGCAGCCCAAGTCACTCTGTAAGAAGCCCTGTGGGGCAACTGGTGATGTGCTACTAGCAAGGGTTGCTAAAGGAGCAATCCAGCCACCTTCTACTTTGCTGGAGGTGAGGGACTGTGTCTTAACCAATAGGTCACTTTCAGTAGGAGATTTCTGAGGTGTGGGAAATGAGTTTGAGCATAAGGGGGAAAAAAAGTGAAAGGAATGTTCACCATCTTTCCAGTTTCTGTACAGCAACAACTGGATGTATCAGATCCACTGTCTGAAGATGCTAAGGAAGGTTGGTTTCCCAAAGGTTCTCTTTTGTGGTCCATCTTCTACTGGAAAAGATATGGGATGCTTTTAAGGAGCTTCTGACAACTCCAAGAACATTTTGGAAATTATGCTGTATTTAGATAGATCTTTTCTTCTTGTGCTGTCCTGTTTCTGTCACTTCTCATTCATATAAACCCATATACCAAAGGAAGACACTGGGGCTTTTCCTTTATGGTTAATCTCATTACTGCTTATTCCTTGACCTGGAGCCACAGTTTACCACCCTCTCCAAATGGAACTAGGGGAGTTTCATTTTCCTGAAAGGTTTTGGAGTTGAATTGATTGAGACAGAGGTGACTATTTAATAAAAAAAAAAAAATATGATATAGAGAACACAAGACAAACATCAGTGAAGTCTTCATCCACCAAAAAATCTGTGTCCTGAGTAAGGACAACAAGGAAGTGTGCCCTCCCACGACCAGGAATGCTTGGTTTCCTGCAGTGAGGTTTTCAAGAGAATGGCCATGTTGTGACACATATGCATGCACAAAGGTGTTGACCATTGTCCATTTGCTTTGGGCTTTACACAAGAATGACAGTCCTTGACTAGCAATGGCAACAGCCCAAGAGAAAGAAAGGGTTTATAGTCATTCCCAGGCTCAAAAATCATTCAGTTTTATAAACTGTAATTTCTGTGACATCATTGTCATTTCCCCAGCAATAAGCAGTGATGTCACAAGACAAACATTAAAACTATAGATATAAAATAAACAGTCAAAGCAGGCAAACGGTGAAAAAAAACACACAACCAATTTTCATGCAAATTTCCCTAGTTATAACAAATGAAGGGGAGAAGTAAAAAAAACAAATGATACATCTGCACAATTGATTCTAAATAGAATGTTTTTCAAAGCTCACCAAGAGACATCACCCAGTCTTTAACGTTTGCTTTCATACTAATTTGTATCCTGTCAATTTACAAGCTATTTCAAACACCACCTTTATTTAATAAAAATGCAAAGCACAATTGGGAATTTATGTAAACAGGGTTGGCAAAATATCTCTGTAGGACATTGTGGAAAGAGTCAGGAAATGAACGAATTAACGAATGAACATTTTAATAGTTCAGTGTAACTGGGATATAGGCTAACTGAAACACTAGGCCTGACACTTTATTACCATATAAATATCCATAAAAATGGACTTTGACAGAGTAAAACAGTCTCAGATCAGCTTTGTAGTGGGAAGACACACACCTCCTAGACCTTTAAAAATATATGTTACAATGGTACTACTAATTACTGTTATTCAAGAGTAGGATTATAATCAAAATACTTTTCACTCAAAAATCATTAAGCATTTAATAAAAACTATGAATCATTACTCTTAGAGCATGAGTGGAAGATTACAAGCCTAGGTTTTGAAAAGCATCTACTAATTTAAAATGTCTTAGCCACGTTAACGTTTAAAGCTAAAATGACCTAACTGGTCACAGGGCTTGTTGGAGTACAATACAGGAAGAAGGGAAATTAGATTTTCTCCATGACAGATGAGTCTAGGAAAGCCCTGTGGGAATTATTGTCTGGTGTTTTTCAAAATATTTGCTTTTTGATTTCTTGATGGTGGACAAAGGCTATTCAAAGAACCTGCTTCCATTCCCTGCCCGGTTAAGCTCTCCACAAGACTACAGTGCCCCATTATCTGGCACAAGGTTCTTGCGCCAGACTGAAATCAGCCCCAGTTGACTTAAGTCAGCAGCCACTCCAAAGAATCCCTTCTACAAATATATCAATGCCACACATGACGTTCTGGAGATGTGAAATTGACAAAGGAACAATACTTTTATGTTACAGAGGTCAAAGGTATATTAAAAGTTCATGAATGCATCTATTATAGGCAGTTTTAAGCAGTGTTAAAAAAAAAGGCAAATAAAACAAACAAACCAAAAACCACACAAAAAAAGACCCTTGTTGGACATTGTAGCAACTGATCAGTCATTTGTAGAAACAGGGACTAGTTATTTACTAGTCCTTTAGTAACTTTGTATGTGTAGAGTCCTACTGTAAGCTGTAGTCTACACAGCTCCAAATTTAAAAAAAAAAAATCATAAATTCTGTTCCCAGCTCCATATTTAATAAGCAAAAGGTCTTATTTTCCAGATTGCTGAGTAGTCTGTAATTCTCTTCACTGGGAGCTGTTGTAGACTCAGCGTTTTCCAAAGCAGACTAATTATTTAGTTGCTCAAACACAATGCAAGAAAATTCACAGCTAACCACTACAACAGTAACCATCTTGAACAAAAGTGGGGCCAAATTCTGTTTTTTTTCACATCAGAAGAGTATCAAGAAACATGGATCTCCAAGGGCAATGGTTACATTCTAGGGTATTAGCAAGACACAGGAGCTGGGTCAGCAAATAAAATACCTGTTTCTATAGAGCTCTGTGTAGCCAAAGCCACACAGGGAGCCTTGCTCCCCAACTGTTTGAAAGCCATTTCAGATGTCTCTATTCTGTAGCTGCCTGCCAAATCGACATTCACACTGAGGGAGTGCTAGCACCCCTGAAGAGCTGCTTTTCTCAAAGGGAAATAGTAGACAACTTTACCCCCTCCTATATCAGTTGGTGCTGTACAGGGAGTACAAGAATTAACTTTTTTAAGGCCACAGGGGATATTCCCAGTTTGCTTACCCCATCACACCTGTAACCTGCATTTCTCCTTTACAGACAAAACACCTTCATATATAACCTCTATTAGACATTTGTATGTCACTGATAATAGTAAGAAAAGTTTGCTTCCTAAGCAGGAAAGAAGGCATTTACAAGGGAAACTTTTCATTGCAAAGTTCCTGAAAACCATGAAAGGACTTGTCGTGTTGCGGGTAAATCCTGGTGTTTGCCTGCCTCAGAGTGCCAGGACTCCTGCTGGAAGTATCTGACAAAATTACCATTTGCCTCTCTTTTCCAGTGCCTCAATAAGGGCTTGCACTGACACAGGTTCAGAAAGTTAAAACAATCAAGTGGTTTAATTTATTAAAGTGACAGATACAACGGATTTGGGATTGGCGGTGATAAATGCACTAGCTGCAAGATGACTATTAACTACTAGTCCTTTACTCAGGAATAATAAATCCTGGTTTAATGCCTGACAAAGTTGGAGAGGTAAACCTTTGCAATAGCTTCAATATATAATAGGAATGCAGAAAAAGTTAAGCTATATATGAAGGTAGGAAGGTGCAATTCCTACCAAGAAAGATGTCCCTGTCTTGGGTGGAAGAAAAGGAGCATAACGCATCGATTGTCCTCACCTCTGTCTTTCCCTCCCATCGGCTGCTGCTGACCACACTGCACCTGCGCTGGTGCCCCTGCACCCCCACTGGTGCAGTGCCCCTGCACACCACAAGATGTTCCTCTCATGGGTTTTATAGCCTAGCCCCAGATGCCTCTGCCTTCTAGGTGATATTTAGCATGATTTTGGTGGAGATTTGACTAACACAGTAATATATGTTTAGTGTGTGCTCCATTTAGCTCGGTAGCGTACTGAAAGTTATTAACTTTAATATTAAAATCGCAGTTAATTAGGCAAAGGTCTTTCCTTGGGTACTATGGCCTTCAAGTTCTCTTTTGAAGTTGGGTGTTTATCTTATTTTAGCCCTGCTTCATCAGTTTTAGCCAAAGCAGGACCCCCTTACCTTCACAGGACTCCTTCCTTCAGCTCTTTGGCAAGCCAGCTTTGTGGGTCTTCATTTAACACAAACACCTACCGATTGTAAAAGACCTAAAGCAATTTGCCTTTCCACCCCAAGGTAAGCTTCCACCCCAAGGCAGTTATCCTGCAAGACTGAAGAATCCAGGTCTTAATGGCTTTTGATTTACTCTGAGACAGAGGCTCAAAAGAATTCAAACCTCAGTCACCAGCAAAGCTCAGTATGCTGAGCTAATTTTAAAAATTCTCATTTAATTTGTGCCTGAATCAGAGTCCGTGTCATTTTGAGAGATACCTATTGACCAAAGAATTCAGCACATTAACTGCTTTGTAAGATCTTCCAGGAACCTAGTTTCCTTCCATTTTCCTACTATTATTTCTGACTCGAATGGCAGGTCATTTCTGGAGGAGGGTAATTCTACAAAAGAATGGACTTCTATTCCAGCAAAATGTAGCCTCATCCATAAAAGTAGAAAATATTCCAAGCTGTGTCACATACAGACCATCTGCCCACACAGCAGTGAAAAAAACATCCAGGACATGTTTAGTGGATGAGGGACACTTACTTTGTGTTCGTGGGAAAGGAAGCAGGGAGAACTGAGACTGAATTAAACAAATGATCACATTATATGACTTTATCTTACTCCTAACCTGTCAGCTGCCTAAGGAAATTCTGAAAAAAAATTGCTGAAGCATACACAGAGTCAGTTTTAAAGTGGAAGCTCTCTTAATGCTCTTAAGGAAAGATACGTATGAACAGCAAAGTTTCAGATACTTTTCACAGACAAAGGTATTTTGTTTCCTCATTTAGTGTTTATTTTAGCACTGAGAGGGCTGATTAAAGTAAGAAACAGTACACTTCCAGCAAAAACATCCATGATACCCAGTTTCCTTTAAATATCTGAAACAGTGTGGAACACTTAGTCTGCACTGTTACTCTTTCCTATGCTGTCTCAGAAGACACAAAAGGAGTGCACAGAACAGAGCAGCTCAGATAGCTGAGATTTTAGATACCTGTTAAAGTGGAGTATGGCTGACAGACTGTTCAAGAGTACAGACAGCTGGAAAACAGTATGTCAGGCTTTTAATACCAATAGAAGAGGGAACCAGTACCACACAAGTTAAGGTCCACCTGCATTTACCTGGTTGCCTGTAAATGCATGAACCTCACCACTGCCACTGAATCAGGCCTCAGGGCCATCCTCAATTCATCATCTATAGCACAGATATATATTCTTCTATAGGCATTGGTTCCAAAGCAAACAATCATTTATTCTGCATTCTGTCTCTGCCTGACTTTTTTTTTTAATTAAAGGTAACTGTGGTAGCTTTAACACAGTTCAAGCCAATGGTTAACCAGACACATGAAATCTCCCTGAGTGGTGGTGTTGGAATGGGTCACTGAAACATGAGCAATTTCAGTGAAAGTACTGAGCCTCAAAGAAGACAGAGAAATGCCTAACTCTGATGACAAGAAGCTTTCCTTACATGCTTTCCTGCCACGTAGTTCCATGCTTTCTTTGTAAAGTCGACAATGATGACTGAGTATTAATAGACAATCTCAGAAATCAGTTCATATGTGTTCAAACCCATGACATAAACTTGACTTTTCATATAGGAAAAACTAGCAGCAAGCTCTGTAATCAGACCCAGACAACTGTATTAGCTAGGTGCACTAAGCAAACAAGTACTGTTTTCCCCTTTTTTAACTACTGAAGTTCTGCTTTCTTCCTTCTCGTTGTGGGAGGGAACTACTCCAAGGCAGTTTGAAGCCTGATTCATTACTGTTCTCCCAGCTTCAGTGGGGTCACACTAGTGTAAGACTGAAGTAAATAAACAGGAAGATGGATTTTTTTGGCAGTGCTTCCAAAATTTTGGCTATTTGGAGGAGACTGACCATGAAAGACTGGAGTAGGATTGCCATAGCAAAACTTCTTTGTGACTGTAACTTCACATCTAGTATAAGCCCATTTTGTATTATATTTCATACCTGACATAAAACCCATGAAAAAAGCCTTTGATCTCTCTGTAATCAGAGACACAATTAAAATTGTAACTATCATGTGAATATAAACTAAGCCTGAATGTGTGAGTACTTCAGAAAGTTCTTGGGTTAGTCAAGCAAGTGGAAGAGAAAGAATAAATAGGGAAACCTCAAAGGCTGACTAGTTCTGTAGCAATGGAACTCAGCTCATCCTCAGTCACTAACCCAGGGATTGAACAAATGAGAAAGATGCCATGTGGAAAAACAGGATGACAACTGACTCAGTTCTAGCTACTCTGCCCTAATTGTACATCCTAATGTGGTCACTCTCTACCTACACATTTCACTTTTAATGATGCCACACAAAAACATTTTAATAGATCCTTACAGAATCACCCAGAAAGCTACCACTTCGGCTTTGTAAATTCATATCTTAGCACATGGCAACCATTCTTCAGGAAAGGTACACAGTGTGACCTTGGATAAGTTACTTGGTCCATAAGACTCAGCTTTTCACCCATAAAATTGGGATGAGAGCATCATTTTCTTCATCTGATGAGTGGGGTTTTAGCTGCAGGTACTTCAGGGAAGAAAATACTGCTTTGCAACACCCTAGCAAAATGGGGGTTCTACCAGCTACTACAATACAAACTCATGAAAGAACTCATTTATGTTTGTGATGACTGAATTGTCTGAATAGATAATTTCAGATAAATGTCCTTTGTGTCCATAGCCCTGTTATCTCTGTTAGTACATAGCATTGGAACTATGGAGGCTGTTGGTTTCTTCCCCTGGGGAATTAGCTGCACAATCAGCAGGAACATTTGTCATTACCGTTACAGTACCTTTCAGAGTGCTGACACCCACCATAGAACATAATGGAAAAAGAAAGAAAGGGGAGGGGGGAAGCAAAAAATATTTTAAATAAATAAATAAATAAGGAAAGAAAGAAAGGGGAGGGGGGAAGCAAAAAATATTTAAAATAAATAAATAAATAAGGAAAGAAAGAAAGAAAGACATCTCACTCTACAGACACACAAAAGCTTACAAGTTGGGACCTTAGAACCCAGGAACTGCTGAGACATTAATTTCTCTGAAATGTCTCTGCCTTACAACAACCCACACTCCAGACATATGGAAGCAAAATATTCCCTGCAACCTTCCTAAAGGAGGGATTCTTCTTCACTATACCTCAGAACGGTTGCTTTTGTCAAACCCACGTTATAGCCTGAATTTAAAAAAAAAAAAAAAAGAGAGAGAGAGAGAATGTCTTCCCTAATTTAAAAAATACACAAGTTCTTGCTAGCAGGAGAAAAACAATGTTTCCATTCTTGACCTTTACAGAGGTAAACCAAAAACTAACTGCTTTTTTATACTAATAGCATTCTGTGTCTGTCCCTTGTATATTTTCTTTTAAACCTGCCATTTTGCTCTTGCAGCTGGGCTTGTCAGTTTTCAGCACTAATGGGTTGTGATATGGTGTCAGGGGAAGTCAACAATCAATGTTGGAAAAAAGGGCTATCACTGCTGACACAGCCAAGGATGGAAACACAATGGCCTTCGTTTGGAAAGAAACAGAAGAAAAATCCTGAGTTGTATCTTGCTTTGAAGATTAGTGGAGATCTAGCCCTCACCGATCAAGCTATCACTTTTGCCCCTTCCTGCCTCACCCTATTCTCTCAGCAGCCTCTAACATTACCCTACATCTCACCCAAAAGACAGGTTTTCAGCTTAATGAAAAAAGCAAAACATTTTATAATAAACATTTCAAAGGACTATAGTTCACATTTATGTTTAGAGCTGTTACAGTTATTTGCTTTTAAAAAGAAAGAGAAGAAAAAAAAATAAGACTGCACTGCACAATGTACACCTATGGAGCAGCAGAAAAAAACATTTTGGATTCCTTTTCCACTGCCTCAGCATGAATCAGATCAGTGCTGAACTCAACACAAGCAATGGACACTCAACAGATGTTAAATCAGATGCCACAGACAGAATTATGAAAGACAGTATTCAAAGGTATTCGACAAAGATAATGGCAATATTATTAATTTCCGTAACTTCATGTCAGAAAACTTGACTGGTTCTAAGTCTCTTAGAGTCCTAGTGAGACAGGGAGAGAGTATGATTATTTTAGTTTTCAGATGGGGAAACTGTGGCAAGTACATTCTTTAATATAACATTAGGATCATAGGCAAGAATAGAAATCAGAAGTCATGGGCATAAAGATGTTACCAGACTTCACGGCTTCCTTCCCTCAATACTTAAGACTGTCCAGTGTCATATTTAATATTAGTGGATAAAAGGTCAGTCACAGATCTTTCTCTTCTTTTAATGAAAGAGACTGAGATTGATTTCAGAAAATTAATCTTCAAAGTAAACAGGACTAACTGAATCTTGCCTCTTCCAAGCCAAGAAATTAGCTTCTCAAAGATACTTAGATATACCTAACTCCACAGATAGACCCAGAATACACTTGCCAAATATAATTCCGGTTTTTAGCACCCTAAAAGAGGGCTCATATTTGCTCTTCCATTGATTCAAAATGTAATTCTGGAATCACAGTCTACCTTCACAAAAATCCGGTTGCATAAATGGTTTTCTTTAGGCATGAGGACATTGCAGGGCCACATCAATAAAAGCAAAACGAGGAGAAAGAGTGACTAAGAACAGAAAAGGAAGGAAAACCAGCAGCAGTGAGACACCTGGGATGTCAGTGGAAGGAATCAGGGAAAACCTCAGGAGATGCTGAAGTTTTTCAGGATGACTTGTTTCTATTGGAGGCATTTTTATGTGCAGCTACTTTATCTATCAGTCTTCAGACAAAAAGTAGAGCCAAGGAAAGAAACAACAGGGAAAAACTTTTTTCACAGTGTTTCTCCTCATTCTTGCCTCTTATACTCCCCTCCCCTCCACAATCCATGCTGCCAAAACCTGTCTGACTATTAAATGTTGTTTGCAGGCCATCACTGGGTGCTAAATTCACAATGTCATTACTAAGCCATGCAGCTCTTAGAACATTCCTACTATAGCACAGTAAGACTCCAGTCCTTAAATAACAGCAAAAAGCTGCTTCCCCAGAACACTTGTTGGAAACACACATTTGTTTTGGCCACCTGTTCCAGCGAAATACAGAGAAGCCCTTGGGAACATGGCTGCCACAAGAGATCCCACAGGATATAGAAGTCACTGAAAGCACTACAAAGGTAACTGTGAACACCTCTTCCCTCCCTGGATGTTACACTGCAGTTGGAGTGTCAGAGCTTAAGGACCAGACCCCAAGCCCACTGAAGTATGAGTCTCTTCCCACTCCAGTGGGCTTTCAGTCATGCTGAAAGGATGGGAAGCTTGAAGGAGAGGTGAAGAGAAAGTGACATTAGAGGCAGTTTTAAGAACATTCTGATTTTTACCATAAAAAGTACCAAAAACAAAAATGACTATGTTCACAGAGCTGATTTTATCTACATAATGGAGACATGGCCAGTCTCTCATGTTCAAAGCTAGATGAAATCTGCAGAGAAAAGAGGCATGCATCATTATGAAGTGCTTAACAGATAACCAAAGTAAATAAGTGAAATAAGCGTGATGTTTACAAACATGAGCCTGAGAGAAGCAGTAAACCTTCACCCATCAGGATACATGCAAAGGAAAATTATTACAACTTTGACGTGCATTAAAAAAAAAATATTTATATATATATATATATATGGAGACTAGAGACAATTTTACATACCAGGTTAATCAAACAAAAGCAGCCATTCCTCTTCCTGTATCACTGTCTAATTCATTACTGCTATCTAAGGAAACACAGAGAAGGAGCATCAGTCCCACCTGTGCTATGAAGGAAAAGGAGAAAAGGTCATGGAGCTAAATCCTATAAAACACTTTAAAAACTGAAATGAGTCTCTTACAAAAATCTAATTGAAATTGACTTGAAGCTGAATCCTGTGACCTGGATGGATAAGATGGTCAAAGGACTGTAAGCAACCCATAATGATGGGATGTATTGAGCTGGTTTGCTGCAGGAGTATGTTTTTGGTCTGTTGTTATTTAGTATCTCAGTTAATGACATAGAAAAGTAGGTAAATAGCACATTAATGAAATTCACAAAAGACAATAAAGCAGGAGGCTTGCAAATGTCAGAGAGAGTAGCAATAATATAAGTGGAAACTAATAAGGTTAGATAACTAGGCATGCAATAAAATTATGTTCAACTTGGAAAAATGTGACTAATACACTGGGGAAAAATAATCAGAAACATGGATTGTCCATGAGAAAGCAAAACCTGGAATGCATCTGCACAGAAAGATATATGTATGGATGACACTGAATAACAAATTGAATATGAGTTCTCAAGGAGATACATCAGTTAAAAAGACTGACGCAATTTTGGGCTGCATATGCAGGAGAATAACATCAGAAGAGGGAAATTATTGTCTATGCATCTGGGAAGACTTCTGCTGAATGCTGCATCCACTTCTAGACACCTCCATTACAGAAGGATGCCAGCATGTTGGAAAACACTTCAGAGAAGAGCAACAAAACTGATTAGACAAAGAAAAGGACTGATTTTTTAATTTAGGTGACAAGGGCAAAATGACAAGTGTCTTGAATATATGAAAGATAACAAAGAGAATGGAGAGGAATTTCAAAGATGCTAACACACAGTAGTACAGCTAAATGGAATGGGATGAAACTAAGGAAGAGCAACATTTGGACAAAGTTTCTCAGAAACCACTTGATTCAGTCTAGCAGGTAATTTTCAAATTCTTCATTCTTCATGAAAAATCCCATCAAACAAAGCACTTGAAACTCGAGAGGATAAAGCACTGAAAGGCAAACTCTAGTGAACAATTGTACAGTTGCAGCAAGTTAAGATACCTGGCCTAAGAGTAGTTTGCATTTTTAAAATCCCTGACTCTGTGACTGTCCCAATATACAGACCCGTTAGTGGGTTTGCTCTATTAATGGGTTCCTACATAAAGTGGTATTTTTCATGGGAATGCATATCACATATGTTTCAGAAGCAGCCCAAAGTCTAATTGTAGAGTAAAAGCTAACTGAATGCATACACTGAGTATTTAAAGTATTCAGAGAGAAACAGATGTATGACCAGCCTTCATGTAAAAAATACTTTTTCAGCCAGCATGGGCTTTTTAGTGATGCGATCCTTCAGTGTAAAGTTATTTTATATATTCAAAGGAAAATGGGATTAAGTTATTTATTTGCTTATTCATGCCTACCGCCTTTTAGTTTTCACATTGCCCACACTTTAACATCTTTATTTATTCTCAAGTAATACATTGGAACTTTCCTAGTTACAGTAGAGGTCTATTCATAGTGAAAAAGGAAGCTTTTAATGCTGAAGTATATTGTAATGCTGCAAGACCCTGGTGTTAAAAGTTACAGGGAAACAAAGCCTGAAAGTAGTATGTGAGTTCAGAAATACCTAGATACCATTCTCCTTTCGCAGAAAAATGTGACTTTATCAATACAGTGATCTCTGTGTGTGTATTTACATACACATACTTTACAAAGTTTCCCAGTAGTTTCATGCCACCCAGGTAAGTCCCCTTTTATGAATGTATACCTTGGTCTTTTACAAAAACTGTTTCCACATTCTTCCAAGGAGAACAAAGAGGTGAAAGGCTTTTCAAAGTTTTCCTGTCTTTCTCACTTCCCCTAGGGGTGGTTGGAGAGCTGAGGTAGGAGGAAAGCTTATTGAGAAGAAAGCTCCTGTTTTTACTGTAATAAAAGGTGGCAATCTTATCATGTATAGATGCTCAAATGATGTACAGACAAAGGATGTTTGCAGTGAAGATTGCCATAGGCAAAACAGCAGATCTAATCAAAAGCTTTACACACATGGATGTAGCCAGCCAGTGGGAAAAGAAAGAGAAACCAGGAGCCTGCTATTTTGGACAGAGACGTGGCTAGTCATTGCACTAATCCTATGACTGTGTCACAGCAAACTATTAACATAATAGTGGGTTTATCTTTTTTTTTTTTAATGGAAGTACATGCTGTTAGCTACCTCCTATCAATGAAGTCAGTAGTATTTGTACGGAAAGTCCTGTAAAAATACTTCTACTGAACAAAATAAATTACAGACCAAGCAAATATATTTAAAAAAAGAAAAATTAACCTTCGGAATGCTGGCATTTTCCAAACTGTCAGACAGATGAATGTACATATGTCCTCAGGCTCCCCAAGATTACTGAAAGTCAGGACACAAACCAAGAGAAGTAAAGCACTCTTAGCTACAGCCACTGCGGAGTTCCTCCTTTGGCCTACTGTGAGTAACATGCTAACCTAGGTGTCCTAGTATAGTCAGAGGTGTTGCACAATCTTGTGTGCTCCATGAACTCAGAACAATGACTGAGAACAATGAAGCACAGATAAATGTGTGAAGGTTCTGTAGCAGACACACCTCAGCATTTTTTCTGTTAATTTTTGTTAATTTGCCTGGGGTAGAAGGGTGTTTTTATTCAGCAACACAGACATTTTAAAGTCCACTTTTTTTCTAGAACTGTCAAAGAACAGACAGTGTGGAAGTCAGTGAATGCGAGTTTGTTTGGCAGTTGTAGTTTTTTTTTTCTGCATGCCTCTCTCTCGTGCCCTTGCCTGTCATGTCTAAACTATATTCAGGTGGCAGGACACAGTACCACAGTTCACATGGTGCCAAGTACAATGAAATCCAGTTTTTAATGGGCAATGTGAACTGCCATGACGCAATGAGTAAATAATAACAATAATAGCAACTTACCACACATCAGGGTTGCAGAAGCCTGCAAAAATCAAGGGGGTAAGCTGGCAGGAAGAAACCCACACTGCACTTCTCTGTGCGATAGGTGATGGTATTTGATTGCAGATACCTCTCCTTCCTCCAGTGTCTTCATTCTTAACATGTAACATAAAATGCATCCCTGGGTGCAGAGAACAAGACTCACACACTAGATCTACCTTGGCTCAGCATGGCAGTATCTGCCTCTCCTCCAGCCCTTCCAGCCCCTCCAGGTGTCAGCACAAAGAGCTGTGCTGTCTGCCCAGTGCGAGACAGGCAACAGGATGTTTAACGGTCTATGCTTTGTCCGAGCCAGACACATGAGCTGAAGCTCTGTCTCTCCACATGCAACTTGGATATTTGGCAAGTCTCAGCAAGACACATTTTTGTGTTGGCCTCCTTTCCTTATTTCTAGGCCCAGTGCTCACATTCAAGGGAGCAGAAGTAGGGGCGGTGGGGGGGAGAATAGGGGACGGGACACACACTAAACAAAGAACTGCAGCTTTCAGAGGCCCAAGGAAAACAGAGGGAAGTGAGGATACATTCTCAGAAAATATAAAACCTGAGGAAATGTTCTTGTTTGCAGCATAAAACAGACTTGGAAGGGGTGATGAGGAGTGACTTGCATTCAGTATTCATCTAAGGCAGGGAAGAGACACTGGGCAGGGGGCTGGGAAGCAGCAACCAGCTGCCCCATATGGTCAGCTCTTGGTAGGCAATTTGATTTTGATTTTCTCCACTGATTGTGCTCATCCCTGTGGTATCTGGATGGAAAAACAATGGTGTAGATAATAGAACAGGATAGCCCAGGGCACTTTTAAGGGCTTGAGAGCCATTCATTCATAGATCAAATCTAGACCAGGATGGAAGCAGGTAATCTGCTGACTGTTTGTTGTCTTTTATGAAACATTTCAGTCGTATTTCACAAGTATCCACATAAAAATTGAATAATTCACAACTTTCTTAGCATTCTCAGCAGACAGCTCAGCCTCCGCAGCTTCTCAGGACTCCACAGCCTCTTCATACTAATGACTTAGCCCTACAAATAAATTTAAGCATACAAGCCTATGCAGGTTCTGGGCATAATTGTGGTCTATCCCCAAAATGGTTTGAGGCAGTGAAGAATAAGGTAAGGTGTGGGAAAGATCCTGTGATTGTACCTGTTCTGAGAATAAAAGAAGCCCTTCCTTCTCCTCAGCTATTAATCTGGTACCTTCCATGAGCACAAACCTAGAAAAGCTAATTTAGATACTTGGCCTTCCATTGTCTTCCATTGCCTTCCATGTGTTTGCAGGATAGTAAGTGACAATGGCAGCTCACTGTATCCCATATTCTACTGCAGTTTGTCTTGCAGAAATATGAGTATTGTTGTCATTGTCTTTTTGCAATAAATGAATTACATCTAATAGTAGAAGAACTTCTTGTCCCATTAAAAAAAAATTCATCCTCAAGTTGTCATGTTATCTAATGCTGCCTTCCCACCAGTTTCCTCCAAATACCACCGAATTAAAGATTAGCTAACATATGGTGGAAATGCAGACAAAAATCCAATAAAATTTTTAAAAACTGCCACCAAAGCAGGGTTGATACACCTTTTTGGTGTATCCTGGCAGATGCAAAAAAAAAGAAAAGGACATTATACAAAGTCGTCGGTACCACCCACATATCTGTCAATGCCAAACCTGGCTCTGAGGAAAGGTGATCTTAACGTGGTAGAAAATTACAAACATTGCTGGAACACCCAAAGATGTGCCTAAAACTTTTTTGTTTAAATAAACATTGGCCCAAAACTATAAAGATAGAAAAAGTATTTCCCATTTCTTATTCAGATTAGAAATCATCACTACTACTGCAATTCACCTATTGATAAGGATGTTCAAACACCACATGGTGAGACAACACGGCCTACATTTACTTTGGAGTCAGGAGACCCCTGTGGCTCTAAACAAACCATTCATTCTGTATTTTCTCCCACTCTGTCTCATTTGAAAAGCTGCCTGTTAACGAGCATTGGCATGAAGCTGGTACCATGGTGCATGTTCTATATGGGACTCATAGCAGACATTACTGTAGCATGATTAACAGCAACAGCTCTGAATTACACGGGAGAAGCCGTTAGCAGCGCTGAGGGAGGGCTACACCAGAAGGTAACAATAGACAAAATGGTAACTCAACAAGAAACTGGAACTAATGGGAAGGTTTTCCATTTGGATAAAATTGTGATTGCCATGTAGTGTCCTCTTTCTATGATGACTGCCAGTGCACACTCCTGCCAGGAACGTACAGCCTTCTGTGTGGAGTCTCTTCTCCCTGCTCTTTACCTGCAATCCACATCCGTGAGTGTGCACTCTCTCTCACACACATGTGTGTGCATACACGAGTACGAGACTGGAAAAGAGGTCATATTTTATTGCAATGTGCAGGGCAGGTGATTCAAGTCTTTGTGTGGGAAGTTGACTCACCTCCTCTGAGTAAAAAAATATTCAACACAATTGTAATTCCCTCTGTTTCATGCAAAGTCAGGCAATGAATGCATAGAGAACCTTCCAGTTCGGTATCTCCTAAACAGCGAAAACGTGCTTAGAAAGTTTAGCTCTAAAAAACAGTGACTGCAACAAAACAGGCTTGCCCTTCGTGTCGGGTATCAGGAATCTCTGTGGCTCGGCAGCAGGCTGGAAAGGGAGGGGGAGCAAGTTGGCTGGGGCGGGGGTTGGGGGCTTATTTAATAATGCACTAGAAAACAGTTCGGGCACAGAAATGCAGTGCAGCAAGAATCTGTATTATCCTTTGGAGTCTGCCGCTTTAAATTTGCGCGGTGTAGCTTGAAGCATTGCACAAACTCTTGGTCTGCTGACTGCCTCCCTGGAACACAAACACACGAGTGATTGGGAAAGCTGTTTTTCAGCTTGCCCTCCCTCCTTTCTGCCGGGCTGCTCCTGGTGTTTATTTTTAAACAAGTCGTGTACATGGAAAAAAAAAAATAAACACCACCAACAAAAAAACAACACCAAACACATAGCATTTTTAATCAACACCTATTTCCTTCCAGGACCCTATGATCCTCTATTGATTCCCATTAAAATGCTTTTCTTTTTCTTTGCCCCCTCTGCTGATCGAATTTCAGATCAGCCAGGATACGCAACTAACCTTCCGGCACTGAACCCAACTGACTCAGAGAGATCAAAAGGCTTGATGCATTCATTAAAATGTAGCACAGCCCAGGCAGGATCTTTAATGCAAGATCTCCTTTTGCATTGCAATTAATGTGGGGGAGAGGAATTCTTATTTTTTGCAAATGTTCTTACTTTTCATTTTCGGGTAGGGGGAGGGAGGGTGAAGCGGTGGGAGGGAATGAGAACAAAAGAGAGATCTTTTTACCCAAGGATGACGTCAGTTTGGTTTTACTGACAACTATTGATGCACGTGGAGCAATAGCAGGCAGAGTCCCCCCGCCCCCTGCCTCCTGGCAACTCTCAGGGAAATCATGGACGTGAACAGCCCAACTCGCCTCCTGGCAAACGTCGGGGCTAAACATGGGACTCGACCGAGCCCGGGTCACTTTGCCGGAGGCCTGGGCCGCCCGATTCCCGTTGGCAGGGCGGGCCGCGAGCAGCGGAAGGAGGGAGGGAGAGGAACAGCCGCAAGCACACTGCGGGGAGACGGCTCCAACTCAGGAATGTGGCTCGTTACCGCGGCCTCTAAGGGGACGCGGGCAGAGAAAAGAGTCCTCGGGGCCTGGCTGCCGCTGGGTGCTCCCTCCCGTCCGCACCGCGCCGGCCAGCACTGGGTCGGGTCCGCATTCCCTCAGCCTGGCGGTGGGGCGGGGCGGAGCAGCGCCCGTTGGGTCCCCGCCCGCGCGCCACCGGCCGGCCCGCCTCCCGCGGCCGCGCTACAACGGGGAGAGCGGCTCCAGCGCCCAGAGGTCGGCTGCACCCAAATCGCGGCCTGGATCTGCCTGGCGCACGGAGCGCGGCACGGGGCCGGGGAGCGCATCTCGGACAGCATGGGAGGTGGGGGGGCTTGCCTCCGGCTTCCTCAGTGGCGTGGTGGGGAGGCGTAGGTGCCAGCGGGGAGTGAGTCTTCGTCGGCTAAAATCCGACACGTATCCTCCCGCGGGCAGTTTGCAACTTCTGTAAGTCATGGCTTAGGTGAGCCTGAGATTTCTCCCGCTGAGCCCTTCATGAAGCTCCCGCTCCCTCACCGGGCAGGCCTTCTGCTCTCGCTTCACCTGTCTTCAGCATCCCTAAATTTGAAATGCTTTGTAGATTCAGAATTAATTGCCAAGAAGGTTTAAGAAAAAGACTAGAGGCATCTGTGTACTGCATGAAATGTCTTGGACAGACCACCCATGGGTGGCTTGAGGCTTGCTGTCTCAGGGGTGCTGGGTACCCTTGAGCCGTGGTACCACCACGACCCCCTGTTACACAACCTGCTTCAATTATCCTACCGACCATCACAAAGGGGGTGAGTCAGCACCTGCCCTTTTAAGCCTTGAGGTCCTTTCCAAAAATGCATACAAGTGTTCTCCTAAATGCCACAAAACTCGCCAGGACCTGCTAAGACAAGGATCCTGCACAAACCAGTCTGACAGTTCAACAGAGCTAAGGAGACCTGTGTACGTTTTGTTTGCCTGCTTTCATGTGAGCCAGCCAAAAGCTCTCCATCTGATAGTCACCACTATCACTACCCTTAACAGATTTCCAATGAAAATGGAGAGGGGGTTTTGTGTGGATGTTATCCCTCCCTGAGCCGTTTTCTCTCCCGTGCAATATGTTTCTTCCATTACATATTAAATTTCATCCACTAATTGACAAGTACACATCTTACTTGGAGTTCTGCCCATTTTTGACATTGAGCATGTGGCTCTTTTTGAACAAGGTGTAGCTGTGATTTACGTCGGTGTGCAAATTTTTCTCATTTCATAAATGGACTTTTTATAATACAGTGTTGTCAGCTCTCATGATTTTTTTGGGGGGAAAAAAATTGGTAGAAGTTCTGTAAAACTCCAGTTCCACAAATCAAGTTAAAATTTTGGCTTTCATTTGCAAGGAAAAATAGTCTGTTTCTGGTCCTCTTATTTGTGGCAGAAACTTACGTTGTGTCCTATAGCAGCACTGGAACCAAAAGGAAAAGAAACGTAAATGTATCATTGTGAGCATCATTGGTATTGTTTTACTTAAGCTCTCTCAGTACTTGCCTCCCTGGTTGTTTACGGCCTGGCAGTACTTAATGTATTGAGAAAGGGATAAATAGACGTGTGCAGCTTATACAAGCTGTTGTTCTTCTGCTTGTATGTCTCCAAGTATTTTAAGGTGAGACAAATAAGCATTATTACTTACTGCTTACACTATTTACACTTGCAGCTGTCACACACTCATACACAGTCATGGTGGTTTTCTCTGCAAAATCAAGATGTGTGCTTATTGTGTTGCTTTGAGGGAGTTCAGTTCTGATAGGTGACTATATGATCCTGTTTGGGTGATTACTTTTCTGTAAAAATAAGTAATTTACAGGTTAGTATCTCAGTAGAAGTCTGTGTTGTACTAGGAGGAGAGAGGCCATTTTTTTCTAGCTGTGTCACACTATTGCCTTTCAGTTTGCCATGGGAGAGATCTTCAGGAGTTTTTCAGCCCCTCTTTTCTCAGACATTACCATGCAAACTCTAAAAGTGGAAGAGATGATTGTTTATGGAGGTTTACTTTGTCTTATCTTAGTTCTCCATCATAGCCTGTTACATCTTTCCATACCTATTATGCAAATTTTCCCTTACTATTTTTTACCATGAGAACATTAACTGTCTCTTAACAGTTTTGACTCCTCACCTGGTCACAGGCAAGCTAACAATCCCCACCTGTGTACACACACACATACTCTTCAGAAGATACTTGCTGTGTGATTTGAGAGGAGTGGCCATCCCCTCTCATGGGGCTGCATTGCTAACGTCACAGTTTGGGGCACCCATCCACTGTCCACCTCCACTGACCGCCTCAATCTCTCTGCAGTTATTTTTTTGTTTCCCATTACCTTGGGCCTTCTTGTTTGGCTGGTTGCAACATCATCACAGCCTGCAAGCTTTATGGCAGAACCAGAGAAAGGAGTGGGTTTACTCCATTGCAACCATGGCAACACTTTCCAAGTGCAGCCTTGTGAGTTTCCCAGTTTTCCACAGCATCCATGTTTCTCAGAGGCTACACTTACTCCAGAAATAAGCATGCTGTAAGATGCACCAGTCACTGTTCAGTAAAATACATCCTTACCAGTGCAAAACCAGCTGTTCTTTAAACATGAGTGGAGGGCTACATATAATGCAGTGGACTTTAAGAACAGAGCAAAAGGGAGAGGTGAAAAGGGTTCATTTAATTCTCTTTCAGAAAGGCCTTGTCCTGTTAAGTCAGCCAAATTTTTATAAAGCCAAAATCTCCATTGTGTTCTCACTTCTTGTTAAAGAAAGAAAGAAAGAAAAGAAAAAGAAAGCACAGAAAAAATAATCTGATCTTTATGCTGCCTGTTTCCTAAAGATGTGTGATTCCTCTGAGGCTTCACACTTGGACACCTGTGAATCTAGGGAGTTTAGAGGCAAACATTTTGATTTGCTATCCTGCTGTATCAAACTAAATTCTCAGATTTAGGAAGCTCCCAAATTTTGAGAATGTCCAGGTGTGACTTGAATGTTGTCTTTATAAAGGTTTATAGGGCTTAGTATGTCATGTATTCACCTGAGAAATGTTAAAAGCTTGAAATAATACAAAAGGGTGGGACTAAAACATTAGGAACCAGGCATTATTTTATGGAAGAGTGAGATGAAGAAGGAAAATAAACTTTAATGGAACCTTTTAGCCTACAGTATTAAACTCAATAGAATAGCTCTTTCTGTCTGCAGTGGCAGTGGATGTGGAGATTGGTATTAGCAATCTGTAGCCTGAAATCATAATGGGTTTCATCAGTAGCATGTGTTTTTTTACAATACTGTGTAGATAATCACTTCCCAAATTCAAGATTCTGACCTGTATTTCTATTCTGAGTTTCTTCTGAGTCGAGCAATGGAAAGACACTAGACAGCCTCTCTTTCCTTTAGTACACACATGTCTGGCTTATGCAGCAGTGCCATGCTGCAGGTTTGTTCTGCAGGCTTGTTCTGCAGGCACTGCTGATGTCTATCTATTTTTTAACCATAGTTGTTTCCACTGGAATATTGCTTAATGGAAACACTTCTATCATGGCTAAATCAAAAAAAGTTATTTGACACAGAGCCTAAATTTTGAGTTAAATATAGCAGGAAGCCATTAAACTTACTCTGTCTCATTTGTTTGTAGCCCATCAGCAGCAGGAGAGTTCTTTTTCTCTAATTCAGAACTTGTAGATCATGAGTTTGTTCATGAGCAGGAGGTGTCCTTCCAGCCAGAGAAGCCATTGCCATTGCTAGCAGACTAACTGGGAGGACAGTTGTTCGTGTGCTCACACTGATTGCAGGTGGGCTATCTCATTATAGTGGGAGCAGTTTTGTTATTTTAAATTATAAAGGAACTTAGTTTTCTTACGGTGTCCAGATTCAACTCATTTGTCAACATGATGCATTTTATTATCCTCATCAGCTCGTTTGCTTTTCCTAAGGGGGGAAAAAACTGAACCTCATTCTATTTTATGAAAGTCAGGATTCTTTCTAATTAGTAGAACTTCTGCTTAGCCAATTCTGTGAAAGATCTCCTTTCCACTGTAGACGTATGTGCCGAAGAACACATCTGCTACTCTGATACTCTTTTCAGTAGCACCTTTTTTGTCTAAGGTGAAAAGCATCCACCCAAAGGTCCTGGAAGAACAGACATACTCCTTAAGGAGAAGTTACTCAAAATTTCAAGATATCCCCAAGAGCTCTGTCCAACCACAGCATACTGTAGATGTTTGGGGTTTTTGTTTTTTTTTTTTACATTGCAGCTTTGCCAATATTTGAATACAAGAGATAATTTAGTGGGAGCATAAATAACTTCCATTCAGAGAGACAGATGCAGTGGTAGCAGGCCAAATGGTAAGCCTTGTCAGTGCCTGCATTTTGACTTTATCGACCACACAACATAATATGATGCTCCTTATTTAAATCCTCCATGCAGATGTTGTATTGGGTTAATGGACAAGCAATTGGATTTGATAACATGTAATACTGTATCATCCATTGATTCTTGGGATAGTGTGGATGTGCATGTAGTGATCATGGGGTTACGATTCTCAGTGTTGGGAGATAAATAAGTCAGTAGGTCACAATGTAGATTTAAGATGCCAAGAGGTGAGCATTAACTTACATGCCAATTTAGATTGATATAATAATTCTTTATAGGGTTGGAGCATGACAGGCTGTAAAAGACTTGTCCTTGTACCTGAATTGGTTTAGAGCAGCAGAGCTTTATGCTGGATTAACAGCATGCTGTTAAGAATCAGTACCAATGTAAACACAGAGACTGATGGCTTTATGTTGGCCATTATGTCGTGCAGTATTTCACAGTTGTTGAAACCATTTCATTTTCAACCAGGTTGCTTTGGCTTTGTCAGTCTATCAGCAAAGACTGAGACAAGTACAGTACTGAAAATGAAATGAAACTCCTAACTCTCCAGATACATAAGTGATGGCACTTGTGTTCAGCTGGAATTCTGTAACGGTGCTTACTAATTCCAGCTAATATCGTAAAAAGTCAGTTGGTGTTTCCTCTTTTTTTTTCTTTTATTCTTTATTTTTTATTTTTTTCCCCTAGAAGCTTATAGTTACATTGCTAAGCTTTTATATGAACATATGCCACTCTAAGTCAGAGGGAGCAAGGAAAGGAAGGAAATAAACTAAGGACACACAGAAAGACTATAATAAAGTGGGAAATAGAGAAATAGCGGACATCAGAAGAGAAAAGATTAAGGAGAGAAGGGAACAGTATATCATAGGAGAGGGAAAAAAAAAAAAAACAAAGCCAAAGGGGAGGTTGCAAGTGTAAAATAAATAGGGGAAATTATAGAGAGATTTTTTTTAAAAAGGTAAGAAATGTCTGCCATTTCTTACAAGACTATTTTAGGCTCATCAGTAGCAATCCTCCCTGCTGCAGTTCACTGTGTTTGGCTCATACCACAGAAATACACCTCTACATAATGAGTTTCCTCCTTTCATTTTGGCACCTGGCTTGCTCTTGTATAGGACTAGGCCTCCAGAGGTCACTGAGGAGAATTGGTTTCTAATAAACCTCCTCCGTACCAGAGTTCAAAAGCTCTCTCACAATGTAGCACACAATGAAAATTGACACCACCAAACAGGTTTAGTTTCTCTCTTTTCTCTTTTTTTCTCTTGATGTTACGCACATTTTTTGACATCGGTATATCTGACTCTAATTTTTCTGCTGAAATTGATCATATGGCATGAAGAAGTTAAGCTCTAACCAATAATATAAGTATGTATATATCAAAACCTACAGCAACATAGCTTTTTGTAATATGTTGGGCTTTTTTTCTAATTGTGTGAGAATAAGCAGATGTGAGACTCTTCCTCTGTTATGAACATTTATATGAGCTGTGTGGTCAGAGGTGCTTAGCAGTGAATTTGGCTCAGGGCAAAGGAACAACAGCAGTAATGTGAGGGGTGATTTACTCCTGTTAACACTTTTCAGAATTGGCAATAAAATCAGTTCAGTGCTCTTAAGATGGGAAAGGCTGGATTTTAAGCAAAATATGGAAGATATATTATCAGCCTGAAATGTGGTCAAGTGAAAAACTGTTCGTTATACATACTTTTAAAAATCCATATATATATTTCCAGCAAGTGAATGATAATGAGAGGGCTGATCCCTTTTCCTAGAAATTATTCAGTTTTTTTTGCCTTTCTGGTTTGGCTGCTTTTAAGCTATTGCTTATGTAAACCAGAACACCTCATTTACTAAACAGAATCTCTGGCTTCTGATCTCACGCTACACAAGGAGCTTTAAACATCAGTGTAATGGAAGGGGGATATTCACTAAAACAAAAACTCACCTCCAGAAACAACAAAGTGAGTTTGAGCTACCTGTATTTGGATTGTCATAGTTGAAAAGTAGAACTCAAATGTGAGGGGAAAAAAAATCAACTTTCCTTAGCCACACAGGCATTTATTTTAGCAATTTGTATTTTGCTTTTCTTCTCACTTAGCAAACCTGCATGGCAGAGTTTGTTGAGCAGAAGAGGAGAGTTCTGCTCTGAAATGATGGGGTGCTTTTCTGAGAGATCAGCTTCCAAAGGTGACAATCTGGGGGCACAGCAGGGATGCTGACTGCTCAGTCTTGAGTGCTCTTAAACATGAGAGAATTCTCATAGCTGTGAGCTGTCAGTGTTGAAGTCATGACCATATCCAGCTGTGCTACCAATAAGATAGGTTGCTCCGACGTGTGAGCACACAGGGTGAATGGCTTAGGCCTTAAAGAGTGTCCAGTCTTCAGGCACACTGGTAAATTTGTGATTCATTCCAAGGTGTGAAAATCTTGTCTTCAGTTTGCAGACCAACTCCATGGAAAAAGCAGCTTGTTTATGAGATGGTGGTATCCAGCCACAGATTTGTGATGAAGCAAGCAAATGCCAAAATTTCTGTATGGACAGAAGCAGTGTTCTGTGATAATCATCAGCTGATAGGGCTAACCAACTCAGTCACAGGAAATACAGACAAAATTGTAGGTGCAATTCTTGCTCCTATGGGTGCAGATAATTCATCTTGTCTGTCATATTAGAGCTGTCAAGAATAGCTACAGGCAAAGCATTGCAATGCAGGAATGACTCCAAGGAGTTACTGTACTGGAGTCTGACCCATGCTGATGGAAGGCCAAATGACAGAAAAACCATGGACAGTTGCATTTGAGACTGGACATACTGTTGAACTGTTGGACATGGTTGTTTGAATTATGGTAGGTTATTCTCCATGATCTGCATGTGGACATGGGATCAGGACAGGAATCCTCAGGAATAAGTGGAGGTAGAGATAAAATGAGGGCATGAATGGGACAGTTCCCTTTTAGATCAACCTGGTTGATTTTGTGATTCAATAGAGATCCTGTGCTTTGGGAGCTGCCAAAGATATCCACTCATTCCAGTCTAATACGTACAGGATCATCACCAAAACTGTGAACCAAGCACACAGAATTGCTACACAGTTGTCCAGCTGCAAGATGTTGTGTAGAGCTTTGCCTGCTGATTGAGGGCACAGGGAAAGCAATAGCTTGTTCTGAAGAACTTGTAAAAGCCTCTTTCTGTTTTTACAGATAGCAAGGGTTGTGTCACATATTCTGAGGCTACCCATCTGACATTTGCCTGGCAGCCATGTAGAAGGTTGTAGTAGTGTATGTTACAGCAGTGAACTACCTCCTTCAAGAAGGTGTGTCTTGTACAGAATTAGTCACTGGGATGTGCCAGAAAGGTGCTTAATGTAGGAGGAATGGGCAGAAGCAAAGGCAAAATCAGTCACTTTTCTCAGAAATTATGACTTTTCTATGTGGAACCAGGCATGGAAGTCCCTGGCAGACAGCAACACCTGAGAAAGCTTCACAATGGAAAAAAAAAATCCATGTTTTCTCCTGAAAATAAAACAGCCAGGGAAAAAAAGGATTACCGAAAGATGGTCCTTCTAAGGAACTCTTTGAGCAAATTTGCTTCACAATTAAACACTGAAAAGACACCTAAGATGGTTGTCTGTAACCTAAGAGAAGCACAGCTGGCTGCCTATTCTGTCCATGGAAAAGGAGGGAATTTGGGCTCTCTCATGGATGATTTGCAAACATCCAAAAGAGAGCTCTCCTTGTACTCTGGGGTGCTAGAGGCCCAGTTAGAGAACACATACAGTCAGTATTTTGTGTGGTGCCATGTCACACAAAGTATATTCTTCTTAGTGTATGTGTTACCGTGCCTGGTACCTGTATTGTTTTCCTCATTCATCATACACTGGGCATGCGTTAGTGACAGCACCATAGGAAATTGTATTCTTCATGCTAAATTGCACATATCTACCTGTCAGAAGTCCACATGTTGTCCCAATAAGGGCCAAGGCTTAACTGCCTCTTAGTAGTGTGGTGCAGAAGCACATATTACACAACTACCCTCTGTGTTCAAACAAGCCACTATGTCAGATTGTAGCTGTTGCAAACCAGGACGGCAGCTGTCTGTGGATATAATCACCACTGAAGACATACTGCCAGGGCTTCTGTGTCCTGGTTGCACAGCTAGGGGCAGAGCACTCAAATATTTCTAAAGCGAGATATGCAAATGCCTCTGGAATGAAGCCTTTTACAGTTCTGCTCTCATTAACCTGATTTGCATATGTAAATGACCTCTTGCCACATGATAATGAGGTCTGCTCATGCAGAGATGTTTGGCATATAAGGAAGGGTTTTCAGTGACAATCAGAGCATTTTGGCCAAAGCAGCTGGAACAGGGACAGGACCAAGAATGAGGGAGAGGCAGGATCCAGGGATAACAGGGCAAAGAAGCAGAAGGAAGCAAAAGAAAATCAAATGTTGCAGATGCCTATTCCAAATGCCAAGGGCATCTGCACTTCTAATGCCTTATCAGAGCAATTTCACAGAGGAGCCTATGAAATGAGAGCAGCTGAAGGACACTGAGAATTGGGAAGTGACCTGTGTCATGGAGCTGTCCGGAAGACAGCAGCTGTCTGGCTATCTTGGAACAGCAAGTGCATGGTCTGGCATTCACTGACAGCCTTTCCCACCTACTTCTGTGAGCACCATCCTGGAGAATGGAGAGCTGGACACATGGTTGGTGGGTCAGTCATTCACGAGTAGTCTCCGCTTTAAGCATTTCTCTGTGAATAACTCCTTCCTGCCGGCACAGTCACCCAGAGATGGCATTTCTCACCACAATACACTGCTTAGCTTCTCATCAGGGATATTTCATAAAAATGCTTTGGTTACTGCATGTGGAGGCAAGAAAAAATACTTCCTAGGTCACCCTCTTTCAATACTCCTTCAATA
Source organism: Indicator indicator (assembly GCF_027791375.1). Lineage (NCBI taxonomy): Eukaryota > Metazoa > Chordata > Aves > Piciformes > Indicatoridae > Indicator > Indicator indicator. The sequence continues at coordinate 17,841,246 of NC_072011.1, read as the reverse complement.
CATAGAAGGAATGACTGCTTACCTCTTTAAATATCTTTCTTCCTACTTGCCAGGTTTAACTCTTGGTTCCTGATCCTGCTACAGAATATTCATCTACTAAGTATTTTCTGACTCTGAGCTCTCCAAAACCTACCTATCAAATACCATCCTTATACAGCTAAGAAAAAATTAGTGATCAATTCCACTCAGAATTTGGCTACCCAGTTCTTTCTGGCAGGACCATCAAAGGAGGAAATGGCTGTAGAGTCAGGTTGTTTCAAAGCCAGCTGGGACCCAGTGTGGCTAGCAGTTCATATCTACTATTGCAAAAAAAAATTAGGACTTTTTAAAAATAAATAAATAAAATTGTGGGCTAACTCAGGATTTGCCTGCATAAAAGCTTTAATATATCCAGTCTGTTGACTACCAGTTTGTAGTGACACCTGAGAAGTCAGATGTGGTTGTTCTCTTTTTGTTGCTGAAAATAGTAGCAAATATCCAAGGCTTTGTTCATAGTTAGCAAGCAACCAAACAGGTTTAAAAAAAAAAAAAAACAGTAGGGATACATGTCACAATAAACAAGAAAATGTGATCCTATCTTTGTGAACTAGCCAGGGTTAGCTAAATTAAGTTAAAATGACAGTGAAGGCAAAGCAACTTGGATATTAGATTAATTTAGGAAGTTGAATTCAAGCCCATAGAGGAAATTAGTTCATCTCATGACTACTTTTGGTTCACTCCCACTCATACCAAGGGGAAGATAATGCATATGGCAGACAGAGAAACCTGACACACTGGTATTTTATTACCTGTCCACTGCTGACAGAAAAATATGCAGAGTGACTACAAGTAATGGTTAACATCAAAGCACTAAAAACCGATTGTTGAACATGTCCCATCCTTTCTGCACGTCATTAGGCAGTTCCTGGAGCAGCCACTGGCCCAAGCCCAACTCATCTGTATTCCACCCTTCACAATGTGGCCATTACCTGGAGAAACAATGGTGTAATCCCTCCCCATCATGTCTGCCAGCTTAAACATGAGATTCAATCTTACTGTCAGTGTTGTATTTCCCAGTCAGTAACACCACCAAGAGTCATGTCTGTCCCTTCCTAAAAAGGGAAGGTCTTGGCCCAGATTTTCTGTTACATCCCAAAGCCCTCTCAACACTGAGTGCTCAGTTTTTAACAAAAGCAAGTCTTCCATATCTACACTAAAATTAATTTGTTTGGTGATTGTAAGGGAAGAGTAATGTGCAGAATGACCTACAAATGGGTAGTGTCTGAAGAGCATAGTCTGGGCCTGGTGGCTTATTCATATAAATAAATCAGGATCTGGCAAAGCACAGAGAGTCCTTTGAGTGTTTCTCTATAGCCTGTCTGAGCAGCAAGCCCTTAACCACACACTCAAACAACCTTTGGGAGCACTCAGTCAATTTGGGCAACTAACAACCTGTCCTAAAACTAAGCCTTCAAGCATTTGCCATTCAGAAAAGGCTTTCAGCCAACTAAGCCAAAAGCTCATGGAAATTCTCTCTTATAAGATGCCATCTTTATAACACCTTTTGTTTAGCTTTATTTTTAATTGTTTAGTAAGCCGCCTCTTTTTTTTTCTTTGTTTTTAGGGACTTTAATCAGACAAAAGTTTTATGAAGCTATTGCAGGAGAAGGCCTTTAATTAATTCCAGACCTTTCTCTTCCTCCCTCTTTTGTTCAGCTTAGGTGTACCATCTACATACCTGTCTATAACTGAGGTAAAAATCCTATGAGACTTCTAAGAAGCTTGGTTCATCTTTCATTAGATCACAACAGAACTGAACCATATCCTCTCATTGCTAGACATTTTTTGAACTAGGCTTTTCCCAGTCTCACTGGGGTACATATGTGAGCTGGAAAGCTTCACAAAGCATTAAGATTTTATGAGGGCCTAATTCTGTTCTCTCCTACACTGCCCTGAATTTTCAGTGCAAAGTGCTTCCACTTCAACATCTTGTAACTGAGAATACAGCGAGGCTCGGAATAGCAAGCTTTACTGAATGGACTATTTTAAAATTGGTGTTCTAGACACAAATTTTCTGATTTTTATCTCGAACAGACAAAAGTTTAATATCATTACTTCACCTCTATTAAATAAGTGGTTTGGAGATGGGAAACACATTTTGGCGTACAGCAAAAACTTTTCTTCTTATTTGTTATTAAAAAAAACCACACAAATGCCACAAACAAGCAAACAAAACCAAAACACTAAGAGAGCATTTTGGGAGGTCTTATTTAGTATTGAATAGTCAATACCTCTCAATTATTTTGCCATGTCTAGGTTGCATCTGGTGCTTTCATATGAAGTCATGCAAGAAGGCACAGAATTCTTCCCTTCTTGGTCTGTCCTATATCAGGATATAAATGCAGACTTTGTGCTTTCATGGGAGGTACCAGTTCAGAACAGGACACGGCCATCTTGTAGACCTGGCATCACCAAAGACTTTTGCTCAACATGCATTAGAAGAATACACAAAACAAAAAATTACATCATAGAATTCGTTCCCTGCCCCTGCAAAGACCTGTAGGCACCTCACTTTCTCCTGTTCCCATTTGTAGCATACAATTTAGTCACCAGAAGAATAAGTGCTGTGTAAGTGAAGTAACTAATGAGAAATGGAGTAGATGGAGGAGTTCTTAATTAAGTAATTAGACAAATAAGAAGGAAGAGGATTGCATGATACAAAATGATGAATGGGATAGGAAAAGTAGGTCAGGAATTTCTGTTCTCCCTATATCGTGATGCAAGAACAAAATGACACGCAATGAAGTTCAGAGGTGAGAAATTCAAAGCTAATGAGGGAATGGTGTCATGTAACCGGTAATTATCTGTTGGAAGCCTTTCACTCCTGGAAGTCCCTGATGCCAAGAATTTATCAAGTTTAGCATTAAGACTAAACTACTCAGAATTATCATAGCGATAATAACAGCTTTACAAAGTAAATTAAACCTTGCTTCTGGTTTTAATACAGTCTTAACTATGAAGAGAACTCCTTCAGCTTTGACACTTTCCTTTCAGCTATGTGGTAATGGCCGTCATCTGAGAGCAGTCATTGGAGCAGAGAGATCTAAGCATGGTGAGTTTTGTACTCTTCTGTCTGTAGAAAAGTCTCTTTTATATTTGGTCCAGGGTACAATACAAAGTCCCATCCCAGGGACATTTACAGGCTAGGCTTGCTGTAAGAGCTACAGCTTTCTACAAATGAACATAGCAATGAATGCTGCTTCTTTGCAGCCACAGGAGATAGCTGGCTGGAGGAGGACCTGCACTCTGCAACAAATATCAGCATTCTCAGTGTGATTTTCAGAGGCAGCCATGTTACCTGTCTTGGAAAACGGGCCATCTGTCTGCTGATCTATAAGCTCCTGGGATCCTTCTCATGTCACCAGCCAGCTCAAAGATCTGAGGCCTCATTATTGCGCTTGTTCCATCAGAACAGATTTGCTGGAAATGCACATTTTTTCCTGCACCTTACATATTATTCCAGACATTCAAAGCCAACTCTCTCAAGCTGACCCAAGTGGTGCATTTAAATCTGACATAAATTTGCTGAGGACAAGCTGCTTTATATTTTCAATAAACTTTTGGTTCATGTTTTTTAAGTGTGCTATAGAGTTTTACACACTTTCATCAAAACCAGATCATTTGATTATTTTCTGTATTCGTAGTACACCATTGCTTTGCCTGCATGTTTACAGCAGCTATTAAAACAGATGAAAGTCATCGTGTGCTTCAGAAGGATCAGGGTAATCACATCCACCAGCAAAACACCAGCAAATTATTCAGACCATTCCAGAAAGAGACACAAGAAATAAACCATCAAGAATCAAAACTAGTGGATACAGTTGTACTACCTGGAGCACAGGGATGGAGGTCTCTTAGAGTCTGGTAGCGTTCCTTGTGACTGAGGTGATGACAGAGACTGACTTCCTGCCATATTTGAATGAGAGCTACCTGATGAAACTGACAATACCAATGTCAGTTCATTTAGCACTTAAATCTAGAAATTATTTCTATGTTCCCAAATAAGTGTATTTTCTTTCCTCCTGGAGAGAACCTTCCAGGCTGTTCAGCTCTGGGATATACTTACATGCACTTCCTGACACGGAATGTTGAAATGAAGTTACACAGTAAAGGAATCTACCTTCAGTATTAATATAAAAACATACAGATCTATCTTTAGAGAGGATAAAAAAATAAAAAAGAAACACACACACAAAAAAAACCCCAAAACAAACAAAACAAAAAACCAACCCAACCATGTTTGAAGGAAAACAGCTCAGGATAAACCACATCTCATCAAAATACTTAAGTGTTGTTAAAAGAGAATGCCAGACAGGGAAACAAAGAGCAGCACAAAATTAGAAGTATAGAGAGACTATCACAAAAATGGCAACTTTTGGAGCTCTTCAACCTGATACAGGCATCTACAGGCACATCTAGAAGTGCTAGTTTCGTCTGCAGGGTGTCAGACTCTGGTCTTACAGTGTTAACAAATGTATGCACCAACTTCTTGATACTTCAGCAATTATCTTCATAATTTGTTCGTCCAGTGAAGCAAAAATAATAACTTCAGTTACTGTCATATGCAATTTTGCAAACTTCCATAGGAAAGAGCCACAATTTACAAATTGAGTTGGGAAGGTATCCTGGCTAAGCACAACCAATATGCTGGAGATGGTGTTTCCCTGAACCCGACCTGGAAGTTTCTATATCATGAAGCCAGATTTTTATGTACAGCATCATTATACAGATTTCAACCACTGCATTTGCCAACTAAATTGTTCTCCATAGTTTGTGTAAGGTGGTTTCCAGCAATTCATTTCATTTGTGAAGTTAAATATAACTTTAGCAGTGTAAAATGATATCCTAAGTAACATCCAGCTTGCTCTAGGAAAAATAAATAAGCAAATGAAACCTTCCTAGAAAAACAGTCTGTGCTTTCTGAGAGGTCATGGCAACAAACAGGCAACAGTGTGGTAAATAGACTTCCACAACCATCTTCTATAATTCTGAGATTAATTTTTGCCTTTCTGTTTCTTCCTGAGTGCATATTTGGTGATAACAGCTCTGTGAAATATTTCTAATGCCTTTGCTTTGGACATCATTGATGTTATGCACATAGACAGCCATCTGTACCTTTTATTTCACAGAAAGCTCGAGAAAAGGTAGTGTGTCTGTTGTGAGCTGCATTATTGGTGAACAGAAGACTTTTCCAGCATTTCCATTTATGATTTCTAGTCCATGTAGGATTAATTCACGTTTCCAGCATACCTTGAGACTATGCCTAGCCCCAGAAATTACTTCAGCTGATCAAAGTAGTTTCACAAAATAGTTGCTTATCTCTGTTTCTGTCAAGGAATAGGAAGCACTTTGCACAGTTAAGTCATATGGAAAAGCCACTCTAAGCCTCAAATTGTGAGACTTTGAAGATGCCTTAGAAAGAGGGTGCTTTGCAGGGAGAACAATGTATGTGCATCTCAAAAAATTTTGTTAACAATAAATTGAAATTACTTCACTAAACCATACTTTTACAGTAGCTTTCTATTGCTCTCTGTCTGCACCTATGTGCATACAGGGGAAGGGAGAAAACACACTGCAATTTGGGGAATTCAACTGTTCATTCCAGTACATTGCATTCACAATTTTATCATGAAGTAATACAATTTTGTCAAATTTCATTCCTCACCAGCGTTTCAATGTCTTCAAATGAGATTCATCTACAAGAATGCAATTCTAGTTTCTAGGCATGTTTCAGGTAGATTTTTTGGAGTGAAGTAAAGAGGTGAAAATGTATTTTCTCTTGTTCACATATAAGTGCAAAATCAGCTTTTCTCTGAAGCACTAAAGATAATCATGAACAGCTCAAAATCTCATTGATGGACATGGGTTGCCCATTTCAAGAAAAGCTGAAATGAGGTAAAGAAAAATGAAGGGGAGAGAAATGGTTTATGCTGGTTTGTTTTTTTTATTTTATTGCTAGAAACTGCTGTCTCTTTACATTTTCTTCTTCTGAAAAAGAGGTTGTGCTCAGTGGCTAAATCTGTCCTCTCAAGGGAACATGCATTACTACTGCAGCAGCAGAGATGGAGGCAGCCCAAGCCCAGAGTCAGTCTCTGCTAGTAATCAGCCCTTTTATTAATATCAAGAACTCAGTTCTAACTTCTTGTTTTATTGCTCTCTTATAATAAGGAAAAGGGGGAAAAATAAACTAAGTTACAAGCATTGAATGATAAATTATGATTAAGAATATAAAGCTGAGACAGAAAGAACTGATTACTTAAATACTTGCTCAGCTCTGTGCAGCAGTGCTCACGCTAACTTCTTACGTTGTTTTAACCTTCTTTGGTCTGTTTTCAGGTCTGTAGCTTTGGAGCTTCCATAGTTGTTTATAATTAGGATGTGGTGACAATCTCAGTTTTTGACTAACACAGGAACTTCCATCAGTCTTAGTCCTTTAATTTTGCCCCATTGCCTCTTTCTTCTGTTCACTACCACCCTAGAAAGCTAAGTAGGTGATTTAAAGACAGCTCTAGATTCTTCCATACTTCCTTCTTAAAATGGAGCAATATATTTAGTTAGTTCATCATAACTAGCCTGATGCAGCCCTCACCAAGGCTGTCAGCTATCCCCATCTGGACTAGTACTCTAATGGTGTTGCTTGTGGGTTCTACCAGCTCAAAGGCCATATCCTATTGTTCAGAAGCCTTATGTCTCTGTGCCAGTTCCCTTCTCTCTGTTCCCTTAAAGCTAGAATGTAGGGACATCCATGTTTTCCCTTTAACTTCTCTCAGATGGCTATTTCCCACTTGAGAATAGCCCAGGAAACATAATATAGCCAGAGATATATCATCTACATGGAACTCAAATGCACAGAAGAAGAAGGAAATCTGAGAAGTACAGAGTCTCAGCAGGCACTGCAAAATGGAAAAGAAAAGATGAGTAGCTGAAACAGACTCTCCTAGGAACAGGCATGAAGTCACACAATGTAAAGAACTGATAAATGAATGCAGCCCACCTCCCAGTCCCTAAGCATTTCATTTAGCTACAAATGCTGTGGCACCCAAGCAGAATATATTATGATACAAATAAAAGCCTAGCCTTTGTCCATCTGTTCCAGTAATGAAGAAGCTTTAGTATCATGTGTGCTTAGTGACACATAGTACACATACATAAACACTGTCCCAGATCTGGAGACCTACAAGTCTAGTAAAGTTTCACACTTTTGGTTTAGATATTTATGTGAGTGACTTTGAGTAGTTTTTCAGATTTGTTTTGGGTGGGTTATTTTGGTGCTGGAGGGATCAGAAATATCTTGGAATTCACTGTTCAGGTTATGTTTTAGAGTCAGATTTCCATCATTAGGTAGCACATTTAATTGTGAGGGTAGCTGAAATGACAATACAAAATCTGGATTTAAAAAAAAAATTCCCACTAAGCACAGTGGGTAGAACGTGTGGGCAGGTCTAACAAATACTGACAGTCAGAACTCCTTATGCTCTCTCTTCTACCATCTAAATTCATCACTCGTCATAAAATGAGTCTAGCTAGCTGTGATGATAGTTGGCCAGCCCATCCCACAAGTACAGAAGTCACAGCTATTTAACAAGTGCACTATCCAAGAGGGCTTGCATGGGTAAAGCGGAATCTACGTCACACGTTCCTGCTAATGACCTAAAGGACTGTGCTCTCACAGCAGAAGGGAAAATTAATCTTCACCACAATTGTTCCATTTCTCAAACTTCTTTTCAGCAAAGATATAAATTGTGCCAAATATCTATCAGTTTTATGATGACAAGACCATCAAACTTGTTTCATTAAACACCCTCCCCCCCCCAACTGTCTAAACAAGATTTTTCCATTTAGTACCCTATCAATTCAGCATTATGATTATTCAGTAACTGAGGGGATCTCTTGTATTTAAATATTAATGTTTGTGTAGTTATTAAAGTATTTGATGATTTGTCCAGGGGCACTGTAAAATTAAATATAGCATGTCATTTATGGTAATACAGAGGAGAATAATAAAAAATCTTTTTCATTCTGGTTTTGTGTCTGGTTCTGCATGTTACTTTTACTGCTTGTTTGATGGTTGGGGGTATTGTATGGCTTTAAACCCTTTTAAATGTAGGATTTCAGAGCATATTGTTAGAAGCATATAAAAGATTATTTCCCAAGTTATGACTTTGTGTTGCTTTGTATGAACTGTTGTCTGACAGTTATACTGCTAAAGGGGAAGACAGTTTTCAAAAAAATACTTATCACATATTAGATGTAACAGTATTGTAAGCCCGTAAATATTTTGGGAAGCTCACTTTGGTCCACACTGTATTTGCCTTCAGAAGTCACCTCAGACTACTGGAGCAGAAATGTGTATATGTAATTAGGCTTTTCACCTTATGTATATTTAAAGAACATTATATAGGCATCCACTGTCCACATGACCCCTTCATGATATAAAGAACAAAACAGAGAGGGCAGAGCAGCTTATCTGAGACAAACATTTGTCCGGCATTTGTATGTGTACAGGTGTGTAGCTTCTTCATGGATAGGTTTTTTAGGAGGCATAATGGAAAACAAGTGCCTATGTTTGGCCCATTCTTCTAGGAGACACCTTTCTCTCCATTTAAAAACAATAGTAAATAAAAATTACTTTCATAAGGTCACTCAGAGAAAGAGCCAGAAATAAAAAGCATGTCACAGAAACCCAAGTCAGAGCCCTTTCTTTGAGACCAGATTGGTATTTCCTGTTTGAAAAAAATAAAATAAAATGAGTTAGAATCTTGAATGACTGCTTTTACTGCCCAGCAGAGGGAATTTGACTGAGGTCTCATTCAGCTTTTTCATATAGGTCAGCGTAAAAAGATTCTGTGACTAATGATGGACAGCTGTCACAGGGTGCAACTCTTGTTGGTAAAAAGGCATAGCAAGCTAATACTTTGTTTAAAATACACCTAGCAAACTGAATGAATATAATTATTTCAGAAGCATTTGCTGTATCTAAAGCTGATTTATTATTTTCATTCTAAGCCTGCTTTTAAAGCTGATCATAACTTTCTGAGGGCATATATATGTATACATGTGTGTAGTGTGGCAAATTCCTGCTCTGACAGGGGGGTTGGATTCGATGAACTCCAGAGGTCCCTTCCACCTCTATCATTTCTGTGGTTCTGTGATTCTGTGAAAATTACAGTAAAGCAACTTTGTTTATAAATTCTAAGTATGCAGATGTCAGGACATTCTCTTAGTGTTTTCAATGTACCAATACTTCACCTGTCTTCTTGAAACTCAGTAGAGAAAATTGCTATACTTCATGTTAACTGTGATGATAAGCTATTGAGTGCATCTTTTTTTTTTCAGTGGCCTAAGAGGAAACACTTCATGGGATGTTTGGAATCCTTGTTATGTAACAGCAATTCAGAAAATTTTGAATAAGGATGTATATGCATGTGAGACATCCAGGTTATGGCTCCAGTCCAAAACCTGCTGCAGGCAACAGAAAGGCTCCCATCAAATACCTGCACTGCTTAGTCACAACCCAAATGCTTACACTGGAAATAACACACAAATTAGGGTTACTGTCTTTTTGAAAGTCCCTTTTTTTAATCTGTGCAGACCTCAGTGCTACCACCATGGGGCTGCTTCCTATTACACCTTGGTATGCAGTGTGGATATGCGCAGCTACCAAGGCTGTCTGAAAAGGATGGAATGGCAATATGGCAAAGTATCTGTAGCCTCAGGAGTAGTGTGTGGAAAAGGCTTTACCATGAGAGAACAAGAGACCACATTGATCAGAGATGAAAGTGTTATGTAAATTTTTACTCCTTCTCTTTGTTTTAAACTGGGTCTTAAGGAACATATTCAAACACAGTGACTCTTTTAGCTGAACACCAAGTATGACTGCAAGTGACATGCACAAGACTAAAACAGCTGTAAAGCATAGAACTGAGGTGCATGTCATGGAGAACACTGAAAGTTAGTGTTAGAAGACTGTCCTTACAACCTCGTGTACAACAGCCAAGAAACATAGTGCTTTCAACAAAGAGTTTGAAAAGCAGATGCTCTTAGAGCCTAAGAACTGCAATAGCTTCTACCAAACTGCTCTGTTGAAACACACCTGTCATCTTCTGCCTTGGCACTTCACTCCTGTCACCTCACTTCACTGTCACGACATACCTATACTTTGCATTTCACTTCAGACTCAAATTCACTTCACTTTCTTTCTTCAGGGCTTATCCCTGTCCCATCCATCATGATTTTATGTGGTAAATCAGACTATTCACCCAAAGGTGGAATGTTTTTCATCCATTTTCTTGCGAAGGTATTTTACTCATGCAACTATGTTCACATGTGAAGAAGGCCTTAAAAAAATCTGAGAAGTCATTTTGTCATCCTACTTCAAATCTCTCGCTTACGCTCACTGTTGTGATGACTAAAAAAATGTCTGAGAATGGTTAAACAGCTGGTGTTCTATGACCACCACTTCTTACAGTAATTGTAATCCTCTTACTGTAAACTCGTGATGTCTCTATTTCTTTGTTGTATCCATCTGTTGTATCTTATCCTATACTTGGACTGCAAAACGTCTGGCATAGGAACCAACCTTTTTCACTCACATAAATTAGCTTAGAGCCCCAGTATCTCCACCACTATCACTGCTGGGTTCCCTGACTGTTACCTCAAGCACAACTAAATGATCAAATCACTAAATATGCAAAATCTATGTGTTCATTTCTTTTTAATGTAGAAATGGAGTTCTCTGCATGCCAAGAAGGATTGTGAGATGTTTTATTTGGCAAAAATGTTTCCCTAGCAGTATATGCTCCAGCTCCTGATTGTTACATATGTAAGAAATTATCACTAGTTATTCAAACTTTACATCTTTCTTTTTGTAGCTTCTGGAAATGTCACCATGACCGAAGGTTACCAAAGAAGTACTGTCTTCTCTGTTGTAATTAGAGCTGTACTAATTTCAAGTTGTAATTCAACAGGTACAGAGGAGATTTGTTGTCTGAATGACTCCTAAGAATGGACAGGCAAGGGGCCATCATTCCACAGCCTATGCAGAGAAGTCATGAACAGCCTGCCTCTACAAGGTAACTCCACAGTAATTTCAAATTTAACCACGGAGCAATGACTGCATTGCAGCATGCATCATTGTTAGTGGAGAGTAGGTGATAGAAAGTTAAATGGGACAGGGAAACCAAAGCATAACAATTTATAGCAGAGCATGCCCCACCTCCAGAGAGCCCATCCCTGCTTCTGCCTCCTCCACCCTCTCCTGCTGTGGTCCTGCAGCTTGACTCCCAGGAGAGCAACAGCAGGGTCCAGATGCATGTGTCTCCAAAGAGCAGTGACTTGAATGAGCTACTTCTCTACCTCTTCCACACCCAAGTTCAGTGCACAGACCCGGGGAAGTTCTGTGTGGAAGACATGCTTTTCCTCATCACCTGCATTTACTCTAAACCTACATCCTTGGTACTTCTGAAGATGTACATTTAATCATTGTATGCTACTACGTAGCTGGGAGGCAGTTGGCATTATGAGACCTAAGTTGTCTAGAGTAAAGCTCACTGATGAAAGAAACTAATGGAAATAAAATACATTGATTAAAATGACATGTTTTGCCCTACCACCATATTGTCATGACAGGAGCACTGTAGCAGTTTCCACTCACAAAGAAGATACACACATATACAGTTACAACACATATTGCAAAGGAAGAAATTAGTTGATCAAACCAAATGTCAGAGTGAGGACAGATCAAATTATACCACATGGAAAATTATGGTTTGGGATGAAAAAGTGGTCCATTTAACATTACATAAAGTCTCTGTAATACATATAAAATCAGCAACTAGCAGATGTTTTCTGAGACAGTGCATCTGCATGAAGCTGAGGCGTATTCAGTTCCAATGTAGTAGCAATGCACAGAGCAGACCCTCCAGACAGATAAAAGCAGCTCTGCCTTTATGTAATAATAACAATAAATAATAACTTGCATTATTTAGCAATCAGGAATTTAGTGATGGACTCAGATTCAGCTGTGGGAGGTATCATAAAGAGGATGAAAGAAAAAAATAATCCATTTGGTAAAGGTAAGATGAGAAAAAGAATTTCACAACAGCTCCCAGATTGATAAGGTCTTGATGAAAATACCACCTTGGGGTTACAACTCCTCCATTTACACTTTGTGGCCAAAGGGAGCTTCTTTTAAATATTTGGGAATTGTGTTTAGACATTTTAAATCTGCAGAAATGCAAATGAAAATATTTTTCTTAATTTAAATGTATTAGAAATGCTGTGTCCATCAGGAGTAGGGAGGTGATTGTCCCCTTGTACTCAGCTCTGGTGAGGCCATACCTTGAGTATTGTGTTCAGTTTTGGGCACCTCAATACATGAGAGATGTCAAGGTACTGCAGCGAGTGCAGAGGAGGGCAACAAAGCTGGGGAAGGGCCTGGAGAATAAATCTTATGAAGAGTGACTGAGGAGTTGGGGCTGTTTAGTTTGGAAAAGAGGAGGATGAGGGGAGACCTCATTGTTCTGCACAACTACCTGAAAGGATGTTGTGGAGAGGCTGGTGCTGGTCTCTTCTCACACGTAATTAGTGATAAAACAAGAGCAAATGGCCTCAACCTGTGACTGGGTAGGTTTAGACTGGGCATTAGGAAACATGTTTTCATGGAAAGAGTGGTCAGGCAGTGGAATGTGCTGCCCAGGGAGGTGGCTGAGTCACCAACCCTGGATGTGTTTAAGGGTGATTTGGATGTGGTGCTTGGGGATATGGTTTAGGGGTGAACCTTGTAGAGCAGGGTTAATGGTTGGACTTGGTGATCCCAAGGGACTTTTCTAACCTGAACTTCTCTGTGATTCTGTGATTCTGTAATATTACTGTGCATTTTATTTCATCAAGGTGGCTGAGTTTTGACATAGTGTATGTCCAGACCATGACAGTTCATTTAAAGAACTGGTACATCCAGGACATTTTTCTTTTCTGATGTTACTTCTTAGCTGGGAGCTACTGGAGAAAAATATAGTATGGTCCTGTTTCAGCCTTCTCTGCTATCCTAAATAGCCATTCATGCCTATCTATGATACAATATAGGCCACTCAGAGTAGACAGCGCAGGTTTTCACAGTTCAATCTTTCTTATTCACTGTTTTTTTTTCCAGAAGAAGTGATACTTAATGACTGAGGGATTTAAAAGGCCAGAATTAATGCTTAACAGCATTAGCGTAACTGAGAAAAATACAGACGTTCTCAATACTTCAGGTCATCTGCACACTCAGGCGGAGGCCAATGTACCAGCATGATGAAGAGTATCTTAATGTCCACCAGCACTTGTGATGAATTAATTTATTTGAAATCAACATGTGAAGACTGAAGCCCAAGCAACAAAGCACTGCAGTAACTGCCTGAATTGACCAAACGCAGTCAAGAAGCACCTGCTCTTGAGCACAGTGACATTGTGTCTTGGAACAGTACAGCCATGCGTTTGTGGCTTTCAAGTATCATATGCATCAGGGAAGGAGCTTCTGTCATGCAAAATACAGTTTTTTATACTACAGACTAGAGGTGGTGTATCTTCTTAAGCCACCGTGTTTAATGATTTTTAAGATTCTCAGTTATTTTGCAAATAACTTTGTGGGAAAATTGAGAGTGAGTTAGGAATCTCCTCAGCCTACGCTAACAGGGCTTCTCAAAGCATCTCTCTGAAACAATTGTCTGCAACAAGATTGAAAGGTGTCAGTATAGGAAGCAGAAAGCTGAATATGGAACTATCGCCTTTCAAAAACACTTCAACAGTCATAGATCTTCCTGCCATGTGACCACTTCGGGTCCAGTAGACATAATGGCAATATAATATGAGAAATAAACAAATGCAATGCTAATTTCAAGTTATAAGGCTGACAAAATAAATAATTTAAAACATTTATTTCTGTGCATAATTGTTAGATAAGATATCATGGAGGTAAGATAGATATAGTTGTCTGAACAGATACTGTGGATTATGTTTTGCCTGACAGTTTCAGAGCAACTAAGAGGAAAATGGAGGAGACACACCCCATAAAAGGATGTCAGAGCTAGCAGTGACAAATGAGTGCTTGTAGAAAGCCCAGTTAAACTGACCTGCCTACAAACTTTTTCTCTTATAGACAACAGTCTCTCACTCCTCCAGCAGTGCCTGCAGAATTGCAATTGTTGCACTGGCTGCCAATTGCGAAGGACTTTGTTAATAGAAAAACGGAATTATTTTTACTCAAGACTCTTTATTGTTATTGAGTGTGATTTACTGCAGCATTATTGAGAAGATCTCATTGTCATCTCATCATCTTTTCACAGCCAATGAGATTACTGTCAGGGAGAAAGCTGCTCATTCCAAGCAACATTTGGTAATAAATTGATTACTGGCTGAATGCTGATACTTTACAAAAAGAGCAGTCAATGAAGTATCTGCCATTGCTCAAAGCATCTTACATTAGAAAGGCACACAAAGTAATCACTAAATGATTGCATATGGTGACTGGGCTGGATGGTGTGAAATCAACTTAGCTACACACAGGAGTATAAAGTGTTTTTCACACACTTTGAAAGCCACAGTCCAAAAAGCAATGATTGTAGATGACCATATATAATAACTCGGTCATGAAGAAGCATCTTGCTCAATCTCATTTTAAGCATACTCCATACTGTTTGTACTTACAGTGTAATAGTTTTTTTTAACGATCACTAATGAGCTGAAACATCGCACCCCCTATTTCACATTTTCACGTTTCAGATCAAGTCTTGTACTGCCTTCAAAAATTCAGGAGGCCCCTGGGAGACCTCTTCCACATCCTGTGACTATGCCTGTGGGACAGGCTGCTGCTCCTCCCATGGCACTAAATCCACTGATATCAATTTACTTACACATAAAAATGCATCAGGGTATGAACTCCATGTCAAGAAAAATAAAGACGATCTTAATGATCTCTTTTCTTATCCCTGCCTCCCTAAGACACTGAGCCCTTTGCTCAAACAGCACCTCTAGTCCTGAATGACAAAGCAGGCTGTGGGACTGCTGGCCACTCCCCATATCAGGAGACTACAAGAGTTCCCTGGTGAACATCCCAGGCATGGGTTCAGCTGCTGTACCAGGGAGAAGAGGAAAGACCCATCTCTATCTGCCGCTGTGAGGATTCACCTGTTCACACTTCCCTTCATGGAAGAAAGACTGCAGAAAAAATCCCTCCTCCTTCTTTTTCCACTCTCTTTTACTGTGAAACTAGGCTGAGAATCTGGGTCTGGCTGCTGCAAGATGAGGCCTCCCAGTTCTTATTCACTCCACAAGTACCAATTATCCAGAAGCAAGAAAAATCACAACTGTCATCTGCTGCCAGCAGAGGTGCTTGCTGAATGAACTGTATTCACCAGTGCCACTGTGGCCACAAAAGAGGTTCCATTCTACATTCTTATTTTCAGTTTATTATGGTTAATGTTCTTCCTTTATTTCCCCATAATGGAAAATTAAGGATGTTTACTTTTCTAAGAATTGCCCAGTTTTGTGTAAAATAAACCTCATAAATCCCCCTCTACTCTAGGAAACGGCAAAATTCATGCTGACTTGAGCTCTGGTTCATTGCTGTCCAAATTTTAATACAACAATGTAATTACCTCAAATATATACTTTAGTTTTACTATTTGTAAATTCAAGTGCTATAGAAGGTCAGAGGGCTCACCAGGGAAAGGAGAGTGACATGCAGGAGGGGTTTGGGGCTGAGCCGGTGGGGGGGAGGAGGTGGGGAGGTGTGGGTTGGGGATCACCTGCAGATCGTAATGCTAATGGATGCAAGAAAGGCAGGAAACTGAGGGAGGCAAACTGAGAAGTTATTTGCAGGGTTAGCTGAAGAGGATGAATTTGAACAGTCATAGAGTTGCAATGAACACTCAAATACTAGGATGAGTCCTAGTTAAGGGTTTGAAGACAGAGAGTACATTCAATTTGTATACACAGCTGTTTCTAACATGCCTCTGAAAAGAGGCAAGAGCAGGGTCAAAAGGTTGGTGCAGCTTTTCATAGAGTACAACTGTTTATTTTAGGCCCAGTTTCCAGAAGTGATTTAACACTCCATTTAAGTGCTAGTTTTTAAACTGTAAACAGAGACACACCATTCCCCAGGAAAAGAAAAATATAAACATGCAAGGAAGTCTAGTGCAAGGTCTGATTAGCAAGAACAAGCAGGAAGACAGACAATGACTCTAGTTACAAGTTACCTTTAAAGAGAGTGATGACAGAGCTGCACACATTCACAGTGAAGAAATAGAAATGAAAAATGAGGGCTAGTCTGATAGGTATTATTGGAAAAATCAGGAATAATCATTAAATGAGTGATAAAGTGTTGATTGTGAGTTCTGAGAGTACAACTGCAACTGCACTATTAATTGTAATAGTAATAGTATAGTTCCTTTCTTCCAAGTTTTATTCTTCCAAATGTCTACATTGTATATTCTCCTGATACACTAGTAGAAACAGGGCATAGCAGGGCCAAGTGACTAACCTGGTATCATGTACACCACTGAGAGACCCAGACTTTGATCCTTGCACATAGGACTTGTGGTGTCCTCTGTCTGTTTGGCTATACTGACGCAACAGGGCGAGAGACACTGTCTCACAACCTGTTGGATATATGTCACTAGAAGCTGTATAATTAAAAAAATTCTGTGAATTTTGAGTTTCTTCCATCTAGAAGAAGATACTCAGTAGGATTTTACTTCTGCTGGTTAAGGATTTCTTAAAAGTATCTGACCTGGATCCAGGAACTCCTGAAGCAGTAGGTGGTATTTTTCTCAGAAGGAGCTGAAAGTGCTGCACAAGTCTCAGTGGCTCCAGATGAAGCTCAGTGATATAAAAACCATGTGGCACTTCCAGCTACTTGATGACAGATATTCTCTTGTGTTTGGCCATATACTTACAATGCATTTATTCTTAGGATTATGTCATTGAGCATGGGCTGCTTTCAGGCATTAGATCATGCACCTGGTCCTTCCTCAATGCTGTTTTAACCATTTGCTGAAAGCACCAGTTGAAAAGACGATTTGACTAAGTGACTAATTTAACTGAATGCCTATAACACTTACAAACTATTTTTAAGCAATTTAAAGAGCTTCATCTGATAGATTTGGGCAAAAACTGCATAAATTGTAGGTCAGCACAAAGCAGCAATTCACAGATGGGCCTCTTTAAAAAAAAAAATTACACTATTTTTGGAGGCATTTGCTCCTGTACCAATTCAAATTAGTATTATAGCCTTTCATGGATAAAATATGCAACATCTTCCAAAGCAAATACATCAGAAAAATAGGTAAGAGAAGAAGGTCTTCAAAGGCACAAAGAAGATTTAGTGCCCAAGTGGCCTTTATCAGAAATTTAATACTTGCATTCTCTGCTTTTGAACCACTATGCAAATAACATACCCAGGCATGTTCCTTCACCTGAAACAAATTTCACCCCATTTTTAACTTGGAGTAGTCATAGTCTGGTGTGTAAGGGAATATAAAATGCTATCAGTTCAGCATTTGCAAGGATTTACATAGATGTGAACAGCCATTTCCCATTGACTCTCTTTGGCTTAAATAACTGCAGGAGATACAGAGTAACAAAGAATCACGGGCTTGGTTTAAAAACTGGCACTCCATTTCTAGCAGAAGGCAGGATTACAAGAAAACCTTTAATTTGAACCTTTGAGTGTATCCATGCAACATAAAGTACAGGCATAAGAGGAACATGCTGATAGTTTTGCATTATCCCTAACAGCACTGAGATGCAACATGAAGGAAAATCTAAGTGCATGCTCATTTTATCAGAGAACCTTCCATTACAGCCAAACGAGGGTGCCACTTTGGAGCAGTTGCCCTTTCTGGATGGTCAGTTTCCATAGCAAGTGAGAAACTTTACTGCTTATGTTGTGTATTATTTATAACATGGTTGTGCACAAAGGAATTCAGAATGGGTTTACATTTCAACTGACTGAATTGCAGAAATTAATTCTGAGAAATATCAGAGAGTAAACTTTAAAAACTCTGTGTTTAGGGGCTAGATACAGATAAATTGCAGATAGATACCAATTGTGAAGTGGCTGCAGAAAAATATCTACAAATTTATTAATATCATCTTCAGAAATCAGCTTCCCTGAACAAAATGTGCAGAGAAGAATAAACAGATGCATATAGCTGAGAGTGATTCTTTTTGAGGAGTCTTAAGTATTCAAAAGGTAGGTGATATATCTTATACACTACAAAAGCAGCTGTGGGACAATTGCAGCTCTGTTTTTGTTCCACTGAATGCAAGCTACAGGGAACCTTTATTTTTCTATTATTTCTCATTCGCAGAAACAATCTAGATTGAAAACAGTAGATTTTGTTCTTTGTGCAAGGGAAACATGGTGAAATTCAGGGCTAAGAAGAAAGCTTAAAGAGCGGTGTTAGTTTCTGAAGCGACTGCTGCGCCGAATCAAGAGACAGAAGAGAAAAAAAACCCAACAGGTCTTGACAATACTCTAAGCAGACTTCTAAAAGATTTTTCCTTCCAGCTCAACTGTTTTATGGAATTGGAGAAACAACAGGCTCCACTTGTAAAAAGAATAAAATAAGAGGATAATGGATACAGCAGTAAGAAAGATTATTTTGAGACTGTGTCAGAAGACAGACTTGAAACAAGAAGCATCCCAGGTTAACCCATTCATTATTTTCAACATTCCACAAGCCCCCAGGTTAGGCAGTTACCTTGTACCAACAGCAAGCAGCAATATTAATTTAACAGCTTTATTCTTCATTCAAGCCATTATTCAATACAAACAGTCCTCAAAAATATGGAGGATATAGAGAAACAGGAAAGGACAGAGACAGGCTGAATATACAAATGACTGCTTGTTTTTCACCTGGCACCCTAGGTCCTTTTTGTATCAGAAAGTAAGTGAGCTTAGATACTTGATGCAGTTGTACAAATCAGATTTTGTTTTGGTATTGTTTCCAGCTGAAAGCCTTTTCTTTATTCTAGTGGTAGGAGACTTTCTTCCTATTAAATGCTTCAATGGTGGATTTAAATATTTAGAAGATCCACATTACAGGAGAACTGTCTGAGAGCATCACAAAGAAACCATTAGTTAAATCCATTAAGGATCTACTTAAGTGGAATTCCCTGCTGTTATCTACATGATAACCACATAAAAAGACACTCAGCAAAGAAAATGTTGGCAAAAATATTCTTTCCTATATACTGTATCTGTGAAAAATCCAGTCTTAACTGAAGGATCCCTTTTTGATTGTCTCAATATTTCAGCTGGGAATTTATATTCTTTCAGCTGAATTACAGTACAGGTACAATATAGCTCAGTTTCAGTTGTACATTTCCCCCTCTGCTTTTCAAGTATACTCAGTTTGGACAAAACCTTTTGTTAGAGCAGAAGGCATGGGAACTCTTTATGTTTTGAACATGGGATAAACCATCAAAGTTATATTCGCTGTGCAAGATACATTGCACAGTGGGGAATATACAAAGTCTTTGTGTTGTCTGTTTTTAAACAGTGGCAGGATAAGATGTTCTTTCCTCCAAATTCTAGAGAAAGGTGCTTGAGCAATTTGAATTATAAACTTACACCATCCTTCAGGTTCCTCTTGTTTTCACAAAGGAGAAAACGTTTGTACTCTTTAAACTTGTTTTCCCATTCCCTGCAATCATAGATTTGAAACACAGTTATATTCCTCAGAATCATTCCATTCTTGATTATCAGTTATGTAACATTTCCTATGTTATATGTTCAGGAATCTCTGATGTGATTTAGGCTTATGGATAAGATAAAGGAACTACGGACAGTACATACAATGCATATTGGTTGCAATATTTCTGTCTCTAATCTATCTGTATATCAGCATATTGTATCTCAATATGCTGATTTACAGATGTTCTTTCTGGCCCCCCTTTTGAGTACATTTTATAAAACCCAAGAGAGAAAATCTTATTCTCTAGTCTAAGTAGTAGAGAGCTGGTTTATAGACATAGGAAATTTCTTTCTAGGACATTAAACAAAATATTTATTTTATATTGGAGGGTGAGATACTCAGAATTCTTGGTTCATCCACGTATGTAGGTGTATGTACAGAGGACCACACAAAACCAGTAAGCTCACTTTTTCTTCTCAGTTAGACCATACCTGAGATGTCCAACGTAGAAGAAAAAAAACACCTCTGTTACTTCAGGAATCAGCAGCCTACAGCTGAGAAGGAACAGAACATGGACAATTTATGAATGACACAAAGCAAAGACAGAAGTGTGAGCTCTGGTGATTTGAGAGAAGTGTCCATGACAGGCAGTGGCTCCTGGCTTCAGAAGTCTGGACACTAGAAGGGCTACCACATTCTGTGAGGAAAAATACTATCATCGTCTGTCCAGGAGCCTCACACCTCTGTCAACAGCAGCATATTGTCACACACATGACACTCCTGTCCACACACAGAGCTACTACATTACGATACAGTCCGGTTTCAGTATTATTGCTAACCCAAGGATCTACAAAATCTGGACTCAGACCCCTTCCCCAGTCCAAAATTATTCTAATTATAGGAATAAAAAGTAAACTGTGACTGTCTGGGTCTTCTGGCCTTACAGACATTGAGGAGTATACTTCAGTAGCATTTCTATCCTTGTCACTGCAGACATGGAAACTTACTTTAAAAAGGAAAAAAAATAATTTCTCAAAAGACTGCAGAACACTGGATTGCTATGAAAGCATCACACATCAATGTGTGAATTGTGACTGGAAAGCTGTCCGACAAGAGGTTGAATATGAGCCAGCAGTGTGCCCAGGTGGCAAGGAAAGTGTGGTAGTTTTAGGCTATGCCCTTAAAAATTTTTCACAGATCTCAAACAGACAGTAGTAAAATGTAAATAAATCACTATTGGCTGTAAAAAGGAAAATAATGATAATTCTAAACAATCCCAATGGAAAGATAACAGACTTAAGCTAGTAATGTAAACAATTTAGCTCTCTTCTCGCTTCCTCGAGCTGGGAGATAGTAACTGGCTTCTGCTTGACCTTGGCTGCATTGTTTTGGCTAAGTCTAACAGCAACTTTCTCTGCTCCTTTCTCTTGTCCCTTTTACACAGGGAGTGGGGGGGAGGGAGCGGGGGAGAAGCTGTTGCAGCTCCCCTGGTCTTCAGCCGGGGGGTCCTTGTGCTGTTTATTAATTGTAAATACCTGTAAACATTGTATATTTGTACATATTCATTGCATTTCATTGTAGATTGTAGTTTTGCTTGTAAATACAGCTTCCATTTGCTTCCAACTGAGCTGGTCTGGCAAAATTTAATGTTGGGGGAGATTTTCAACCCACCACAGAAAGCAATTGGCATTCTGGTTTGTATCAGAAATAATGTAACCAGAAGGAGTGATTGTCCCCCTGTACTCAGCATTGGTAAGGCCACACATCCGAGTATGTTGTCCAGTTTTGGGCACCACAATACAAGAAAGACAGTGAGGCACTGGAGCAGGTGCAACCAAGAAGAGCAACTAAGCTGGTGAAGAACCTAGAGAATAAGTCTTATGAAGAGTAGCTGAGGGAGCTGGGACTGTTTAGTTTGAGGAACAGAAAGCTGTTGGGAGACTTTATCACCCTCTACAACTACCTGAGAAGACAATATAGAGAAGTAGGTGGTGGTCTCTTCTCACAGGTAATTAGTGATAGAACAAAAAGGAACAGCCTCAAGATGTATCAGGGTAGGTTTAGGCTAGACATTAGGAAAAACTTTTTCACTTAAAGAATAATCAAGCATTGGGGCAGGCTGCCCAGGGAGGTAGTTGAGTCACCAAACCTGGATGTGTTTAAGGGTATTTAGCTGTGGTGCTTAGCGATATGGTTTAGTGGTGAACTTGGTAGAGTAGGGTTAATGGTTGGACCTGATGATCTCAAGGCTCATTTCCAATCTGAATGATTCTACAATCAAGAAAAAAACAACACTCACCAAATGGCAAACCACCAGCAGTCCTTCCATATCTAGAGAGAAAATGGTTGCATTTTTGTAGGGCAAATACTCTGAGAACTGTTATTAGATTATTAGGGGTCTTGTATTCAAAGTATGATAAAGCAAATACTCATGTTTAATCCTAATGATTTTGCACTGGTATTTGTAACCCTTTGAAAATTTCACTTCTGTGCTCCTTATGCCCCAAATGAAGATTTAAGTCTCTTGATCTTTTCTCCATTTATACTTCTTCAAAATAACTGTTATTTGTAACTCCTACTCTTACAAGCATTTCTCTACAGACAATGGTTTGCCAAGTCCCACGATGTGGAACTTAAATGGCGTGTCTTTTAATAAAACACTTCTGAGGAGAACAGTAGGTACATGCACAGGTATAGGGGAAAATATTGCCCCCTCCCCAAACCAACCCAGAAAGCCAGTGTTACCACATCAGCAGGTGGCACAAAGGCACCACAAATCCCTGCAACTCCAGTGACACCAGGCTACCTGGCAGTGGCAAATGATCTGGCACAACACACGCAAAATATGAAAAGAAGGTAAACATCCAACGCACTTGAAGCGCTTTAGCTCTTATCCAGCCTGATTACAACAGGGCAGACATGGGTAAGTGGGCAGTGAATGACGGATGGGGAGGAGCCGGTGAAGACGCCCCTCCTTGCCCTTCTCACAGCCTGTGGTGCGCGACATGGCTGCCGCTCCCGGCAGGCACCGCGGCCCCTGCCGGCGCGGGACGCAGGGCAGCAGGCCCGCCTGACGGGCGGCCACAAGGTGGCGCCCAGCAGAACGGCGGCGCGCAGTGGTGGCGTGCCCGGTGGGCTGCTGTGGCTGGCATGGCGGTCGCGTCGGTGACTATTAGTTCTGTAAAGTGTTCTGGGCTCATTATAAAAAGCACTAGATTCAGGGCGGTTGTATTGCACTGGATTCAACTGAAGACACAGGCTTACTTACCTACTAAACTTAGGTTTCCATATAAATATTTCTTCACATATGAAGTGTATTATGATAGTCTGGGATCTATGCTGTTCACACTTCCAAAATCTTTGTGTTAAAATGACATTTTTTGTGAGAAAATTTGCAACACGAGTATAAGTGGTACTTGAATTCACTGTTTCAGCCATTGTTGGTTTTTCTTTTCCTTTTTAATCTCCCTCTCACATGCCAGCAAAAGCAAACACAGCTCTAGCCAAACTGCTTTCATTTCTATAGGAGTCTTGCAAATTCCCCAAAACCTGCTCCTGGCTATGGAGCCTCAGCAAGCAGCTGTGCAGTGCTTGCAGTCCAAGCTGGGGTCCTCTTGCCTAAGGAGTTATCTGGCACAGCTTTGGCCGTGCCTGAGCCACACTAACTCAGAGAGGGCTGTTGATGCACACCTTGTCCTGATCTCATCCACACTAACCGAAACGAGCCAAATATCCCTTCTGGGTGAAGAAGGTCAGTGGCAGGCAGTGCTGAACATACCCAGCAGCAGGCCGCCACCACCACCACATCTGGTTCCTCACCAGCCCCTCCACAGGAGTGAATTAGGATCTGTACTGTATTGTCTCCACTGTCAGCTGACCCCTGCTGCTCTGACTGGATCACACAGGATCACAGGATGTTAGGGGTTGGAAGGGATCCCTGAAGATCATCGAGTCCAACCCCCGTGCCAGAGCAGGACCATAGAATCTAGCACAGGCCATGCATGAATGCATCCAGACAGGTCTTGAAAGTCTCCAGAGAAGGAGAGTCCACAACCTCTCTGGGGAACCTGTTACAGTGCTCTGTGACCCTCACAGTAAAGAAGTTCCTTATGTTGAGGTGGAACCTCCTGTGCTGTAGTTTATATCCATTGCCCCTTGTTCTATCACAGGGTGCAACTGCAAAGAACCTGTCCCCTTCCTCTTGACACCCAGCCCTCGTATATTTATAAATGTTTATTAAATCCCCTCTCAGTCTTCTATTCTCCAGATTAAAAAGCCCCAGGTCTCTCAGCCTCTCCTCATGGGGCACATGCTCTCTCAAGTAGATCCCCGTCCCTCTTGAACTGGGGAGCTCAAAACTGGATGCAATATTCCAGGTGAGGTCTCACTAGGGTAGAGTAGAGGGGGAGGAGAACCTCTCTCGATCTGCTGGACACAACCCTCTTAATGCATCCCAGGATCCCATCCATTTACTTTCTTGGCCACAAGGACACATTGGTTTCCCATGGATAATTTGTTATCCACCAGACTCCCAGGTCCTTCTCCATGGGGCTGCTCTCTAGCTGATTGCCTCCTAAATGGTACTGCTGCAGTTTATTATTCCTTCCCAGATGAAGGACTCTGCACTTGTCCTTGTTGAACCTCATCAGGTTCCTCTCTGCCCAGCTCTCCAGTCTGTCCGAGTCTTGCTGAATGGCCACAGAGCCTTCAGGTGTATCAGCCAAGTCTCCCAGTTTGGTATCATCAGCAAACTTGCTGAGCAGACTTGTCTGTCTCTCTGTCCCATCATCAATGTCATTGACAAAGATGTTGAATAGGTCCGGACCCAGCACTGATCCCTGGGAGACTCCACTAGTTACAGCTGTCCAGCTGGACACGGCACGATTGACCACCACTCTTTGGACTCTATTTTGTAACCAGTTCCTAAACCATCTCACTGTCTGTTCTTCTGTCCAATACTTCCTGAGCTTGCTCACAAGGATGTTATGGGAGACAGTGTCAAAAGCCTTACTAAGGTCAAGGCAGACTACATCCACTGGTCTCCCTGCATCTACCTATTCAGTTATGGCATTATAGAATGCCATCAGATTAGTCAAGCATGTTTGCCTCCTGATCATCATCTTCTCTTCCAAGTGCCTGGAGAGGACCTTCAAAATGAGCCGCTCCATCATTTTTCCAGGGATGGAGGTGAGGCTCACTGGTCTGTAGTTTCCTGGACTGTGGGAGTCCAAATCTCCCCAAAAGTGAGAACACACAGTGACTGAAGTGAAAAGAGTGATTCACCATTCCCCAGGCTGTGTTCATCTCCTTGGGTTCTCATGCAGTTTTGAAAACCTCGTGGAGAGGAATGGATCGCATCAGTCTTCACCAGACCTCCTGTGTGCCAGTGCCATCATTTTTGAGGTGCAAGGCGTAAACTTAGAGCAGAAATCATAATTTTTTTTCCCTATTGCTCTGCTTCTCCTGGCCTCTATCTCTGCTTGCCCTGAGGTGTGCTTGCACCCCTCACAGCTCCGTCAGCTTCCTGCCTCACTGCCAGTCCTCCACATTTTCCCTGAGGAAGAGTAAAGCAAAGCAACACACAGTCTTATGTGGCATATCTACATGTGCATGTGAGACTAGAATCTGCTGCAACAGGCATTAAAGTAAGGGGAGTAATGGTGGGATGGATGAGGAAAGAGCCAGATCTATAATGCTGGAAATACGGAGGACAAAAGTCCTGTGGTGGGTGAGCACTGAACAGTGCCATAAGGCATGAATAGCTCAACAGTGGAAGAAGGTGAGAAACAAAAAGCAGCTGGAGCAGCCAGGGAACTTTGCTTCCCCAAAACCCTCATCCCTAACTACCCACACATACTCCCTTGCTTGAAGAAGGAATTCCCAACAATTGTTTCCACAATCGCCTCCAAATTGTTTCAGAATGCTCTGAGGTTCAGCCTTTGAGTCCTTTTGAGTGAGGAGAAGGGCTGAGATGTGAGTCATGTAGATGCAGTGAAAGTAATCACTTTGACAAGGAGAAACATTGTTAAAGTTGCAGAAGCAGTGAAAGAAAAGCTGCATCAGAGTACTGGAAGTCTTTGAGAAGTTTATTTGGAAAAAAACAAACAAACCAAAACCAAACCCAAAACAACCATGGAATGTTGCAAAATCTTATTAAGGTGGAGTAAAGGTTGATTACTGGTCATGCCCTTCCAAAATATGCAGCACCTAAATATGAACTGTGAAAAGTAAGAATTGCACTTGTGAGCATCCGTTCACTTAGAGACAGCATCTGCTAGGCTGATGTTAAAGCTGTTCACACCCATGTCCTAGGAACTCCCTGAACTGTTCTGATTAAACAGTAACACCCACACTTTGCATAGGCAAGGCTTGAGAGTGATCAGGACCAGTGTATCTGGCCTACACATATAGACCTTCCTCATTCCCTGCACCTGGATGGAGTGCTGTTAGCCTTCACCCTTTCCCCTAGGGTCTTTTCTGAGAGCTAGTTTACACCATAATTTTTTTTCCAATATGGCTGTAATTACTAAAACCATGGGGTTGATGCAATTTATTCTAGTGCCATTTTTTACAGTATTAAACCTTTGCTTTAAATGACAGAGACTATTTTAGAAAAAGAACTTTTTTGTTACTCATTGTTTATTCTTTGTTCAGCCTGATCTTTCCACACTCCTCCCTGATGAAACTATTTGGCCAACAGATTTAGCCTGGGCTGCTCCCTGAAACTCTCTGCACTCTCCCTTTATTAAATGCTGTCATGTATGGTACCACAAAGCTGACAGTAGCCAGAGCCAGCTGCATGCCCTTTCTCTGGCAGCACAAACAAAATTGATTCATTTAGGAATCATTGAGGGGAGTGCTTTGCTGTGAATACTTAAATCTTAAGCAGTTTAGTGTGGATACAAAACTGTGTTCTACTAATAGAACAAAACCATTTCCCACCACTAGTGAAAACACAGTTTCACTGATACAACTGTGTCTCTACCAGAGCCTTCTGTTGACACAGCTATGTCTGTCAGGGCTGGCATCTCTTTATAGCTATGCAGGGAGATGTCAGTCCTCTAAACGTGATTTTGGTCTCTCACAACACACATTCACGTCTTTTCAGTTCACAGTGACAACTCCATCCCACAACTGCATTCAGTACAGTTACTCTTAATGTAGTAAATGCAAATGAAGATGCAAATACATGTTGCAATTCAAATCAGTGAAACAACATTCTACTCTGGCATTCCTTTCTTACAGCTACTTATTGCAGATTCATAAATTTAAGGCCGAAAGATACCTTTAGGTCATACAACCTGGGATAGATCACAGGTCAAGCAATTTTATGTAATTAACCCTCATGACTCATAGACGAGCAAGCATCTTCTAGAAACCCTTTTTAAGTCAAAGACACAAAGTGAAGAATTCACCATTTTTCTTACCATCTTACAACTTTTGCCTCACATTACTGAATCCAGAGCCATAATAAGACGTTTTGACCCCTGTGATGCCCTTTTCTGTACAGATGCCTCTCCTTGGAGCTCCTTCTCTCTCTGATCCTTTCTTTGATCACTCTTTGACTCCTAGATGCATTTTTCTAGGTAACACTGTAATCCCTTTTCCAGCAGCAGACCTGCCATCACCCTTCCAAAGCAGCATAAACCATCAGGCTGACACAGTAAGACATATCCTCCCCCACCTTCTGGTGTTCTCTGCAGGGAGTGGGAGAACACCCTTGTGACTGAATTGTGCTCAGTGAGTACTATCAGCTGCATGAGCAGGGCTGAAATACCATCAGTTGGGGAGTGTATTTTTTTATGTTATATTTTTTAGTGGCCAAGTGTTTATACTGCACTGATCTCCATGCTGCAAAGGTAAAAAAACATTCCTGAGCAATAACAAATCTGCATTTGTTAGGTCTGGGAATATATCACATATATAAATCTTAACAAGTTTATGCCTAAATGCAGAGAGTTACGATTTTGACTGATGTATATTTGTAGGTAAAAGGTACGCTTCATATCAAATGCCTATTATTAAATGCCCTTACAAGATAATCAGCCAAGGAAAAGATTACAAGCTTAAAAGAGAAATTATTGCAATTACAGAAAGACAAGAAAAACAAAAAATTCCTCCTAACCTTCATTCTTTCTGTCCTATATATGGGTTTAACCATTCATATCTTCACTGAAGTAATCAACAGAGGAGTACCTTGTACAGAGAAGCGTGCATTTTCTGCAGTCATAGCTAAACAGAATAGCTTTGAACAAATTCTTAAGGATCTACTTTCATCATTAGAGTGAATTTTTAGCTCTGTAAATACCCATCTGTAACTCAATTTTTATTAACATCCAGTTGTCTGAAACATACCTCAAAGTCCAAGTGTCCCTGTGCATAGTGTTCTGAGTACCTGACATCAGACAGCTGGCAATTTTCTCAGTATGATGTATGACAAGTGACTTTATTGGGGTAATTTAGGATAGACACTGTAGAACATGTAAAAGAGTTCTTTTCTGTGAGCTATTTCTCCAAATCTATCTGAGAAATGGCTTGCAATCTTACTCATTTTCACAGGTGTTTGATGCCATTGATTTACAATTTTATATTGCAGTTCTAACAGGTTGGCTGAAATAGAGCATACACGTATGAAGGACATTATTGAGTCCAATATCTCCAGCTCAAGAGAATGAAATAGTTCCCTTTCCCATTTAATCATAAATGTTTCTTTAGTGGGCAATAAAGAAAAGGCAATAGCTTTATACAATCACCCCACAATGCTCCGAGATTCATTGCTAAGGAATAAGATTTGCTCAGATAAAAAGGATTCTCTAATACAAGTAGATTTAACATCAGACTGAATAAAGAAACTCCTGAACTGGAAGTAAAGAAGCAAAAACTGAAGACTAACGTGTTCCACCCTAGTTGTATTTCTCAGTGAAACACTGATTTGTTTTTACTGAAGAGCTGAGATAAAATAGTTGGAGTTACTTGTTTCCGCGGTCTTAAAAAAAAAAAAAAAAAAAAAAAGCAAAACACGTAACATACAATAACATAGTTTTAAAGCTAGTGCAGATATCACCCCAGGAACAGAGAACTTAGGTTCAGCTCTGGTCCATAAAAACTGCAGTTTTCACACCTGCCAACTCATGATCCCTCTGTTTTCAAAACCTACCTGGAAAGTCAGTTCCCCCTAGCTGATTAATGGGCTGGATTTATACAACTGTAACAGAACCCACCATACTCAAGAGGCTTGCATAGTGCTTTTAATTATTCCCCTTCCTGCCCAAGTAAAGTTAGTAATAAGTCTTTTACACAGGATGAAGCACTGAATGGGGTGAATTTCACAACAGTGAACTTCAAAACAGATGTAAAATAGAGATCACTTCATTCATTCATACTGAACCAATCTAATTAAACAGCAGTGCTCTTCAAATATGTAGCTCCATTGAGCTGTGCAAATAAGATCCCTGTATAAAAATTATATATATTAAAATCAAATCAGCAAAGTGTTTCATTCTGGCATCACTTTGCTCCTGCTCAATTTTAATTCTTCTTTCACAAGGTACTTTTAAAATTCCCAGACAGTAGGACCAGCCCTTCAGTGAAGTGCAAAAATTACAAGATTTTGATGATTTTACATTATGTGTCCTTTCCCAGAACAAATGCAGTCCCTGATTTCTAGCTGGTGAGAATCACCATGGATAGCGGTTCCCAAATTAGGCTCCTTTCTTCTTACACATATGCATAGTAAGTTTACACTCAGCATAGAGTGCTGTGGCAATTTAAATTTAAATGTGATTAAATGAAACCCACATTTGTCCAATCCTCTGGATGAGAAGAAAACAGCTGTAACGTAGCAAAAATATATGCACACATTTCATTTTTTTATGAAGTCCACTGAAAAGACAAAATCAAGATTAGAAAAATCTTAATAGTATTTATGTATTACTTTTTTTAAAAAAGAGAGAAAACTTGGCATTTTTCTGTGTACTTACAATTTTCCTAAAATCCACCAAGAGAGATAAAATATTAGGGATGATCTGTTTGAAATGAAAAAGAAATAGCAAAAAAATTAATCATAGTATAAAGCAAGCATATAGTCAGTCCCTGAGTCTTTGCTGCCTCTGATTATAGCATCTGTATTTGTTAATGCAGATGACTCACATTGCTAAGTCTTTGTTAAATAAGTAGATTTTTTTAATTAATAAAATGGTCAGCTTAATTTTAATAACATTTCATTTTAAATTTAAGCAACAAAAAATTTATATTTTAAACAGACCAGTCCTAGCCACATAGTAGCTACTCAAGTCTGTCAGTAAGTTTCATGGCTCAACTGGAGTAAGGATACATGAATTACTAATCATTTCCAGGATCAGGTCCCAGACTAGTAACATATTGAGATCTTTTTGAGAGCTACATGTCTTGAGTCAGTTTACTCTCAGGACATAAACCCCCACTTCTTTTAGGTTAGTTTAACTCTTAGCTTTGAGCCAGGCAGCCAGCCATCAAGTATGCTTTTTTAAAAGAAGTACTTTACCCTCATAAGAAGGATTTAATTGTGGCCTTGACAGACAGATGCATCATGGAAGAGAGGATGTGAAAGTGAAGCACTCAAACAGCAGTTGGTGGTGATGTCCTGTTTGCTGAGGACAGGAGCAAACTCAACGTGTTGGTGGGGACTGCAGGCATAACTGACAGCTACTGCACCCTTCAGAAGCACAGCCTTCTCCTGCAGCTCACTGGGAACAAAGCCATGGCTACCCCTTGAAAGCCATGGCTACCCCTTTTCCTTCTGGTGTGTTGTGCATCTTCATCCAAGTTAACCTCTCCCTATGAGATTGAAGGCATTTAAGCTTAGAGGTTCTGTGGAGCAAAGAGAATAGGACCAGTGGTTGTAATACAAACCTGGGACTTCGGAGATGTTCATACAGTTCAGCATATAAGTGTACATCCCTATGACACAGTAATAGTAAAATAAATAAAAGATGGCAAATCTCACACCCTGGAGCTTTTAGTAGTCTAGACCAGTCATCCAAAAATGTATAAATTCCTTTCACTGACATGTAACTGTCTCTACATCACCATGACGAACATTTAGGACCTAAATGGATGGACTCTCTCACTATGTAAGAAGTCATGCTTACTGAAGAGGTTACTGACACCTACCAACTGTTATTGTCCCACTGTCTTCTCAGATCTGTTGGCTCACTTTATCCTAATCTTATTTAGGCAAATGGGTCTGAGCTAATGCAGATAGTTTAAATAGCAAGTCTGGTAACCTGGCTCATTTAATCTGAAAAGGGCTGAGGAATACACATATGAGCAACTGCACCAGCAGATGTGAGAAACATTATTATCTGGCAGGGGTGAAGCTAACAAAAAATGGCAACTTTTTTCACTGTTTAAGCTGGCCTTTGGAAAACAGCACACATTTACTATCTTAGGCCATGCATTTCTTTTGACAGTAGCAATGACTAAACAGGTCCTATTCATCTCTCCCTGCTCCAGACCTCTTTGGTCAAACAGTAAGAAGTGGGTAACGGCCTGATATGCTCTGCCCTGTCTCTTCCCCCTTCCTGTTATGCCAGCACTACTGGTTGGGCCGTTGATTGAGTCAGTGCAAGGATCTGGATAAAAATAATTTTTCTTTTTCCCCCCTGAGTTATTGGCACACCATGCAGCTGTGTAGACTGTTGCATCATCACCCCCAACGTCCATGCCAGGTGGTTACAGCAGTCACCTGGAGCTACTGGAGCTGGCACTGCAGCTGAAAGAAATGTTCATGCAGTTCTGGCATTCCTCCCTTATGCCTCATTTCCTTGAGAGTGAAGTGGGAGTAACTGGACTTCTCAGCTTACAAGAGTGCTTAAAGGATAAATGCATCGAAGCAACGACTCTCAAACTAGGAAGCGGCCCCCTTGGGAAATCACAAGATGTACCAGGTTGGAATAGAGAAGGCTCAGGAAAATTTCATCTGGCCTCTCCCACCTGTCTCCTCTTTCATCCTCTTCCAGCCTTTGCAGTTCCTCCTTTTCTTCCCTGAGAGCATTCATATTGTGTCCCCTACACAGAAAGGCTGAAGGAAATTTGCACTGGGGTGAACTTTGTTGGAACTTGGAGGGTACAATTTATTTGGAGAAAAAGCCACAATATGAGTGATTGTTACGTGTGATACAGTATGATTATATTTTGGGAGGCTAAGGCAGCTGCAAGTTGGGCTGCAGGAATTTGGGGTTACCCAGAGAGTGAACATCTATGTACCTGTAAAAGGCTGTGAAAAGAAGGTAAGGTGAGGGAAAGAGGGAATGACAAACTACTGCAGTGAAGGAGAAAGGTGAGACTCTTGCTAATAGACTTAAAGCTGTTGTATTAGATATTGTGAATGGTCAAATACAACAGAAATAGTAAGAAATACAGCATATCAGGCAAAATCATAATTTGGTCACCCTTGCAGATATTTGTAATTGTGTATACACTGTAGTTGTAGAAAAGAAATTCAGTTTGCAAAGGCAAAAAATTGTGCCTATTAAAATCCATGCATTTCTGGCTGTACAGAAAAACATCCTACAGATAGATTACTTTTCTTGGTGAAGTCACAGAGGCCACAATAGTCTGTTTCTAGAAACAGAAATTCATAGATCCTGCAGGCTATAGGTAATATTTTCATTGTGATATATAAAATGCATAACTACACTGTGGAAAAACTTTATTAAAGAAAAAATTGTTTGTTTGTTTGTTTTTTTGAAAGATCCAGCATGTTTACAGCTAAGGTACTGGTCTCATTTATTTTGAGTGTGAAAGCTGTGTCTTGTCAGTTTGACTGTTTCTTCAGTGTATCAGTGAATCCTGCATGCTACAACTGATCATAGAAAGGATCTCTGAGCAAGGTGTAGCTAACAGTAAATATTTATTTTGGTTTTCCATGTGTCTCTTGCACATCAGCAAAGGAACGCTTTGTAAAAGGAGAGCACGAAAGATCACTGGAATAGAACTCTATGATTACAGTTGTACTGAAACTTATTTAATGAACAGGATCATAAATTCTTAATTCAAGGAAAGCTTGGCCTTTTCCTAAATTTCTCCACAACGCAATGATGTTATCAAACAATAATATAGAATCTAGAAATATTAGTGTAATTCAGTTTAAAGGCTCAGATTTCACCAGTGGGTAAACCCAGAAATAGACTACTCCTACTATTACTGCCAAGCAGAAGATTTTGTTTTGATTTAGAAAATTGGTTGGGCTGCTATCTTACTAAAGTACACACTCAAGAGCTGTTTTCCTCGAGGCCTCAGTCCACAGAAGCACTTAATCAGGGCTTAACTTTAAGGAAGTGAGTGATCTTATTGACTTCAATGGATGATTTGCATTTGTAAAATTGAGGTATTTAAACATTCTATTCAAGTGGTCTAAATCCAGCAAGGAAAAAATTTGTTAATGTTGCATTTCCACAATAAAATTGTGTATGACATTCTTGAGATCCAGATGATGATGTTTTGAAGTCCTTTTATTTACACATTGCCAAAAGAAATTGATTAAATTGTCAGGGATTAGTGGCTGCTAAAGAATGGATTTTAATTAAATGGTAGAATGTGTCACTCTCTACATGTTTTAGGCCACAATCTGTTGGCATAAACTGTGTTTTTTCAAAGTTCATTATGACCAGCTAAAAGAAAAAATATTACACTTACCTACAGGCTTTACACCTAACAGATTCTGGCTTATCAGGTGGATATTTGCTGCAGTAGTTTACATATTACATTTGTGCCTGAAATGTAAATATTACGTAATAAAGAAAACACTACTTACTATGCTATATTTATGTATTGACCACATAAGGGTTCTCTTAAAAGCAAAATCTCATCACTATAGCTCTAAGTACCAAGCTAAAGCATAAAGCTGAGCTCTGAACTGGCTGCTTACTTTTCTGTGATCTGATTTATGCCTTATTGAAATCAATTATAAGATTTGTGCCGAATTCAAAATGATTTTGATTGGATGTATAACTAGTAAAACAAGTGACAATTTAATAAAAGCCTATATACTTCTCTCCTCTTTCCTCACTGATTCTAACATCAATCTGAAAGAAAGAAATTGAGAATTACAGTCAATTTGACAAGTGTTTCATTGAGCTGTGCAGGGGATTTAAACATAAAGCATGACAAGAACCCAACAGAAAGGGTTTTTTTGTACGCAGAAGTTTTTCAGACCCTTGTGGGTACCCAAGTCAGATGCAACAGGCTCTTGAACCTCTGACTGAACTTTTACCTCACAAAAAAATTGAAGTTTTTCCCCAATACCTCTAAACATTTTGGAGCTATTACAACATCTGTTTGGTTTCTGTGTCTTTCTTTAGTGTTACTCTTCATTTGATTTAAAAGCCACTGTTCTGATCAAATGGAAGAATGGCTCCTATACTGTTGGGAAGGATGCCTCACTTTCATGGGGTTGAGCTGCAGACAGGCAGCCTAGATCTGTGTGGATACTGTAGCCAATGGAATAAACAAATTACCAAGACAAAGTTTAGGAAGTGATGTGGCTTGTCCTGGAAAGAGATCCCAGAGCACCATAATTTATAATTTATCAGGAAAAAAAATGAAGAGAAAGAAACCATGCTTGGACAACACTGGTTTGTAGAAAATTATTAAATCGAAAAAACAATGAAAAAGGAGCCGAAGTGAAAGTGTGCGCTTGCAATATCAAATATCAATGCAATCATTTTGCAGCAGATAATATGCATGGCAATTAGAGCTTTTTTACATTATATTATAATAAATTCATAATTCATGCATACAATGAGAGCTTTTGGAAAGGAGCATTTGAATTTAACAAACACTACCACTCATAATCTGAGCAAAGGATGGCAAAAGAAATTTCAACATTATTTGTGATCTAAAAAATTGAACCATCGTTGTTGCTTTGTGTTGTGCTTCCCTTGCACAGACTGCAGTGCCTTCTGTCTGCTTTAGGGTGTGGCATCTGCCATTGGGGAGGAAAAACTGGCATGTGTTGCCTTTTATAGCAGACTGATTTCATTGTGCTGAGGGCCTCTATTTTATAGCCTCTTAGTTCCAATCTTGTAGTCGAGTTGCTGAAACAAATGGGAGGAAAAGGAGTTAGTAGTATAAACTCTTCGGTTTAAAGCCTCATCTTTTTTGTCTTTCCCGGGGAAAAACATTTCAAAGTAAACCTGCATTAAACTTTGCATGTTATTTTCCTGATTAGAAAGAGTTGCGGAGCATGTCAGGAAGTATTGTGATTCACAGCTGAGGCGCTATCAGTATATTGTATCGGATTTTCAATATATATATTTTTGCTTGAATACAAATGACTTAAACTATAAATGTGTAGTTGATTTTACATTTTATTTTAGAGTACACATGTAAATAAATACACACAAGGAGACATCTATACTTACATTTGCATATGAAATACTTCAAAAAATCAACTTATGTGTATAATTAGTGTGCATTTGAATACAGAAAAGAAGAAAATCCAGGAGAAAATGTCAAAAAGGCTCACTAACAAAGATGTAGTATTCTCTTGGCAAAAGCTGATGAATGATTTGGCATGAATTCATCCTACAGTTCTGTTATTCTCTGTGCTCAAAGATGATATACCCCTTTCTAGCAGTTTGCATAGAATAGCAATTTGTTGTTGTTATAGACTGTAATGACCCTTGGGTATGCACCTGATTCCCCCCACTAGAATTACTCACCTTTTTTTTTTTCACACTTTGTTTTTCTACTAGTCATACAACATTTTTGCACTTGCAAAGACTACCAAAAAAGCAAAGCAAACAAAAAAAACCCCAACAAAACCCAAGAAGATAAAAATACAGTTGTAACAGAAGTATTAGCAAGATGCACTTGACGAGCACAGAGACTTTTCAAAACTACCTCAATAATGGAAATCAGAATATATTTGACTTTTCAGACATAACTACAATTAACAGCCACTGAAATCACACTGTTGATATATTTATCAATAATCTTTGCATATAATTCAACATTATAGCATGAAGCTTCTGCCCTTTAATGTTTTCACAGTGGATTCAAAAAAGCCTACCTACTCATGACAGCATCTTTTCTTGCTGCATTTTCCTCTGCCATTATTATTGAATCTCCTATTTATTCATTTTGAAATTTGAAAATGTGCTTACCTTGAACAGAGTGGATACATATATTCATTTAAAACAAAGTCGATTAGAGCCTTACTAATGTTCACTAATACCCCACTTTCCTATATTCATAGGCAAGTGGTTGAACTCCCAAATGCTTCTATTAACTGAACTTAGTGTGTGACTATTGCCTTTTTTTCTTTTTTCTGTTTAAATGTTAGGGTATAATTTGTGTTAAGATAGTTATAAGAAAACATAAAATGTAGGTCAGCAGCAGCAGTTTCCCATTTGGAGCAAGAGTTACTTAGATATTATTTTGTCTTTTTATATTACTAGGTTTTCACGAGTGTCTTCTGGAAATTACATTGTTTGGGAAAACAATTACAATACCGAAAATGTCTTGCTCTCTTTGATCAGCTCCTGTTGATCTGCAAATAACTACAACGAACATCTTGAAAACAGCCCTATATATAAAAGCATCATCAGTGCAAATGACCGTTAGGATTTGGAGACAGCTGGACAATGTGGACAACTGCAATGACCTTATCGTTGCAGAATTTTAGGTTAAAAATTTAAACTGTCTGCACACACAAATATAAATCTTCGTGAAGGGGGAAGAAGTCCTATTTTTCCGTGCCATAGCAAACGTTTTCCTGGCCTCGGAATGTGACGACAAGCCTTTAAAACTCGACACACGGAGCTCGGACACAGCCTGCGGTCCCAAAAAGTTTGACCGTCGCCTCTGCTCCATCACATCTGGAGACACAGCTCCGCATTCGTGACTGCTCCCTCGCCTCCTTCCCGTCGCACATGCCCGCACGGGGCAGCGCCGGCGGCGGCACCTCTGACCCCGCAGCGTCGGGACCAGTCCCAGTCCCGATGCCGGTCTGTTCCACTCCGCCACAGAAGGCAGTCAGGCGGGCCGGGGCACCCGGCGGGGCCCGCCTCGACTCTTCGACTCACAGCAACTCGAAGCGAGTTCGGCGTTTGAGAGCCTCCTCCGCGGAGCCCGGGGGGTGCCCCACGCTGGCCGCCGCCCCGTAGAACTGGACTACGAGCAGGGGCACCCGAAGGGGCCGCACCCCCACCCCCAGTCCGCCGCGCTGGTGTCGGCGGCGGGGAACGAGCCAGTGCCACGCGGAGTCCAGTCCGCGTTTTGCGAGTGCGCGGGAGCGATCGGGGCGGAGGGGGCGATGGCTGCCGGCGCTGGCTCGCTCGCTCGCTCATGCCATGCTGGGCCAGCGCGGCTCCGCCAGACGTGTGTTTACCCATATCCGGGTTAGAGAGGAAAGGAGAAAAAAAAAAAAGTTTCATTTAAACCTGAACAAAAAACTTTCAACATGAAATCACACAGCAGGAACAGGCACAGACCGTAAGGCGTTCTTACCATTTCTAATAGCAATCACAGACTCGGGGAGGGAAATTTCTGTAATTTGGTGCGTGCGGACCGGTCCGCAGGGGATACTCTTGGCTCAGTCAAGTCCCTTCCCCGGCCGCTTCTCTTTCTGCCCTTCTCATCTCCCTCCCCCCGCCCCTACTCGCCCTCCTTTTTTGAGGGTTGGGGTATTTTTTTTTTTCCCTTTTTTTTCCTTTGGCTTTTTTTTTTTTTTTTTTTTGTAGATAACTATTATCAGTACTAATTCCTCCGGACTCGCAATGTTGCGATGATCATGGCCGCGCAAGTTGCAGCGGCTCCAGCGGGTGCGAACAACAGCAAGGGAAAAGCTCCGAGCCTGCCGGGCAGCCTGGGCCCGGAGCGGGCCCCAGGGGGGGCCGGGGCCGCTGCCGCGGGGGCTCCCGGGCCGGGCCCCGCGCTGGGGGTTGGAGAGGGGAGTCCGGCCGGCGGCAGCAGCAGCAGCGTGAATAATGTAGATCACCATCTCCTCCACCACCACAGCGAGCCGCTGAACATGGCCAATAACGCGGCTCCCGCCGCTGCCGGTAACAACAACAACAACAACGCCAGCGGCGGCGGCGGCGGCTCCTCCTCGGAGCCGGCTCTGAAGGAAGGTGGAAGCTCCTCGGCGTTATCTTCTTCTTCGTCTTCTTCCTCCTCCTCCTCCTCCTCCTCCTCCTCCTCCAACCCAGGCTCGGCCATGGAGACGGGGCTGCTCCCCAACCACAAGCTGAAGAGCGTCGGAGGCGATCACCCCGCCGCGCCGCCCCACCACCACCATGCCCACCACCCGCATCACCATGCCCACCACCACCATGCCCACCACCCGCACCACCACCACCATGCACTACAGCAGCAGCTAAATCAATTCCCGCCGCCGCAGCAGCCGCCGCCTCAGCACCATCCCGTGCAGAATAACAACAGCAGCCTCGGCGGCGGCGGCAGCGGCAGCAACAACAACGGCGGTGGCGGTGGCGGCGCTGCTCAGCCCAGTGCAGACATGGAGCAGCAGCAACATGGAGGAAAAGACAGTGTTTTGGGCGCTCAGGCCGAGCCCCCTCAGCAGCCGCAGCAAATGCTGAATAAAAGCGCCGACGAGGAGGAGATGCCTGGCAAGATGGGCGAGCCCATCGGTGGCCGCTACGATCACCCCAGCTTGGGACCCCTGGGCGGACAGCAGCAGCCCCAGCAGCCGCCCGCGAGCGCTGGGAGCGGCGGCGGCGGCCTCGGCGGCGGCGGCAGCGGGGGAGGCGGCGGCGGCCCCTCCGCGGTGGGTGTCTCGGAGTTCAATAGCTATTATGGCAACGCTGCCCCTGCCCCTGCCAGCAGCGCTACGGCGAGCCGCGCCGGGCCTTGCTTTGATCAACATGGCGGACAACAAAGCCCCGGGATGGGGATAATGCACCCCACGGCGGCCCCCAACAGCATGGATCCCCTGCAAAACTCCCACGAAGGTTACCCCAACAGCCAGTACAACCACTACTCGGGCTACGGTCGCGGCCCCGGCGGCGGCGGCGCGGGCGGCGGCGGCGGCGCGGGAGCCGTGGCGGCGGCTGCTGGGGCAGGCGGCGGTGGCTACGGGGGCTCCGCGGCGGGCTACGGGGTGCTGAGTTCCCCGAGGCAGCCGGGCGGCGGCATGATGATGGGCCCTGGTGGCGGGGCCGGCCTCGGCAAGGCTGCTGCCGGCTCGGCGGCGGCCGGCGGCTTCGCGCGGTTCTCCGGCCAGAACCAGCACCCGTCCGGGGCTACCCCTACTTTGAACCAGCTGCTCACGTCCCCCAGCCCCATGATGCGGAGCTACGGTAGCAGCTACCCCGACTACAGCAACCCCAGCGCCCCGCCACCGCCGCAGCCCCAGCCCCAGGCAGCGGCGGCCGCCCCGGGAAGCCAGCAGGCAGCGGCAGGCATGGGCATGGGCAAGGACATGGGCGCCCAGTATGGAGCGGCAAACCCGGCCTGGGCAGCGGCACAACAAAGAAATCACCCAGCGATGAGCCCTGGGAGCACCGGGCAGGCCATAAGCAGGACCCAGGTAACCCCCCACGCTCGATTAATGACGGCTTCTCGACTCCATGCGACTCGTGTCGGGGTCTTAGTTTCTTTATAATTCACTTTTTTTCCATACCCCCCCCTGTCCCCTGTCCCCTTTTTATTTTATTTTTTTTTCCCCCGCCTCTGGGCCGATTCTACTCCTCACTGCCTCCATAGTAAGGGTAAGCAGCGCACAATGCGCGGCCCCGCTGGGGCTGGAGGCATTGGAGTGCGGCTTTCGCTGTCGAAATTAGGTTGTTCTCAGACCAAATTAATATTTTTGCCTCCACTTTGAAATAGTGACGGAGAGACGCAGGGCCCGGAGTACAAGGCAGTTCGGGACGTGGGCGGGGGGGATGTAGATTTTGTAACCGGAGTGTCGGAGCCGGGGGACTCCCGGGGGATAAACGTCCATCTTTCACGGGGCTTTCCATCCCCTCTCTCTCTTTAACATGTTATTTGGTTGTTTTTTGTTTTGTTTTGGTTTTTTTTTTTTTTTTTTTTTTTTTAACAGAACGAGTTGCGCCGTTGCACGCTCTCAGCAAATTAGTTTGTCCCCGATGGGGTTACCGCAGTGAGATCCGTGGAGCGTGGCCGGGACTCTTTCTGAGGAGAGAGCGCGCGTGTGCGCGCGTGTGCCCGCGCCGCCGTCCGCGCGGGCCGGGGCGCGTGGGGCGCCTGGGTCCGGTGACCTGAAGGGGACTGGCCCACCGGCAGAGCGCGTGGGTGCGCGCGCGCATAACTGCGCTACTCTCCCCAAGTACAGGCGGAAATCCAAACGGGGAAAAGAGAAAGAAAAAAAAAAAGACGGAAAAGTCCTTGTCAGCAAAGGGGCGCGGGCCACCGCTGCCCGCACACCCCTGCCGTAGCCCGGTAACTCGGCCGATAGATCGATAGATAGGCACGATGATCGCGGAGCGACGGGCCGTAGCGTAGCGCAGCGCCTTTCTGGGGCGAGAGCGGCGGTGCGGTGTAGTGCGGGGCGGCGCGGAGAGGCGTCGGGTCGGGAAGCCGGGCCCCACTGACGGCTGGGCCCGAGGAGCGGCCGGGTCCCCTCCGCCAGGTTAGGAATTTGAATTGTGGAGGTAAACTGGCTGCAACCGTCTCCAGACAGCTGCCTCCGAGTTGACATCTAATCTGCCATCTGATTGGCTCCCCGCTCGCCATTGGGCACCTCGCGCCGCTGATGTAAATAGAGGCGCTGAGCGGCGCAGCCACCGAAACCCCCGCCACAAATAATACCGGCAGTCGCGCCGCTGAGCCCAGGCGGGGCAGAGCGCACCCGCACGGTCCCCGCACCGCCACCGGCCCTGCTGGCCACCGGCGCGGTGGAAAGCCAGGGGCATCTCCCCCGCCACCCCTCCCCTTTCATCCCCGCCCCTCTTCGCCCCCCCGCCCCCCCTCCCCCCTCCCGCGCCCCCTTGGGTTAGATGGAGTGGCTCTTCTGGGCATCGATTTGCTTAAATTTTTAGATTTTTAATTCCGTGCTAATTGGACGCGGTAGGGAGTATCTTGTAACAACAGTGCTTGGACGAGCATTCGGGATTTCAAGTTGCGGTTGTGCCTCTAAAAACATTTTGTAATGTTGCAGCTTGTGGATATTACGCAAAGGATTAGATTTTTGTAAAAATAAAATGCAAATACTGATTTTCATGTTACTAATTTTTGTTAGCTTGATACCTTGCCTCTTAACAAAATCTTGTTTGCATGTAGCTGCTGTGGGTGAGAAAAGGCCGTGTATTGTACAAAGAAGGGAAAAAGGAGCGTTCTGTTAGAGGTTGCATTTGTTTCATCTGCGACGAATACAGATATTTGGGGGAAAATGTGCTTTTGGATTTCACTTGTGTTTAGAATACTTCAAGAAGCATCGGGAGTTGTTGATCTCGTTATTGTTCTACACAAGTGTGAGATTAGGCTTCAATTCTCAGTAGGAAAGTGAATTGTGTTAAATGGAGTAGTGCATTAGAATTTTATGTGTTTCTTTTCCCTTCAACAAGATCTTTCTATTAAGAACTGTTAAATCTTTTAATAGCTTTTAACAGTGAGGACTGACAGGAACAAATGCAGGTGTATGCTTTCGGGATCATCAAACGGCTGGATCTTTTCCATAATGCAATGAAGGGAACCTGAAGAAAACATCGCTTAATATTGTGAACGGTGTATTAATGTTGGAAAAAAAAAAGAAATCCTGAATGGGCTGGCATTGTGTGCGTTTGTCTACTTCCAGCCTTCCAACAGACCACTCCTGTCACATTTTTGGTTTTTATTCCATGTACTTTCTATTTGTTCCAAGGAAATGAGATTTTTTTTTTTGTGAGTGTTAAATTTTTACCTTTTTAAAATTAACACTGATGAAAGGGTCACTGGAAGCCATAAGGTAATAAGGTCTCATATGCATAACCTTTCATAATTAATGTAAAAATATTTGCTTCATCTGCTTGCTTTTAAACACAGGTAGTTCAGAATTTATGGTTTGAAAAGCTAAAACAATCATTGCCAGATAGACGTAGTATGTGTTAGTTCACTGTGCTGTTCCTTCACGGCAGAAATTGTTTGAAGTATTATATTTTTATTGGAGTAGCAAGAGTAGATTCATTATGTCCTCAGTATGACCCTTAGAAATACTTCCTTATATTTATGGGTTTACATCCTCTCATAGTTTGTTTGGGTTTTGTTTTGTGTTTTTTTCACTGAAAGAATTAAGATGCAGCTTGTAAAGAATAGACTGGAAAGGGCACAATTTCTTAGATCTTTTTTATTTGTTCATTTTTAAACTGTTACTATGTTTTTCCTCAAAATAATTGTCATAGAGGCAAATAGTCAGTGTTCTTTATATTATGATTTTTCTACCTAATCAGTAAGTGATTGGAAACTATTTTAGATTTTAAGTTAATATTTTCAATGTATAAAATATGTCAAGTAAAAAATAAGTGCTTACCATTAGGTTACAGAACACAGTTTTGTACATTATTTTAATCATTATTTCCACGTGTCAGTTTCTATGTATATTATTAGGTGAATAAATTGATTGCTTTTTGAAGAAGAGAAAAGGAGTATTCAGTCCAGCATTTGAACAGGCAGCCTTTTTTTTTTTTTTAATTAATCATTAATTATACGTGTGGATATATATGCATATACACACATTAGAATACACTCACTTGTCATGTGTCTTTGCAAAGCAGATGATGATTGGCCCCTACATCTATAAGAAACTATTGCACTGTGAACAGAGAACAAGGACTGTCAGTAGGCTACAACATCTGAGATACTTGTTCAGGAAATTCTTGGCTCAGCATGGGTAGTTTTTGTAATATGCAGAATTGTGGCATCCCAGTCGGAACAAACTTCTGTGTTTGTCCAGACTACTGGATTATTTAAGAAAATTTTGTTTCCATTTCATTTAATCTCCTTACCCAATTGTGAGACAAGGCATAAGCTTGTAAAAGGCCTGTTTCTGAAGAAACACATGTTTTCAGAGATGGATATTGCTCATGTGGCTATACTGATTTGATTGTGGAGGAGTTGTGTGATGCTAGTGCAGTACCTTGTCGTTGAGTTATTTTGATTATTGATTAATTCCTTGTCAGTTTACAGACATTTTAGAGTCCCGAGGCTTCTTTTATTCTCTGCTTATGATTTACACTGCAGTAGCTTAGCACATTAGCCAGCCTCTGTATGTGTGCTTTTATATACATCTTTTGCCATTGTGCATGTAACATTTACATACACAAGAGAACCTGTGTCTCTTCAGGAGTACCTGTATCACATAAAGTGCATAGCAAGTGTTAGAAAGAATACCTGTAATACCTGTCAAGGTACTCAGAGTTTGTGTGTGTATCAGTCATTTGTTTTGCAGCAGAGAAACTCGGAATATGCCTGATTCTACAGCTCTTTTTATGCCAGATAGATTGCCCCTATTGGGAGTAATGGCTAAACCAGGGCTGCAGAATCAAGTCCTGTGCCTGAAGGCCATTAAACAGCTGCTAGTGTGCTGAATAGATTTTTGATGTCTCGATGGGAGAATAAAATACATTTTTCCTTGTGCATTTTCAAATAAATACTATTTAGTATTCACATTGCTTCTATTTAGAAGTAGCGAATAGCAATGTTATCAGTCAGTAGCATCTCTATATATATTATGACCATGTATTTAACATTTTGTGGTTTAGTGTTCAGTTATTGGTTTCTGTAGTAGTGCTTATGCCTGCATGTTGAAGAGCAGGACCCTGTGTATGAGATACGAAAAAGAAAGGGAGATGCAAACCTGTACTGTATTGCTGCCTCCATTCTGTAAGGATTCTATTGCTAAGCACTCAGTCACTGTCTTTTTGGCATTCCTATTGGAATCTGTTGAAACATTTTCTAGTTACATATGTAGCAAAATTTTTGATGTCACTAAGCAGGGTCTGTTAGGTGATACTGTTTCATTCTGAAATAATAGCTCAGTTTAAAGTAGGTGAAATTCCTGCAGTGAAAGCTGGTAGATATGTCTTCTAATTTTGCGCCTCAAATATTTCATCCTAGGTATTTTGACATTCTCATTGGTAACATGAGAATGGCAATAGTTCATTTATCCTTATGTCCTCAAGATTGTACCTGTGTCCTAACTAGTCACATTTCAGTACTTTTTCAAAATGTGCCATTCATTGGGAGGTTTTGAAGGTTCTCTGTGGATATGCAAAGTAGTGTTGCCACACTCACTGTACATGCATGCTCAAGGCTGCAGAATTTCAACAGCATGTGTTTGTGGTAGGCTAACTTGATAGAATATGTTTCTGAATTGTGATTATTAAGATACTTGGGAAAAAACTTTTCTTTTCAATTTGGGGCTATTTACATAGTGCTAAATACATGTTTCGGTAGGATTGAATGAGGACATTAATTAAACTTCAATTAAAAGTATACCTTAGTGGTTTTAAAATTTGTTTTGAAAACCTAGTAATAGAAAAGTGGTGCTATACAGTGTTGTTTTTGTATTGCTTAGTGCAGAGAGAAGCAAATAAATGTAATACAGGAAAATCTTGTGAAGCAAATCGTGTTACAGTAGACTTCACTTTAAAGATGCCTTACCTGTTAGTAAATTTAAATATTATTTTAATTTAGTAAACCTGAATGGTTTCTGTACCTCTATGCTTTGCCATTATGATCATAAGGTTATTTTTTGAATTTTTGCATTATTCAATGCTATTCATGCTATTGCTGTACTATTCATGCTTAGTTTTACGCACAAATGTTAACGTGCTGGCACAGTGCTGCCGTGTTCGTGTTACAGGTGGGCTGGAGGATTTCTGTTGTACTTCCAATTCTGAGAGTGTGGCATCCAGTGATCTGCAAGGGACATGTCTGCTCCAAAAGGGCCAAACCCATTCAGCATGCAGTCAAGGAATTCTCAGAGATGAAAGTATCCCAAGATACCTATGTAATTTGTGAACAATGCATTTTAGGGAGAGTACGTGGCTAATTTGTATGGGATTATTTTTAACTAACTTAGTTTTCTCAGTAACAACTTGCCAAGTAGGTTTGATCTCTACACTATCTTTCTGATGTGCCTTGTACTGGAGAAAGAGTCCGCTTTCTGTTATACAGGGTGGGGAAACTGAGGCATATAATACACACCTTGCTT
The DNA here is from genome assembly GCF_027791375.1 of Indicator indicator. Classification (NCBI taxonomy): domain Eukaryota; kingdom Metazoa; phylum Chordata; class Aves; order Piciformes; family Indicatoridae; genus Indicator; species Indicator indicator. Next base: position 17,796,375 of record NC_072011.1, on the reverse strand, counting down.
CTGGCAGGAACACCTCGGCACAACTGAAAACAGAGGTTTCTTTGAAATAAATAGGGTCTTGGTGCCTTAAACTTTAGGCTTTGAATAAATCCAGTCTTAACTGTGAACACATTCTGTTCTGGAAGAATTTAAGCTTTAAAGGCTTATATTCAAACAACTGAAAAGACAAATGACTGAGTGAAATGAGGGATTTGTCTGCTGTGTCAATATAGTCACCTTAAACTAAAGGCATAGTCACCTAAAATTCAAGTATTCCTTGCACTGTTTTATCATTATGCACTCAATGTCATCTATATAAAGTCATTGGATTTCTCATAGAAATTAAGCTCTGAGGAAAATTGAGTTGAACAAGTGCCCAGGAGCTTAGCTGGTGGTGCAGAACTTGCCTTCCGATGAATGTGATACGCAAAGCACAAGTATGTGCTGAGCGGGTGCGGGTGTGCATGCACAGGCTGCCTTACAACCAAGTTTTTTTTTTTTTTATCTGGCAGATACATTATCTTAAAGTGAACAAATTTGATGCAAAAATCACGGTTGTTGCGTCTTGTTATAAGATTGCTTTCCTTATGGGAATTGTTCTTACTGTAAAGTATCTTTTATCAAACTTTGTATTCCCTGTATAGGTACCTTACTTCATCTGAAGGCACCTACAAGTGTGCAGAAAATTGTGTAGCCTAAGTTCATTATGCTAATGCTTCATTTATGTTTACTAAATCTTCCAAACTAAGTCATGAAAGCTGTGCTGAATTTCTGAATGGGTAGTAGTCAGTTTGTGGGTATAAACCAGAGTTTGATGGTTCTGGATGATGTGTAAGGAATTGCTTTCAGTAGTTTTTGATCTACTTACATATTGCTTCTTTCATTAGAGTTATAGTGGCTGAGCATGTGTAGAAATGCGTAATCTCTATTAGTTCCTCCAATTTTAAGATTTAGTTAATCTTTTGTGTCTGAACTTGACCAGTTGCAAATGGTGTTCTGCATTTAAGAATTCATTGCTGTGCTCTGTCTTGCCCTCTGCTTTGTAGCCCTGTCAGGCTTGAAAACATACTGAATTTAGATTTGTGATCTGATAATTGTTTATGAAGACATCTGTCTGAGTGATAGGTCTTCTGACACTTCTATCTGTAGGGCTGTGTTGCTGATCTCCCCTTGCCACTCCCATCAGTCTCTGATCATTGGGGAGTAGGGGAGGAATTTTCTGCAAATCTTTTTTCTGCCTTTAAAAAAAAAAAAAGAAATTAGATGTAATAGGATTTCTGTTTGTGGGGGAGGAAAATATCTTAATGTAAAACCCACTTAATTTGGTGGATTTATTTGACTTTTTTGTTTGTTTTTGTTTTAAGGAAGTGGTGTTGTGTTACTAATAGGGCCTTGTGTCTAAAAGTGTTGTACTTTTTTTTGAGAGAGAGCTTTGTTTGGTGTTTATGTTAGGCATCAGTCTACTTTTAAAAAAAAAATTTCAGTAGCAAGTGTTTCTATTGGATGTTAGTAATTTTTTCACCTGTGTTAGTTACAAAATGGTTTTGATTCTGCCGGGTTACTGATTCAATTAAATTACTGTTTAAAGACCATGTGGCCAGGTCCACTGTGAAGTTCTATTGTTGTTCTATAGATGTTGAGAGAATTAATTGCATCCTTGACTAATAGCTGTTGTGGTAAACCCCTTTGTATTTAGCTCACCATTGGAGTGGTAGTGTGTCTACACTGGCAAAATAGTAGCCTTTGTAAGTAGTCTCTCCTGAGGTGGGGTTGAGATAAGAGGTAACTTGCTGAGTTTTTTATGAGGTAGGTAGTTCCACAACATGTTTTGGTCACATTTTAAAAGTGTGAAGTGATCTGTTATGCAGGAAAGAGAGCCTGTCTTGCTGTAGTGCAGTCCCTGGTACAGCTGCCTTTCACAGAAGGACCAGAAGTTTGAGTGTAGTTTTTTCTTTAAGAAAGAAAATAGGTTCAGAAAATCTCTAAAGCACAGATCCTGTTTAAAACATAATTGTACTTGTGTGTGCTGTTCCTAGTGTGGACGTGGCTTAATTCACAGATTGACTGAAGTGGAATAGTGCCTTCCTTACACAAGCAGTGAATTCAGCTATGGTAAGTAAATTATGTGACTTCAGGAAAATAGTATAGAAATGGTACAGAAATGCTGGATAGCTGTCTGCTGATTGCATGACCTAAAGGTAGCTGGTTTCATTGTTGAATACTTCATTTTCCCTATATTAAAATAATAATATTTGTCTTATGTAATGATTTGAGTTTGCTGTGCAGTTTTAATTACAGTGTAGTGCAAAATAAATAAGCAGTCTAAATACTTGTTATGTGTGAAGGTATCTGCTCTGCACTGTACTTTCCCCTCTGTATTTGTTGGTATGGGATCTGAGTCTAGGTGTTCCCAGCAATGATCATGTTATTTGGTTAGCTTGTCAGACTTGCTTGCTTGTAAGCAAGGTATTAAAACATCAGCTCTGAAAATTTCTTTTGAAAGCACAGGGACAGGATTTTTAGTTCTTAAATTTTAGTCTTTTTAAAGTTAAAAATAGAGATAAGGAGGTTTGTTTTGACAGGATCAAAGAAATGTGCTGGTTTATTTGCAGCCTTTGATTTGGGTAGAATATATGGAGTTCTGGGTTTTTTTTTTTGTGTAGCACTCTATGTTGTGAATATTTTGGATATACTGTTCATATGAAATAGTAGTATTGATGTTTTGCTTTCAGGCATGATTTTTGGAAGATAATTGTGCCTTTTTTTTTTTTTTAAATTCAGTGTTTCTTAGATGCTTGAAATTCCCAAGTCAAGAAAAATGAGCTTGCTCTTTAGAGCTGTTGCTGTTTAAGGTATTTAGGGATGGACATAGATAGAGGCTATTTAAAGAAATATTTCTGGAAAAAAATGCAGGTAGGTACATTTTAGGCTGCTTCAGTTGTGTACCAGCAACAGCAAAATAATTTTACCTGGCAGTTTTACTTATATTCGAAAGTCTATCTTATATACAGAAAGATTGATTTCTGTGAGGCAGGTAACTTCATGGTGCTCTATAGTTAGTAGTGATGGAAAGTGCCAGGAAAATATATATATATATATATATATATATATATATATATAAGATAACTGTTAGCTGGTTGTATTCTGTTTTCCATAATTTATTTTAAGCTGTAGTTTTGCTTGACTGAGGAATTTCCAGCCTGCAGAAACGCTGACTGACGATTGAGGTTTCCCCGGGGAGGGACGAGGGCGGGCTGCGTTCTGGGGCCGGTTACAAACGTGGTATTTGTAGCGTCTGTAAAAGTTTCACACATGAAGCAAACTAGTTAGCTTGTATAGCGTCACATGATCAAAATATTTTTCCCCTTGCCGCTGCCAGAAGCTATCTATTGCTTTTCAACAATCTCGGTTGTCGGGCAGCAAGCCAGGGCGTGCGAGGCGGCCCCTTACGTGAGCTGCTCCATTCTTCCCCTCCTCGGCTGGAGTGCCCTGACCTTCACATATGTAGATTAGCCATGTGCTCCCTCCATTGAAACTTGCTGCCTCAGAAAGAAAGGCTGGTGGGGTTTGTTGTGGGGTGGTTGGTTTTTTTTTTTCCCCCTCTTTTTATTCCTCGGGGAATTTGACAGCCATTCATCCCTGCCTTGGGCAGAAGTGACGCAAGGAAGTGGGACTGGCATGGCAGACAGGGCGGCAGGCGGTGTGTGCACTGCCTCACCTGACGAAGCCCAGCTGCTGCCTCGGGCACGACTGGGAAGGGAAAAGGTTGGGGACGGTTTGTTTATTTCCAACAATAGTCCTTGACTGTGTGTCACTTAGCTGCCTTTCGAAGGTTTTCTCCTGTGTCACCCTCAGCCATCACAACTTTGACATAAGCTTGCATGGAGTATTTCTAGCGGTTTTCTTTAAGGACATTTTATTTTAGATTTAAAATTGTATTTTTTCTAACAAAAAGATACTGTATTTGTTTCTGGTTTGCAGTATATTTTGGCTTGCAGTATATATTTTATTCTTTTAAACCCTGAATTACTTGTGATAGTCCCACCAGCTAGGCACAGAATGGATTTTCCTGCTAACACACTGTAGGAACTACTACTTCAGTGGCAGTTTGGAGATTGTTAGCTTTCTGTGGAATACTCTTCTTGTTGTTGAACATGTGGTATGCAAATACAGAGGAAAACAGTGCTACAAAGTATTTTGTTGTGGGTTTTTTTAAGTATTAAAAACACATTTTGCTTTTCTAATAAACCCCATAACCAGACCTTTTAATGTTTAGATATAAATAGCAATTACACTAACTGAGATCCAACCACAATGAAGGAAAAAACATTTAAAATAATTCAGAAGAAAAGTTCCTGACTTAATTGAGCTCTTCCTTTAAAGAGAAGAGGCTAATTGGGCAGTGACTGAAGCAAACGGTCTTGCATTTTAGACCAGCCTTTTTGAGGTGCTCAATGTATTGGTATAGTTGCTAACATTTCAAAATAAATTGTTTTCCCGAGAATTAGCTTGGGGTCTGAGGGCTACTACAGCTTAAATTATCAAGAGTTTTATGTGTGAATTCTGATGACGATTGGAACATTTTCTGGATGTGAATGGAGACCTTAAAAAATATTTAGATTTAAGTACAATGGTTGGTTGTCTCTTACGTTGGGGTAGCGTTTAGGGATTTGATTGTTCATGAAGAGTTTGCCATGTGAAGCACTTTGTGAATAAGAAATGGAGAAGGGATTGGCTGCCCCAGGAAGACTTTGTATAGCCCCCTTTCTTTTCTTCACAGATCATTTAAATAATAATAATAGTAATAATAACACATGTTGTTATTAGCAGGAAGGTCAGCCAGGGCCTCGGTGAGCTGTTAATTTGCTGGAATGTGGTTGGCAGAGCTATGGATGCATTCCTCTGTTTTTTCTAGGGATACCAATACTATCACGTGCCAGCTGTGTTGTGAGATATGGCTTCTGGAAGCTTTCCTCTGCATTTTCTTCTGCAGAGAGTGGGAGATTGATTTGTGGGTTATTTTTGTCTCATTTCTTTTCTTCCCAAAGTTCTACTGCTTTCTTTTATCCAAATGTAATCATTGGTCTTGGTCCTTTGTTATGTGTTACTTCTTTTTCCTTCTTTAAATGTCATACCCAAATTCCTGTTTTTCTCACATTCCAAGCCATTGGAGCGATGGAAAAAATTCTTACTGTCTTCTGCCATTTTACAGTTGCAAGAGAGTGAGTAGTGTGACCATGTATCCAGGGAGAAAATAGCTTTTGAGTGACCCCAGTACCCATCCCTTGCTCTGATTTGCAGTTGCTCCTCTCTGTCCTCCAGGGAATCTGTGCACAAGAGTAGTTGGGTAAGAGTGACATCAGGGAAAGTGTGTTAGCTATCCAGCTTCCTGAGTAGGCTCTTCTGGTGACCAGAGGTCAAGTTGCACTAAAAAAAACAAAAATAAAGCCACAAACACTCCCCTCCATCCCCCAAAACAAGCAAGGCTTTGAAGTGTAATAGGAGATATTGTACAAGTAGTTGTCTGAGGGTGATGGTTCTGTTTTTTTTTTTTTTTTTTTTTTGGAATGTAAGTTGACGTGCACAGTTTATTTTTTCACCTGGTGTGGCAGCTGCAATTAAAAATCTGTTTTCAAAAATGTTTTGGGCAAATACAGAAAAAAATGTCAGCATGAAAATTCAAGTGAGGTGGTGTTGCATATGTGTGAAGTGTGGAAAAGGCAAGAACTGAGGAGAGGAAAAACTGTATTTAATTGTCTATATTCAGTAGTGAACGTGATGTGCTAGATGCAATCTGTGCAATTTTACAGTACCTAATATTTAATTTAATAGATTTCATCTTAATTCTCAGAAGATTGTGGATGTAGAAAGAAGCAAGCTGCCAACGATTGTTGGTTGTTATTCTACTGTGTCATATTTTCTTTTAGGGGGTGTAGCTTGTGAAGATGGTGAATTAAACCTGCTAAAAAAGTTGATTAGGGTGGTTTCACTGTTTAAGGAAAATATCATAGGTATTCAGAGAAGAGCAAAAGCAAATTTCTTCTTGCAAGGTAGTTTCCAAATTCTATTACTTCACCTCTCAGAAGACTTACCTGTTTATTGCAACAATCTTGTTGCTTAAGAAAAGATCTCAGACTTACCTATGATAGTTACTTATCTTTTAGGTTTGAAAAAGCTGACTCCAGCTTACCCTGTTTTTTCCTACTGCTTTTCAATGTTCAGTTTAATTTTTTTCTTTGCTTGGGGCTAATGTTGTCCTTGAAGAGATAGAGAAAGAAAGTAAAGCCTTTTGTTAAAGGCTGCAGTTTGTTGTGTCATAACAGGAGGTTTAAATAATTACAATTTCTGATGACATTTTTTCTTTCTTGAAGTTCTTAAACTTGATAATGACTGTCTCTCTTACTCAAGCAAGCTGTCTCAGCCAAGGTGCCAGGAATAAGCAGAAATGCAGTTTTCTCTCCAGAAGTGTGGTTATATATCCTGTTGTAGACTGAAGGATACAATGTACACAAATTCTTTCTTGGTGGTGGTGGGTTTTTTTGTTCTTAGTGGTTTTTTCCCCAAATGTTTATCTGATACTGAGCATTAAGTAATATGTTTCATCTGTCATTTCTTAGATTAATACTTGGGAATAAGCAGGGAATATTTGTTAAAATCAAGTTCATTCTTTAGACATTCATCAGAAGATCCAGGTGGGTATCTCTCAAAAAGGCAGGTTTTTCTTGACTTTCGAAGATCAGAGGCTGCAACAAAGTAAATTAGCGGGAGAAAGGTTGTAGCACATAAATGTATAGAAAGATACTGTTGAACTAAATGGACATGTGCCTTTTGTGTAGATACCCAGCCAGAATTTCTTTGGGGAAAATTGTAGAAAACTTGAAAGCCTAATTTGTTTACCGCGACATTTTTCTGTAGCCTTTTGTTACACTCCTTGGGCACTCTCACCGAGTTTTGTGTTCCTAAAAGGTCTTACACCAGAGGATGAATCTAATGATAGTCTGAAGCTGATCTAAGACTTCACTTCTGCTGAAAAGACCTGTCGCACCCTTTTATCAGCTCCCTGCTGCTTCCCTTGTGTCGTGCGTAGCATCAGCACGCTGATCTGTCTGAAATCTAATCCTGCCAGACAAAACCTGTGAATGGTTAGCTTTCAGCCAGATCATTGAGCTGATCTGACTTGCAGCACAATCTTTCCAGAACAGAGGTAAGGCTGGGGAGTGTTGTGTTCAGCTGAACGTGGGGTTCAGGATTGGTGGTGGTACAGGTTAGTATCATCTTCAGCTCATCATGGCCCTGTATCTTGAGTGTAAAATTAGTCTGTAAATAATAACAGCGTATTTTCAACTTTTCTCTGGAGCAGGGAATAATTGTCCCCATCTCAAAAAGGAAAGAAGATGAAGCAGTGATTAAAAGATTTGAGTGTTCTTATTTTCTCTTTTTCCTCTTCCTTTTTTTTTTGCCAAGGTGGTAGTTGTAGAGAATACACTGACTGCAGTGGCCAGATTAATCTTCAGTATCTTTGAAATACTAGATTTCAAGGACGAGACTTGTCTAACCATATGTATTATAGGAATTTATACCTAATATTTTTGTGGGGGCTTTGCTTCTCTTTGGTGTAAAGAAGTAGTCCTTTCTTGGTGTGAATCATCTCATTCTAAAGTAGACATGTAATGTAGGTCTAATGAATCATGCCCCTAAAGTTAACCTATTTTTTCCCTTGCTCTGAAGAAGCTCTAAGCTGATAAGCTCAGGTGCTGATGTTAAGGGGCAGGTGAAATTAATTCCTTCCACTATTTATAGCGTTTTCAAATCGTACAAATGACTTCAGACTTCTGTTGGAGTTCTGGACTAACCTTCCTCTTATTATCCTGCTAACTAACGGTTTTAGTATCCATCTTCTGCTCATCTTGATACATTTCTTTTTTTTTTATTGTTGTTGTCTTTTATAATACCTATTCAGAGTTTTTCTGCTGTTGCTTTCCTTTAGATATGTTAAAATTTTTGTATGTAAGAACTGTCAGTGTTTCTTTTCAAGCATGTTTGCAGACATGAGGCAAATTTAAAGATAATCAGGATGAATTTCCAGATCAGTTGACCTTAATGATTAGGTACAGAATTTCGGTACAGTGATGCAAGCTTCTGATTTGGAAAAAGGGCAGCAGTTTTGTTGTGTAGATGCTGCTTTACAGTCCATTGAGGATTCTTTGCCTGTTGCTGTCACTTCGGCTGCTGCAAAATGGGCACCTTTCAGAAGGAACTGCCACAGTGGTTGTTCTCTCTCAGTGCTGGTGCTTTCTCCAGCTTGGCAGCCTTCTTGCCAGTTGCTCCAGTGGATCTGTGAGGCACCATGCAGGTCAGCAAACCTGATAAGCACTTTTGCAGGGCTGAGGGGCTGTGCTGAGCGTGGAGAGCAAGGAAGGGGCATCCCAGTCAAGAGATCTCTGCCACCAAAGAAACTAGTGTCTGTGGGAGCCAACAAGACATGTTTGGAGTGCTATGAATGTCCTCCAAAACCAAAGTGATGAAGCAGATGCAGTGCCAAGTGATGAAGTTGTTCAGAAGTACAAAGCAAAACATGGGAATGCCCATCCTGCAAAGAACATTTTTTGGCATTGCAATTTTCTGCAAAGCTGTTAAAGAGAATTTTGTAATAGAGATTTACGTACTCATCCTGCAAAATGGTTACAGTGGTCCTTAATTACCTCTGGGGTCACTTAACCTTTCTGAGTGTTTAAAATGCTCAAACTGAGGTATTATTGCTATTAATAATTTTACTGACACCTTTGTGGCAGAGTGTCAGCATTTTCCATTTTTTGGAGGCTGGAATAACAGTATTTCTGTTTGCTCCCTTTTTGAGGGATTTTTTCACAAACAGTGACAATTTATTAGGCTTAAATTTGAGTTTCTGAGCTCAGTATCCTCTGAAAAGTTGCTTATTTTCAAAAGATTCTTGAAGAGTCTTTGGTAATTTTGTAGTCTGTGTATCTTTTATGGTTCTCTGGTATAGCTTGAAGTTCAACTAGTGACATGGTTTGTAGTGTACTTTTCTCCTTTGTGTGTGCATGAAGGAAGGAGGAGGAAGCATGGCTTCTTCAAGGTTGACTGAAATATTTTAACTTCTATAGTAAATGAGGTGAGAATGAAATTGTCAGAAGGACAGAGACTAAATTATTGAAGTGCTTGACTGTTTAAAGTAGCTGGGGATGTACTATAAAAGGTGTGAGTCTGACAGTCAAATGTGTAAACAGCACCTTATTCCTTCCTGGTACCTAATTTCTCACCACTTGCTTTGTATGATGAGAACCTAAATCAGTGTGGGAGATACTGCAGCCATTCTCAAAGTGTTAGTCTATGATGTCTCCACTACACGAATAATCTATTGCCATGTAGGAGAGCAGAGAGAAGAATGTTTTCAAGGAAGATTAATTGAAGTAATTTGTCACTTTAAAATGAAGAAGGTTTATCAAACAAGAATAAAAGCTAAGTATTTTATGTGCCTCTATTGAAATTTGATAAGCATTTGTTTTGCTAGAAAATACATGTGGACCAGGCACCTAGTGCTTGTCTACACAAGGAAATATAATGGTACAACTATGTGCTATAATTATATGCTATAATTATACCAGTATAACTCCCTATGGAGACTCCTTTACATCAGAATAAGAGTTTTCATGGTTTATCCTATTCTGCTTCCAAAGCACATAAGCTTAAGTTGGAAAGGATACTCCTGTACTGGAGTAAGTTTTCACACTCAGCTAGTTCTATTGGTATAATTATGCATTTTTCCCCCTTCAGTGTAGACAAGTCCCTAGTGCATTTTCAGCTTTGAACTTTAGTTAAGAATTTCTTGGTTGTGATAAGTGTCTAAGCATTTTCATAGTATATTTTTATAATGGGACTTGGGTATTTAAACCAATTACTTAGGCCAATTAACAGCTTCCTGGGCTGTGGATAACAATAGGATGTAAAAAGGGATCAAAATTCATGTTCCTAGCTGCTTGGGTACATATGCCGTCTTTTTCCTCCCTTCCTGTGTGGTTTTACCAAGCGTACCATGTACAACACAACAGGTGGAATAGTCTGTGGCTGTCTAATGAATTCTGCATTGGATGTTTTTTTTATCTCCTGTTTCTCGTTATTCCTCGAGTTCTGTTGTGCTGTAGCTATAATTACATGCATCTCTGTGGATCACAGAAAGAAGCTTTCCTGATGAAGTTGAAAAAAGTGTTTCCAAAAATGTTAATAATTTGGTGAATTGCTGAAGTTTATTGATCTTCACACAAGACAGTTAGGACCTTGCTCAGCAGAAGCTATACAAGGAGCAACTCAAATTGGATACAGAGGGAGGAGAGAGTGTAAGTGTTCTTCTGGTATTTGATGTAGTCAGAGGAAGGCTGATCTGTAGAATATCTGGAGGAGTGATGTCTCTTGCCTGGTTCTGTCAGAAGTGGATAACTAGCGAGGTATTTACATGGACAGTGCTCTGAAGTTGGCCATTTCCTCTGATTCTGCTCTGCCTAAATCTCCTTTGCTGCTTATAATACATCGTGTCTCATCGTTACCTTAACACCTATCCCAGAACAGGAATATGCAAACATTTCTTTGCAGTATTTTAGCAATCTTTTTGCAAATGTCAACTTAAATTCCTTAGAAACCATTTTTTTGTGTATCTTTTCTACTTCTCATGAAATTACTGGTTTGAAAATAGATGCTTTTATTTGGTCCTCTTTATTTTATCATTATTTCTAGTATGTTTATAGTGTTATAATGCCTGTGTTGTCTTATTGGGCTAGAGATTGAGGATTATGACTTCAAATGAAAAGCAAATTGCAGAAGCAGAAGTCTTAAATAAAGCAGAGATGATGTAATAACTCCCAAATCATAGAAGAGCAAGGCTGGAAGGGATATTAGGACGTCATTTAATCCATCCCTCTGCCCTGAGGCAGGGTAAGACAGACCTAAATCTTCACTACAGGTGTTGCTGTATCTTCTAGTAGTAAGAGACTGAGCAAAAATTATAAAAATGCATCCCATGCCCCAAAAGCTTTGTGCAAGCTGAACTTGACATAGAATTGGTGTGAGAGGATGCCTGGATTCATACAGGATTATTTCAAGTATCTGAGTTGTTTCTCGTTTTTGGAAATAATGTTTTCTGCCAAAACAGTCTAATGATGTTTATGTTGGTTTGAGTATAATGTCCATTTCTTATTTTGTCTGATAGTCTGTTGTTCGGGTGTATTTTTTCCTGAAATTACTATTTTTCTGTGTTAGCTGTGTTTCATTTTCTTGGACATTGTGGTAGTTTTAGACTATGCCTTTAAATTTTTTCACAGATTTTCAACCCACCACAGGCATTGAGCAATTTAGTTTAAATTTGTGTGATACTTCCTTTTCTTACATGACTGTATTTCTGATGTGTAATCAGTTTCAGTTTTCTTTTTCTTTTTTTCTTTTTTTAAAATTCAGTTTCTTTTTGTGTGAAGGAACTGAGCAAAAACTATAGGTCTAGGAGTGTAAAGGGAGATGGGAACAAATATATTCAAGAAATCACAGTACTTTGCAAAAGAGCTGGCTTTAGCCAGGTTAAATATGTAGTGAATAATATGGCTTTAAGGAAAGATAGTTTTTTCTTTGAAGAACAAATATAATGTGTGTTTCAGGCTTTTACACATGGTATCTGCAGCTCTTTAATCCTAAATTGAAGTTTGCAAATGAGTGTCAGATGAATAACATCTTTCTAAATTGGACAGAACCTAAAATTGGAATTGCAGATACCCTATTGCTAAAATGAGTCTTTGGGCTTGTTTGCTGTGTTTTGCCTTTTAGTTATATCAGCTGAGAAACATCTGTCTTTGCTGCTAAATGACCTCTTCTGACTAGGCCAAGTGATTCTGACAGAATGAACTGTCTTCAGCTCTCATCAGTTGCAGGAAGAGGCTGCTCTAAGTTGCAGCCTTGGAGAAGAGAAAAAGATTTGATGTAAATATACTCAAATTGCTGTTGCCCTCAAAAATAGCTTACTCAGATGTACAGGAATGATTCCCCATACCTGTACTGCTCCAGTGTTCATGAAGGCAGTAATTTCCTTCTCCTCCATCCCATTTAACCTGATCGTTTAATTTTAATTCTCTTATAGATTTGGTAATTTTAGGAAGTTGGTAATACTCTGTTTTTGGGCTGTGCCCAAAGTGGGGTCATTCATCCTGAATGTCCTCTTTACAAAATAACTGAGAGTTTCTTTGAAGTGCTTTTGGGAAGGCTGTTAGTGTTTTCACACAATGGCTGATACGGACTCTTTCAAGGACTGGGAAGTAAGAAGTGGGCATAGAAGTGGAAGGAAGCCAAGAGTTATCAGGCAGGCAGAATTTAAAAATGATGGGTTTTTTTTGCTGTAGGAGAAGGGAGGAAATTCTATGAATGTGTTGTAGTCAGCTTTCCTGTTATGTCATAGTTTTTGGATGAGAAATACTGAAGAAATGGATCAGCTTTTCTGCTTTCATATTTCTCAGACCACGTATATCTGGAATGTTGATTTTAAATGGTGCAATATTAAAAGAAAACTATAATTGTATATTGAAAACACATGCTTTTTTTGAGTAGAAACTCTAGGTTCTGGATAGCATCACAGTACATTAGAGGTTGGAAGGGACCTCCAGAGATCATTGGGTCCGACCCCCCTGCCAAAGCAGCATCACCTAGGGTAGTCTGCACAGGAATACATCCAGACAAGACCGCAGAATCTCTCTGAGCAGTCTGTTCCAGTGCTCCGTCACCCTCACTGTAAAAAAGTTTCTCCTCATATTGAGGGGAAATCTTCTATGTTCAAGCTTGTACCCATTGTTTCTTGTCTTATTATTGTGTACCACTGAAAAGAGATTGCCCCCCTCCACTTGACACCCACCCCTCAGATATTTATACACGTTGTTCAGATCCCCTCTCAGTCTTCTCTCAAGACTAAAAAGCCCCAGGTCTCTCAGTCTCTCTTCAAACAGAGGGTGCTCAAGTTCCCTAATCATCCTCATGGCTCTCCACTGGATTCTCTCCAGCAGTTCTCTGTCACTCTTGAACTGGGGAGCCCAAAACTGGACACAGTATTGCAGGTGTGGTCTCACCAGGGCACAGCAGAGGGGGAGAAGAACCTCCCTAGACCTGCGGGACACACTTTTCTTAATTTGTTGCAGAGGTGTTTCTACTCATGATTAATCCTGCATCCCTATTTCTGCATTTACCCATGTGTTTCTTTGTGCTGAGATGCTCTGGGATGTTTCAGTGGCTGCCAGTGCTTGTAGAAGAATTTATTGCTTTTGTCATTATTGTGGGCAGAGCAGTGAAGGCTTAGCAACCTTGGCTGGGTTTGAGTGAGAAGTAGGTGAAGGCAATAGGGTTAAAACAAAAGTTTAAACCCAGGTCAGAATTTTTTCCTCAGGAAGCCACATGAAAATTTGTGTTAATATCCAGCCATGTATTTGGAGGTCTGTTCTGTAGAGTTCTTTGGAAGTAGTTCCCAAATCTCTTTAAATTTTTGAGTTTAAAACCTTTGGGTATTAGAGCTGATAATATTTTTGTATCAGCGGAAATGTTAATTTTTTTGCTACTATTATTTATTTTTTTCTTGCAATATATGTTTGTATAAAAACGTGCTAATCTAAAAAGCGCCCTTGGGGTTGTTGTGTTTTTTTTTTTTCCCCTCTGTAGAAATTAAAGTTTAAAGCTGAACAGATCCCTTAATACTGGAAGTTTTGACTTGCAATGTGTATCTCTTGGTATGGCTGCTAAATGCTAAGTACATTAATGTTTCTGGAATTACCCAATTTCAGGGTGTTCTTGCCACCACCCTCTTTAAAGGGAAATTTACAACTCCTGCAGTATTTGTCTTTTTAATTCTAAAATCCAGATGAAGCATAATCCCAGGAGTGTTGTTTTGTTGTTGCAATGTAATCTTTTTCAGATGATACATGATTTAGTTGGAAACAAATTAGCAGCTATGCATGCCTAAAGAAAGCAATTTAATAAACAAGATTTCTGTAAGACCTAATCAGAATTGTAAAATGATACTTGGGAATCAGTTACATTATACAAAAGAGCTGGTGTGAATGTAGGCATGTGTGTGAATTCATGGTTTCAAATCACATTGTTTTCAAGTAATACAAGGACTTTGACCTTCAGTCTACTGTTTCTTCTAATTTAATACTTAACTACTAAATGTTTTCAATCAAAAATGAAAATTTTCATTCATGACTGTAGTTTTTCTGTGGTGATTGTAGTTTTTAACTACTGAAAAAAAGCTGCTTTATAATGCTTTAAATCACCTGCTGCTGGTGAGTGTTTGTTTTCCTCCTTCCCAGAATGTTAGTTCCATGCTCCTGACAGTGGCTGTGTTGATGAGGAAGATCATTGTAAATGCAAAATGGTAACAGGTAGATACTGACTGGACTTCTGTTGCTCCAGCTCCACAGTACAAGTATCTAGTCTCAAGATTCATTGTATCTAGTTGACCCTCGAATTGTGCTGTTATGTCTCTGACTGGGACAGTAGATTTTTATGATGTTCAGCCAACATGATAGACCGTAATGGAATTATGGTAAAAAAAGATGAACCTCTTAGTTTCCAGGTAACTATTAATATTTTACACTATTTACAACCACATTTTTTCAGCCTCTACAGGAAACAGTGTTAGCCTAGAAAATGTTTTAGCCTAGAAAATGGTTTTAGCCTAGAGAAGCAGGTTTTAGGCAGTTGGAAGAAGTGACAGGACTCCTGTTAGAGAGCTGAGTTTGCCTCTCAATTACCCTGATCCTAAATATATCCTTCAGGAATTTTGCATATATTGGATCTAGCTAGGGGTTTCCCCCCTGTTTTCTTACTTGTTTAAGACCATTTCTAACCTATTTAAAAAAAAATTAAAATGTTAAGAGTTAAAAAGGTAAAATGCTAGATTAATGAGAAAGCTACCTCTGAGGCTTGAAACGAGCAAATAGGGAAAGTCAGCACTTTACTCTTCTTTTTAACATCCCAGTCTGCTGTCGCTTGCTGTGAGTAGGGTGAATAGGTCATCTTATTTTTCTGAGCTTCTTTTCTTCCTAGTGTGTCAGAAGAATATAGCTCCTAAAACTTGTTGGCAATCATTTCTCGATGTAGCCAGAACTTTCTGGACTTTCCTTAGTTGCAATCTCATGTTATGGCTGTGGTAAAGGAAAACAACCGACTGCTTTTTTTTTTTTTTCTTGCCTGGTGGAGTTACCCCTTTTTATGCCTCTTTATTCCAGTATCCTATCTGTTTTAGCAGTGGTTTTTTTGTGTGTGTTGCTGGTTTCTTTTTTTTTTTTGTGCCCCTGATTTTATTCATCATGAACTCAAACTTGCAAAGGGAAAAGAAAATTGCATTAGAAGCTTCATACCAAAGCAACTTATGCTATGTGTCAGAAAGAGTGGCAGGGCACTTTGCAGAAAGGAGTGGAAGATAATCCTTAACGGCAGTCAGGGATGAGAGTGAGAGCTGGGGGGGTGGGAAGGGGAGAGAGACTAAATGTTTAGTAGATTCTACTGTTATCTGGACTCTGATTTATTCTGGAATTGCATTCTGGTGAGGTCCATTACAAGTGCCAGCAGTAGATTTAATTCAGTTCTTGAAGAGTTGTCATTTTTATGTGTGGGTTTAGTTTTTTTTTTTTTTTTTGTAATAGTGTAATCTCAGAGCTTGGCCTAGAAAATTTAAATATGTTTCATTCAGGAGTACTTGATGAACTCCAGTGCATAAGGTCGAATTCAAGAAGCTGAGGGGCTTATTTTTGGACTTACTGTAGAAATAGGTTATTTTTCTCAACGGCATTAATACTGTTCCAAGTGATCTAGCAGAATTTAGGGTGCTCGGTTTCAGTTTTTGTTTTGTGACTTTTATTTTGTTTTTTGAAGATTTCCAAACCCCGTTTTTATTTTTGAACATAGGTTTCTGAAAGTTTAGTTTTAGGCCTGTGATGTGATTCTCCTTTTAAAAACCTTCTAGAGTTTTGTTTTTTTTTTCTTTTCTTTTGGCCTCCCTTAGCCTACTGATTTCTGACTCATAGTCCTATTTCTTGTTAATAACTGACATCAGTCTCCCCCAAGTCTTCATGTCTCCTTGTTAAGAGTGCACATAATACTTGTTATGAGGAGGGTGAAAACCCAGTCACAGAAAGGTGAAGTGTTGTGCTCATGTTTGCATAGCAGGTCAGCTGCTGAGCCAGGAATAGAAGCCCTGTCTTATGACTCAGTGCTCTAAGCACTGCCTTACGCCGCCTCTCTGCAGCATCGGTCTTTTCCAAGAATGTAGTAACGATGGGGTATAGAAGTAACTACAGAAAAGTATAGGAGCTTTGCTTCCAGCTCTAAGACTTGAAGGCTTTTACATAGGATTTTTCTCCCCCAGTATTTTAAGCTTTCTAAAGAAGCTCCTAGATACGATTGGTAAAGTGGAGTTTATAGCTTGCTTTTCTCTGTTTAAAAACAAAAATAATTTCATTTTTCCAGAAGCTTGTGAATGTGAAAAAACAGTTCAACATGTTTGAAAGTCAAGCTCTGCTCTACAAATAATCTTAGAGCGGCCTGTGATTAAATCTTTTGTATATTCAACAACAAACTCATTTTATGCAACTGCAACTATGATAAAATTGAATTAAATGAACCTGCCTCTAAGAAAAGAGACTGAATAGCTGAGTAGTGCATTATTCAATGAATGGAAAACAGGGAGGCTGGCTGAAACGGTTGGGAAATGTTTTTAACATTCTGTCGGTCTAAAGAGCAATTCTGTGAAATCATCGTATTTGTTTCCCCCCCCCTACCTCCCCGCCCTCAATTTTTAAATAGCAGTGCTCTTCGTACTGTCAGAATTCAGTGTTGTGACACCCCTACTCAAAAGTTATGACAGCAGTGTAATGACAGCTACTGCCTCTTGAGAATCAATCAGGCAATTAATTTTGTAAATGAAATGCTGATTATACAAAGCTTCACATGAGAGGCCCAGTGATTAAAATCAATTTAACAAATTGTTTCAGGTGGGACTTGATTAATAATTTGCCATAAATGCTGAGGATATATGACCAGCATACCTTTGTGTGTGTGTGTCAATATAGAACTATATATAACGCTTGGAGTGGAAAAAATTAGCGGCTAACTATATGTACTTCTGACTTGTGACCTAGATGTGATTTGTTCTACATTTCTGTGGGTGCACTCTTTTAATGCAGTGTCCATAATGTCACTTTCTCAGCTAATGCACTCTCTAACAAATAAATACAACTTTCAATTTTACTTTTGCTAATAAAGTCAAGTAACTGAGAAAGTAAATTCAGAACTGCTTTAATATTTATTAGGTTTAGGAAGATTTATTTGTCTTTAAAGTTTGAAGAGGACATAGAGTTTCTTTAATGTAATCCCCTCACCCCCTTCTGTTACTTACTAGTTTTCAGGATTTTCTGCATTTTCCCCTCCTACTCTAGTACTTCTCTGCAAGGAGCCTTCCTGCACAGCTCCTCTCTTCCATTCGAGGCTGCTTCCTGCTCCTTGCCTAGTGGACACTATTTTTAGTACATCCCTTTCTGTCCATCTAACCCTGTGTTTGTGTAAGAGCTGTGCGAAGTAGGTAAGGGAATTTTTTTTGAGTTCCAGATGGCAGCCATGCACAGTGAGTGAAGGTGTTTACTTGTCTAAGAAGCCGACAACCTCAATGCCAGACAAAATAGAAGTAACTGGTATTCTGGGTGGGGCTTTTCTTTTTTTAACTTAGAGTTTTCTGTGTTTATGAATGGATTTTCTCTTCCTTGTTGAGCCACAGTGTTGGTTACTGAGGAGGCCTTACAGCTGTGAGATGTCCTCAGCAGAATCAAGCCTGAGAACTTTTCAGATACTGTTTTCTCTTGCTATCTGCCTTGCTGTCCTACCACAGGTTACTATTTTGGTAGCAGAAAGGGTAAACTAAGAACTCTGCCTGTGTCTCACTTTCCATTTCCAAAGCTGTTGTATTGGTGCAAAACAACCCTTCATGGACAGTTTTAAGTTCAGATGCTGGATTGTGGATGGAAGTAGGTAAAGCATGGTCACGATTGGGCAGCAGTTAGGAAAAGGAACTGGAATTAATGACGTGTGGTTGCAGATAGATTTTGTGATAGCTTGATGGGGAGCAGTTTTGCTGGGAGACTAGACCTTCTGCATGCCTAAAGAAAGGTGGTCACCTCTTTATGGAGCAGCCATGTTGGAGAAAACAAACATGAATACAGGAAAATAATTCTTGAGTACTCCTGGAAGAAGTTTGGAATAAGGAAGGTAGGTTACAGAAGGTATCTGTGTGTTCTGGTGTGATGGGGACACCTTCATTTGACTTAAGAGCAGCCAGGATATATATTACCTGTATGTCAGTAGTTGGCAGTGACAAAGCTTGAGGGGCAGGAAGTTCTGAACTGCATAGCCATGTAGACTTGGCACAAACATAGGATTGTTTTGACCATCAGGTGCAATCAATGTGTATAATTGCTTTTTGATGTTGTCTCAAGCTTTGTCTGCACTGGTATTGGTAACTGAAGATGTTAGTTGTGTATGCTTCATTAAAAACAGGTTTCTTTGCTGTGTTTGTTGTGAACTTTCAATAGTCATTTTGTGTAAAATTAATAACTAGAGAATAACTGACTGACTGACCTTCCAATTTTCAGGTTGTGTTGAAGAGGACTCAGAAAACTGGAGAACAGGCATATATATATCTTTCTCAAACCTTTGGAGGCACTTGCTTATATAATTATTTGTAAATGTTTAGTGGAGTGGTAGTTGATTTTTGTTGAGGCATAGCTTTTTAGTTTCTGTATTTCCTCTGTTCAATTACTTTCTGTTTTGAGTGGGAAATTATCTTTCTGATGTCTCCCTGCAGCTGAAATCAGACAGTATGCTGAACCTGTAAGACAAGAAAAATTACTGTTTTGTTAAATCTGTGCTAGTAACACTTCTTACTCACTGAATTTTCCTTCATCATAGGCCCATGTTGAACTTAGCTCTTTGGTTTTGCTTATTCCGTGTTGTGTTTGTGCAACTGACTTTTAAATGTAAATTTTAGTAAAGAGAGTTGACTTCTTATTTCAAAAGAATAGGAGGCATGTTTTCCAGTTACATCTCGGATTTCAATATTAATCTAAATCAGAATTTAATGCTATTGTTTGACTATTTCTTAAATGGGTGTTTAAAACACACTTAACTAGAGTTGGCTTTTGATACTTAATGCTTTCGTCGTGTAAAAACGTTGGCTGAAGAGGCCTTGTACATGTTCATACAAATGATGGCATTATCTAGGAATGGGTTATCTTTTCCTCAGTTGCATCCTCATGCCAGCTCTGTCATTGTATTATAGTGAATACTTATGATTATCTCTAGTGATAAATTTGTAACTTGGTGCCTGATCTAGAGCTGGGAGCTCCATGCCTGTCTCTCTTGGAATGTCAGTTACTGCTTGTCATCCATCTCTATTATGAGCTTTCAAGGATTTGGTATTAATAAAGAGGGTTGTTTTGTTTTTAATATGGAGACAGAGGCTTTGGCTGCAGATCAATGAATAAACAAAGCATTATTGTATTCAGTAGCTCTAGGAGTTTGAGGGCAAGCCTACTTGAGAGTGTTGAGTTCATGTTGTTTTGTTATAGACATAAATGATGTATCATTAGTTGTTGGGATGCTCTGTGGCTTATGGTCCCTTTAAATTTCAGCATTTGCTGTTGTCAGCCAAACCAATGCTGCTTTCAATTTGTTTTTTTTGGTAAACAAAAAAGCACACTTTCACTTGAAGAGTATTTATATCTTATATGAATACTATTGTAGTGAATTGCTTTTTCTGCCTTGTATAAGAGCTCTACTGTCACATCAGAATCCCATTGGGACCTTTGTAAAGTCTCTCCCACTATTCTCTGCCTCAAGACTACAGTGCTGGTGTTCTTTGTGCCATCTTTAAATGGATAAGTCATATTTTGGGACAGTGAGCGGCTCCTCATGTTTGTGAATGTCTTTCAAATAAAGATTTTGGCTTTAGAGGTGAAACATTCATTGATAACTCAATAGCGTATGTGTAATGCATACATCAGTAATGTAGCAAAAGGAAGAGCTGATGCATCTTGATTGGACTGCTGCTTAGGTTACTCTAGTGTGCCTCAGATCTATGTGGAGACCAGATATCTGGGAAAACATGAGTTAAATGATGTGAGAAAATGGTACTGGGGTTTTTCTCACTTTAGAAAAGATGAAATTGACTGTCTAGGTACTTCGGGGAGACGTGATCTACTTGATTCTTTTTGCTAGGAGGAGAGTGGAAGTGGTGCTGATACAGAGTTTTACAAGTGAGTATAGAATAATAATTTATCCACTTCTGCTTATAGCAGGAATGCCGAGTTCATGTATTCTTGTAAACAAAACAGTGGGCTGGGGTTGCAGGGGAAGGCACTTAACAGCCTACAAATAGTGGGTTTTAGGCTTTTCTGTGTTCTACCTTAATTGTTGGAGTGTCAGTCTAAAGACCAGACATGAAACCTTGCCCCTATTGAAATCATTAGCAAACGTTCTGTTGAGTGTTTTAATACAAGGCACATTACAAGGCAAGGACTCTTATGAAATGCTCTGTTCTTACAAAGCCTGATAGTACATGTGTAAATGAATCTGATACTGGCACAAGATAGGCACTATAATAAAGGGGTTATAAATGATAGTATTACCGTGGACTGAAGCAGAGAACAAGACTGAAGTATTTTGAGCATTTGCGGATCTATGCAAAGTTTAAATGAAATGCAGCAAGTTGATGAAGAGGTGCAGAATCAGAAGCAAAAGGCAGAGTCCATTCAGACTTGCCTGGCAGAATATGGCAGTAAAAAATAGCATGAGCAAACCCTAGCTAAGTTAGTAAAAAGGTTGTGTGATATTGGGAGCAAAATAGCACTAGAGGAAAATTGGAGCCTTCCATAAAGGAAGGAGAAGGAAACAAATTAAAGTATTGATGACTGCAATGACACTAAAATGAAATGTAAAATGTAATTAAAATTTTGTGGTGCAGCATGTAATAGAATTAAGAAAAGGCGTGGAAGATGAGAAAATGTACACATCATCCATTCATGGTCATACATGCTTACTGGATTTTAGAAGAATGTCATGCAGTTACAGCGATGCTTTTATTTTTGTTAAATGTTAGAGAGTAGGTTTGGAGGGGTTGGTTGTTTATTGCTACCACACGAAGAGGTTGTTACTTGTCATAATCTTCTCTTTGAAAACTGTTGGAATCGACATTAAAGGAAATACTTAAACTTAATAAGTGTTAAAAGAACTTTCAGGTAGATTAAAATACATATTTATCAACTAATAGCTCCTGCTAAGTGGCTTTCCAGAGTGTCATGGATAGGTAAAATCTTGCTATAAGAAGGAAACTTGGAAGTAGAAAAGAATGCTAAAGCTGAAAACTGTGCATGCACATCTTTCATCAAATTCAGAAGTAGCTGTAGATAATGCAGTGTTTTCTGCAGTTTAAATCCCATGATTTCAAGTCAGAAAGTGGTGGATTCATAGAGATTGGTAAATTTTGAGATTTCTTTTGTTCCAGTGAAAAACTGGCAGCTTGCAGAGGTAGAGTCCAGTTCTGCCTCAGCAGCTTACAGCTGCCTTAATGGTAAGACCATCTTCTGCTTTGTTCACTACCCCTGTGATAAAGGAAGCATTTAGTCCTATAGCACACATCAGCCCCTTCACTGCACTACTTTCAGCTGATCTTGGAGCAGGCACTTCTGCTTCCTGGGAAGACAAAAGCATGACCATATATTGAAAGACTGATAACAGTTATATCTGTGAAGGAGACCCATATAATATTGCAAGGCAAACTTTTTTTTAACTTCTGCAGAGGTATTGTGTCTTAAACCTGGGGAGGAGTGAACTATTTTGTCTTGTTTTGCTTTGCAGAAATAATTGACAGCCACTGGTAGATGTAGCTGCACTGCACAGATAGTTGGGATCTAATGAAAGGAGTCAGGAGTAGTAGTGGCAAGTTGCCGTCCTCTGTAGGGACTGGCCAGTGCATGGGATTAGATGTACTTTGTTAGTGGCTCTGTCTTTTGCAGGCCTAAAGGTGATCAGAGAACTGTACTGTTTATTTTTTCCCAAAGACCTTGGAAGGAGGAGGGAAACAGGCAGCACTGTCATCTAGTGTGGATCTCTCTAGGTTGTTCCTGTAATTTGCCTAGGGATATTTACCACTTTCTTAGTCATATGAATAGGAGCACTTTCATATTAGTTACCTCCACTCCATGATTCCCTGCAGTAAGTTCTGAGTATGCCCAAGACCCTCATTACCCATACCCAAGCCCTAGCAATTTCAGTGCTCTGTGGGTCACTTAGAGCTGCTGTAGACTGTAGTATCTCAGGCTCTTCATCCCTCTGCCTTTCTGAAGTGGAGGGATGTCACCTGGAGAGGACAAGGAGAAGCAGAGAGACAGCAGGTTGGTGAGAAGAGAAGGAAGGAAGGAGGAAGTGGCAGTGAAGCCGGTTAGAGTGCCTGCTCTCCTAACCCAGGCACACAGACACACACACAAACAAAAAGCCTCCACTGCTTGGAGGTCACTAGTGCAGAGGACAGATACTCTTTGGCTTATATCCATGTGACTTTCTGACCTTGTTTCCTTCTTCTCCCTTCAACTCTTCCTGACTCACTTCTGTCTCCACTGCTTTTTTAAAACCCATTGTTCCTCTGACTGTCAAATTTGAGGCTTCCTCCCTACACCTTGTAACATCTCTGAAATTTTGCTGTGCTGCTTGTGCACTCCCGTTTCTTCCTTCTGGTCTGGTGACGTTCAGGTGCTCTCTCTTGAGAGGGCACATGCCTTGCCTTTTCCAAAAGTCCAATGTCACCCTGGCAAATTAAAATTCTCTGCCCCAAAGCATGGTATTCAAGAGGCATTTTCAAGTGTTTTTTGTAAGAACATAAACGATGTATTTTCCTGTGACCTCATTCTAAAACATAGATGAACTATTTCTGGTGAAATTTCCAGAGATTTTCAGCCTCAGGCATAAATATGGCCTGGAAAATTTCAGCCTAAATGCTTGAAGTTTGGCAAAGTTTATATGCACCTGAAAGTAGCCTTAATAATGGAAAGTGTCAAGACTGTTTCAGCTATGTTGCTGCCTGCATTGTTTATATTTTGTTCATATTATTGGGTGCAGAATAGAAGATACTACACTTGAGATTATAAAATGCAGTTTGAATTGAATGTTGTTACTGGAGTTGAGACCTGGAAACAAAAGCCTGAAACAGAATATGGTGGCAATGAACAGTGCTGTTGTGCTTCGTGAGAATCTCATGAATGCTTTGAACAGGGATTTGTATTTGAGAAGATCAATATGACAAGTGGTGCGCAGAATGAACATTAAAAACAGAAATACAGATAAAGTGTCTTGGTCTATAGGAAGAACTTGAAGTTGTCCCCTGGGAGCCCTGTTAGAAGGAATTGCTAGTTCATCTGCTGAACCTTTTTTTTTTCCTTTTTTTTTTTTTTGTCTGCTTTAAAGTGCGATGAGAGTGCTGGACAGCCTAAAAACAAAACAGAGGTGAGAGTGTTGTTATGGGTCAGGTGGCCTGAAGTGTGTAGGGAACCATCGATTTTGAAAAGTATGAAATATAAATAGTAAACTACCCAGGGGCATTCAGTGATGAAAAATAGAAACTTCTGATCTCACCACAAAGAAGCCAAATAATATTGGGAAATTTGCTGAGTAATACTTGTCTAAAATTAGAAGTGAAAGGGCAATCCTCTTCTGAAGTGAATGGAGGTCCTCCTCTGAGGAGGTTACCATTTCTACCTCCTCCAGTGTAGTATGTCGACATTTGGAATGCTTTATAAATATCTATATGTATAGTAGTTTAAGCAGTGGCTGCTTTGGAGAACACATGCTTTGTGTGTATAGGAGAAAGGAAAAAAAAAAAAAAGCTGTAGTATAAAACAACGGTAATGAGAAGGAAAAGGGATGGGAAGGGAGAAGTATAATTTATTGTCGTAATAGCTATTAGATCAGCATAGAATCACAGAATGTTTTGGGTTGGAAGGTATATAACCAAAAGGGACTTGTAGAAGCAGGCTTACACAGGAGGTTGCAAAATGAGACTGATCAGCAGTACACAGTAGGAAAACGCATACAAAATGTACTATGGGAAGGAATCCAGCTTCCTGCCCAGGGGTGGGCTGCCTGGCTGAGTAGGTAGGTCTTTTTCCCTGGGAGAAGGGGTGGGGGATATATGTCTTTTTGATGAAGATGGGATTGTCACAGGCTTTTTGAAAGCTTCCCCCTCTCATCCCCTCCCTTTCTTCCATGAATATAGCCAGCACTCAGGAATTAAAAAAATGGATGTCATCTTAACAATACAGTGCTGCGCTTGACAAAGTATGATATTTTTTCTGGTTCAGTTAGTCCTCAGTAATAAAACATGAGAGTAATACCACACAATGGTTGACACCTGTCCTGAAACTGTTACAGTGCCTGGTAAGTGCTGCCAAAAAATCTAAAAATAAAACTTTCCTCCCTTGCCTACCCTCCCCCTACATCAGTGATTGCAGTTTGGATTTTCTGAGGTCTGTAAAGGAGGCAAATAAAGTTTTATGTAAAATGTGGGTTATGACTTGCCTTTTAACCTGGAAACTTACTAATACACGTGATAGCAATATGAAAACTGTGAAATACAATGTTCTGTATGCATTGCATATTTTGGAAAATTTCTTTCCAATTTCTCTCTTTTTCAAGCTAAGAAAACAGTAATTTTCTCAAGGTTAGATGGCTTGTCCATTACTTCTATCTCTCTGGATAGAAGTTTTATTTGTGTTTAAAGTCAGTGATGCTAATTAGTTTACAGCAGTATAATTAATTTTTTTCTTAAGCTGAAAATTTTGGGCAGTTTTTCTGCTTTTTCTGTAGGTAAGAAGCAACCCTGAGTGCAAAATTAGCTTTTTTTTTTTTTTTTTTTTTTAAGTGCAATGGAAATCCCAAACTTAAAATTCAAAACCTCATCTAATTAATATGAGAATCAGAGTATGGTACTTCGCCTGTTTGTATGTCAAGTCAATATTTGATGTATAAAGCACTGAGAAAACACTTTATAATAAAGTCAGTGGTGTAGGTTGTCTATGGTAAGCATGACTTTTCTCATCTTTTTCTTTCCATATCTTGAAGTATTTCTTTGCTTCTGTTTAACAATAGGGCAACCCAATGGATCCCATGGTCATGAAGAGACCTCAGCTGTACGGCATGGGCAGTAACCCTCATTCTCAGACACAGCAGAGCAGCCCCTACCCCGGGCAGTCCTACGGCCCTCCCGGCCCCCAGCGCTATCCCGTGGGAATGCAGGGCCGAGCCCCAGCAGCCATGGGAGGAATGCAGTATCCACAGCAACAGGTTGGTGGAGGATTTTTTGTGTTGCTTTGGTTTCCCTCCTCTCCCCTTCTGACACTGGTAATGTGGTAAGAAAAAAATAGTTCAGAAATGAGTATTTTTTGTGCAGAAGGAAGGTAAAGGTTTTAAAAGTAAATACGTTGACAGTGTGAATGTTTTCTGAAACCCCATACAGACAGAAAAGAGTTTAGTTTGTTGTTAGTAACTTATTGGAAAGAAAAGCATGTCAAATGCCATCAGTTTTTTTTCCCCCAGCCTTTTTTTTTTCTCTTGTGGGATTATTTGTTTGTGTTTCTAAATTCTCCTGCTCTCTGGCTGAGATATGTTTAAATGCAAGATGAAAACCTAGATCTGACATAAGTACAGTGAGATGAAGCACTGTCCATAATGTTGTTGTTTATATAATGTTTATTGTTGGGTGTTTTTGTTTGTTTTTGTTTTGTTTCTTTGTCCTCCTTTTGGTAGGAGTCTGTAGCTTTTTTTCCTCAGTCCCAACTTTATAAAGTCAGGATATTTTATTTTTTATATCATAGGACACAGAAATCTATTTTTGTCTATTTGGGTTTCACTGTTGATGGTAAACATCTTCTGCCTCCCTTTTTTTTTTTTTTTTTGGGGTATGCTTTTAAAGATTGATTACAACGTTCATACCATATACTAATAGGGAAGGATGAACCAAGATTATCAAGAAGTTGTGTTTTACTAATTTCTTTTAAAATTAGGAATGTGAGTGTAGGCAGTGGGAGCTTATACTTTGTTGTGAGCACAACAGAGTAATAACTTGATTGTTAATGTGAAAGTATATTTGTTTTGTGCAACTGTCTAGTTGCAGATTAGCTTTTTATCTTTTTTTTTTTTTTTTTAAAAAGTAATTTATTGTTAAGTATAGAGAAGAAAAGAAAATTTTAGTCTCCCTGGTAGATTGGTGCTTGGCTAATTCTTGTTATCACCTATCCACCTGGACAGGATGTTAATCAGGCAGTTAATTAAGCAAATATAGCTTCAAAATAGAGTAGTTGGATGGATAGTACCATTATTAAGAGCCTTCATTTTATTCTTTTCTGTTAAATAGATATTTACTTGCTAGGATGAAATTATTTAGTTTAGAGATGTCAAACTATATTTGGTTGCTAGATTCAGACTGCAAAGCATTTTGTCAGTCGTAAAAGGAGGAGAAATTAAAAAAAAAACCAACAAAATAGGCTTTTATTTTTCTCTGGCTGGCTGCAGCCAAAATGATGTTAGTAAAACATATTTTTAATTTTAAAATGAGTTATTCTGTGTTATGTGGAGATGAGTGTTGAATTTTTACTTCATTTGCTAATTGTTTGATAATTGTAAATTACCCATCAGCAGGCAGTGACCTGGCACAGCGATTGGCTGCTGGCCCTATCCATCTCCTCACAGCATTAATGTAATTGGCTGAGCAGCAGCACAGTTCTGAGCTCTAATGCTCTTTGGGGAAAAAGGGAGAAGATAATTATGACATTGAATTTTTATTGAACGGACATCACCACCTAGGCATGATTTTGTTTTGGACAGCCTCCAAAGCTTCATGTGTTTGGTTTGTGAACCTCTAATGATCTGAATCCAGTTCTTTTCATATTGCCCATATATTACCACCTTTCTACAAAGGATTAAAATGCAGGAATGCAGGTTTGTAAATTGAATTGCCAACTTACCAGCTGAGTGGTAAGTTGTCTTTGGCACAGGATGCCACAGTTTGATTCCTGGCTGGATTTTTACTCCTGTGACATGAATATTAAATAAGGAGAGCCTAACTATGCTTGTTAAAAATGGCTGTATAGCATGTACCTATATCCAGATATAATATATATAAAATAAATGATATTGCCAGAAGTTTCAGAAGATGAATCTCAGCACTTTCTGGAAATAGGAGTCCTTTACAGTGCCACATTGAATTTAGCAAAAGTGCTGCAAGGAACTTGATGGGTTAAGAGACACTGCATGGAGTGCTTAAGGTATTGTTCAGAGTATTGGGTAGGTGGATTATGAGAGTGGAAGTGCCTGTAGGAAGGGTGGAAACATCAGTGGGAGAGGTTTTTCTTATTTTAAGTTATAGCCTGCTATTGCCCAAAGATAGCCAAAGGTGTCAGTTCTGTTTCCTTGGATGAAACAAGCAGGCTTTTTGTTATAATACGAAGATTTTTGAATTTTGAAGACCGTGAGATCTTAAATCTGTCTCTTTGTCAGCGAGTGCTGTGGCTTGAGGTTAGAACTATGGGGCTTGACAGATTTCAACTTGCAAGCTCTGCCTTAGAATGTCGCAAATGAAGAAATAAAGATGAAAACACCCTAAAGATCCAGCTAAAATTAATAGAAGTGAAGATAATTGTCTAGATGTGGGTAAGCTGGTATATGTCATACTGCAGCAGAGAGGTAGAATAGCTCACTTGCAGGAAAGGAAGCCTGTGGCATAAGCAGTGAAAGATCAAAGAGGATGAAAAAAGATAAAATGTTATGAAGTGCAGTCATTCTGCATATCTGCAGCATGGGTGTCAAGCATAACCTGCTAACCTAGGTAATGCTGTGTTCTCTTACAGCTGCTGTTTGATCTAGGCATGCTTAATACCAAACAGGAAGGTGCAAATAAACCCCCCAATTTTCTTAACATTCTGTGTGGAAATTGCAGGATGTTGAAGAGAGTATGGAAGGTATGGAATATGTTTTGAGACATGGCTGCAAAGGATGCTGTGAAGAGAGATATCAGATCTCTTAAGCATCTGAGCTTGAAACTCATATCTCATGAGTTACCAAGGATGAACCCCAAACCAAAACACTAAGCCTTATATGAGGGGCTGAATTAGAAATTCAAACAATCTTTTTGCATTACTCACTAAAATAACCAAATATAAAGGGGTTGATATATATATGTAAGCATGTAGGAAAGAGACCTAAATCCATGATGAAGCCCAAGGTTTTCTCTTTCTTCTCCAGCACTTGACAACAGAGATCCAGATTTGTCATGTAAAGATAGGTGATAACTTGTTGTGACAAAATGCTAAGCAATTGGAAGAATGCCACATTTTGTCAAATTCTAAGGGCATCTCCAGTGTGAGCCATATATATATATATGCATGTGTGTGTTTAAACTGATTTGGGTAAAATTGTTTTAATGGGTTGGGAGATTAAAAATCAAATTATTCTGCACCTATATAAAAGGGGAAGTAACAAGAAAGGAAGGCGTTGCTAATAATCTGATACTTAATTTATAGAATTTCAGTTTGTTTTGTTTGGTAAATGAATTTCTTACAAAGAGAAAGGAAAATTTCAGGGTCTCCTTACTGTCTTTTGGTGAGAGAAAGGAGGCAAGGGAAAAGCTGGGAGCAAGTTGACCTCTGCCTATGTTGTCAGTTTTCAACATGGTTGAAACACAACTTTCAACAAGGTCCATGTTTGCATCCCAAGGATTTAAAATGCTGATCTTGTACGTAAATCTTAATACTGCCATCTCATAATCTCTTGTACTCTCTCTCCTGCTTTGCATGAGATGAATGTAATTTTAGGATTATTATTACTCCTTACCCAGGAATGCAGTGTATATATTAAACCAGCTTTCATTTTTCTAATTTCCTAAACGTTTCTTGGAATTACAAAGAAGTGATGTCAAAATGGAAAGTCCTAATACACAGGGTTATTTAACACCTGCAAACTTCAGGGTTCATTTGCAGTACATTTCACTATGATGTGAGCAACAAGATCTGATTATAAAGACAGTAATTGCATTTTCATTTAAATTATTTTTTCTTCCCTGACTGCTTTTGGACCACAGTCCAGCAAGTGATAATGTACCCTCATCAGTTTCTGCCTGGTTTGATGGCACCGTCAAAGTGTTTCTGTGCTTTAGCCTGATGTGCTGTGGGAAAGCTTTATGATACTTTGTAAAAACCTTCTTGCTAAAACTAGACATACTTCTGCGTACCTATTACGTTTTCTCTTCTATTGCCTGAAGTTGCCTTTTCATGTTAGCTGCATGCAATACTTTATTTTTTGCAGAATTTCACTAAGCTTAAAAATTGTCTCCTTGAAAGACCCACGTGTAGGTGTTGGAAGTTTTCAGCAAAGGCTTGGATTTATGTGTACGTTTAAAAAAACTGAATGGTGTGATGTGCCCATTTAATCAGATGATCATTGCCTAATTGATTTTTTTAGGATGCATTAAAATTCCTTGTGTACTTGATGGACTGGAACAACAACTTGTTGTGTAAATAGGGTCATGTTGCTATTATGCACAGTGAACTCTTTATGGAAGATGTTCTGCGGATATGCGCACTGGCCATTCCTAAAAGCTGTTCAAAATGCTGTATTTCATTACGATGGTTGTTCCACTACTGACTGTGCAGGTGTCTTGATCCTGCTTGCAGTATGTCGGTTACAAGGCTTGAGCCTCAGTCTGTTCTTTCTTCTTTTTTTTTTTTTTCTGTACAAATGTAAGATGAAAGGGTACTAATTACTTGTCCTTTCAACATTTTTTTTAATATTCTTGATAAACAGTGTCCTTATAGTTTTAAAAGTGGAACCGTAAATATTCAGGGAAACATTTTTCCTTTTCTTTTTCCCTCTTTTTTTAATGTACAGATTATTTTGATCATTAAGGAAGATATGTTGGGTTGTAGGGTTTTTGTTTTGGTTTTGGTTTGTTGTTTTGTTTGGGGTTTGTTGTTGGGGGTTTTGCTGTTATTGTGGGCATGTAGTTGTGGTTGGTTTTGGTGTTTGTGTTTTTTGTTTGTTTTGTTTTGAGGTCTTACGTGGCAAATTTCAGCTTGGAGTAGTTTGGTGTTTTGGCTGGGTTTTCTTTTTAAGGGGCACAGAAGTTGTAAAACCTCTGAGAATGTGCAGCAAGGATTTATTGTAATGGAAACTGCAAGTCAACCAGAACCATAGCAGCACCAATGCGATTACCTCATTTAGGAGAGGGTTTACAGTGCTCTTGTTGGGTAATGTCCCAGATTGAAAATGTCGAATTTACGCCAAGGAAATCAATTGGCTCTCGGCTTGGCAGGTGGAGTTTTAAAGCTAGCAAACATGAATGTGTTTACTACTGAGAGGCTGGTTGTGTGTGTTACTTACTGAAATAATTTTAATTTCTAGAAGATTGAAGTATACCAAGAATGTGAGACTTGCTGTCATGTTTTGCTCTTGACCATTAACTTAAAATGTGGTGCATGCATACAATGAATACTAGTCAAGTGATATGTTTGTCATCTTCTGTGTGTATAATTGCCCTTACTAGCTAAAGAATATTGAATAGATTGCAATTTTTTGTGCTTCTAAGCAGCTTTTAGCACAGCTAATGTTAGTATTGGATAAGGGAGTAGACACAGAAAATAAGCAGCATTTTAATTTCTTAGCCTATTTATTTTTCAAGAACAGAGAACAAATCAATATGATTGAATCTCAAAAACAGTCATCAGAGGACAAAACATTTGAGACGTATTGCTTTTCTTAAAGATTGATAGATGCATTTCATCCACACACATAAAAAGGGAGTGTGATGCTTTGATCAGCCTGTGCTTTGTGTTTTTGTTTGATTTGCCTTGGTTGTTTTAGGGGATTTGTTTTGGTTTTTTTTTTTAATGTGTGTCTGTATTATTTTGGTGGTTTTTTTTGCTTATTTTGTTTGCTTTGTTTTTCTTTTTCCCCTGGGCATTAATTTGGAGCTCTTGCTAGTAGATTATGGACTTTGTAAGTAATTCCTGGAAAGGAGAAAGGCTTTTCCCAGCTTTCTCTGAATTAAAAATTTCCTCAGTAAAATTTATTTGAATTACATGTCTAGCATCATGTGGAACTGCTATAAACTTCCAGATAGATAAAAAAAAAAAAATTTCAATAAAATAAGTAGGAGGAGTATTTTATGTAGAGTGTAAGGCTTGAATCCCTCCTTTTATGAATCAGAGAAAGGGATGGGATGTCACAGCAATTTGTCTTCTTTGTAAGGTCATCTTCAGAATGGATTATGTGATGATCAGGTGCTGGTAATTGCAAAGAAAAGTTTCTTCTCTTTGTCATGTAAAGAAACAGGATTTTTAAATTTCAGTTTTAGGAAAATGCTAAATACTGTACTTGTGCAAACTGTAGGGAAATGTTTAGCATGGTTATTTTGGGATATTAAGTCTTATTGACTAAACTGAAAAAAAAAGGCTGCTACTTTGGTTCATGGCAGAATAAGGCTTTATGTTGTATTGTCTCCTGTAGAATTATCCCTTCTACTGAGTGTAATTCACTCTATAGAGGGAGGTGTACAAGATTACAGATAATCATGGGATCAAATTTGACATAATTTTGGGGTCTTTATCGTAGCGTAGTTCTTCATCTCAGTGCTGGTCATCTGAGATTGTTTACTGAAGTAAAATCTCTAAAGTAGTGGAATTGCATTATTATGGTAAATAGAAACATTTCAGTAGTTTCTATCATTTCTTTTAAACTGCATGTAGAAAAATGCAGGTTAAAAAGGAAAATGAACTGATCCTTCAGCTGGTAAGTGAAAGCTTCGAAATGAGATGGAGTTGACATTTTTATCTGTTCAATTACTATGTACCGATGTTCAGTAAATGCAAATTTTTATATCCATCCTGGAGTAAATGGCAGTCTGTATTTGTACAGAAAGTGCCTAAGAATCATCAACACACTATGCCAAATAAAATGTGTTTTTGTCACTGCTAAATGATTGTACTTCAGTGGGAATAGTTAATAGCTGTAGTCACATGTGTTATTCTGCTTGGAGGTGGGGTGTGAGAGCACACAACCCTAGGCACTGGTGCTCTGCAAAAGGTTTCTGTTAAGGAAGCAGCAGTTATTTTGTTGTTAAAGAATTTGGGTTGCTGGCAGTATTAGCTGTCAGTCTACAGTGGAGTTAGACAAGAAATATGTATTGGTGATGGGAAAGTGGAGAACTGAGGGCCATTTGCTGCATCACTAGGAAGATACAAAATCATTTACTTATGAACAGCTTATTTTACATGGCAGCAGGAGACGTATGTTTATTTACATTTGAAGTAAAATAAGCATCTTGCTTTAAGAAAAGGCTGCTGCATCACTCTGTGCAACAGCTGCCATATAATGACTGTACCAGGAGGGTTTTAAAGTGTAGGTAAAGAATAATTAACTGTTACCCCTAATATTACAGTCATAGAGGTTTTCTGTTAATAATATTCAGCAAAGAATAAACGACACTCCAAACTACTGAAATGTCATCCAGACTCATCATGAACACGTTAAGTTTTTTTTTTTTTAAACATGCTTTCTATACTGTCCCCGAGGGGGCAACTCTTTTTATTTATTTTTTTTTTTTTTAGGTCTTGGTATAAGTTTCTCAGAAAATACTATCAATTGTCTGTAAATTTGAACTTTCTCAGAGGAAGCAAGAGAGGCAATAGAGTTTGCCTTTTTAGAAATAGGGAGTGCATTTCCCAAGCTGAAAACAGAGCTGGAGATAAGGTGAAACCTGCCTGAAAACAGTGATAAATGTGCTTGCGACTTCAATGGAGCTATGACTTGAGGGCCATGTCGTCGGGGTTGGGTGACTTGTCTCTAGTTGACAGCAGCATAAGCGGAATCAGCTCTCCAAGTTAATTAAAATTCTAGTTAAAATAATTGGAATTTCAGAATGAGACAAGTCAGTACCCTTAACTTTGGTGAACCTGGGATGGAGTTAGGTAGCATTCTTCTTGGAACACCAGACTTTAAAGAAATAGCTGATGTTTCAGTAGCTCAGTATTAGACTCATATTGCTGCCAGCAACTGTTTGTTTTAACTGAGATTTATGTTACACTTAGATTCAGCAAAACTTGAGTAAAAATTACTTTTACAATAGGTTAGTAAGTATTGCAAAAAATCAGAAGCATTTTACACACATTTTTATGTAGTCAGTCTTAAATTATGTGGGTGTCAGTATAATCAAAGCTTGCGCAGCAACCAGCTTCAGTTTTGTGTCTGCTACCACAAAAACATCGAGATTTTTGTGGAGTTAGAAGAGTTATAAAATCTTAAATAAATCTTAAATATGTTTAAGGCCATTAACGCTCTCTGTAGTTAATTTTTTCCAAAACTCACGTGTGCTCATATTGTAGATTCATAGACTTATTTGGGTTGGAAGGGACCTTAAAGGTCATCTAGTTCGAAATTCCCTGCCATGAGCAGCAGTGCATTCTCCTAGGCCGGGTTGCTTAAAGCTCCATTCAGCCTGGTCCTGAACTCTTCCAGGAATGGAGTATCCACAATCTTTCTGGGCAACTTTCTTCCAGTGCCTCATCACCCTTATAGTGAAGAAACATATCACAGTGCTCCTTATACTGACTAGGTGCATGTAAAGATACTAATGTAAATACTTTAAGCTTTTTGTGTTTTGTTGTTTTTCGAGACTGATTAAATAAAGGTTTAAGAACTTAGGGAGTAACTTAAAGCTACATCTAATTTAATTTTTGTAGGCTTTTATTCTTCTACCACCTTGTGTGACCCAATTTTTGGATGCTTGTCTGGTACTTACTTTTCTTATTCATTGCTTTGCCTGAGATAGAACAATCGTGTTAAATGCATTGCATCCTCGCTGATAAGTATTTGATCTCTGAATCTTAAAACTTTTTTGGGGAGTGGGAAAGTGGGAAAGAGGAATGAGGAGAAAATCAGTGACTTTTTTGCTTTGTACACCACCATCCTTTTCCTTTTTTTCTGAACATTGTTTCTCAATAATATTTTTGGCATTTGTGTGTTAAGGACAAGACACATAACAGATAACAATCAGTTCACTGACTGGACATAATAGAAAGCATATTTGAATCTTAAATACACCTTTTGGAGAATGAGTGAATTTAGCTTTGCTATATATGTCAAAGGGACAAATTACGCTTGCTGTTAGTTTATTTCACAGAACAGTGATGAAGCGATTTCTATGTATTTCTTGTCAAACTTTAATAACTTGTCTTTCAGACAAGAGTCCAATCAAAAACAAGGCTAATATTGCCACTTAGGGAAGATGTTTTAGTTACAGAATTAATGTTGCTTACCTTGGGTCTGTGTATGTATGTGTGCTTTACAGGCCATATTGACAAATACGTGTTTTACAGGACAGGTTAGCAAAACTGCCGTGTTCTTTTCACAGGATTGTCTCTCTGAGCTGTTCTGTGCTGTGCAAGTGGTGCACAGATGAGTCTGTGCCAGGAAGAGATTGAGTCTGTGCATGGAGGAAGCAGGCAGGGCAGGGACTTCTGATTTGAGCTCCTCTTGTCCCTTTTGAGCAGCTCTGTGCTGCTCACCTCTGCTGTCCCTCCTAGCTTTCTCAGCTGGCAGCACTGAAAATTAGCATGTGTTTGGACTCTTCCACTGTATTGAAGAGTATTTAAAAGGACAGATGCAGATTAACTGGTTTTTGGTTTTCATTTTATTGCTAGTTGGCAAAACTGAAGAAAACCAGAGGCCAAGATATCCCCCTGCAGATTTGGGAAGTGTGTACTTCATAGATTTATGGTCCTTTTATGTTTGGAAAGTTGTTCTAGGGAGGAAACTACTGTTTCTAAAATGAACCTTAAGTTCTGCAGAAAATACTTTAGACCTTGCAGTCACCAAGGAAAAAATCGTACCTGATGTTGGAGGGTTTTTAGTCCTCTGAGGTGATGCTGTATCTGTCTCATACTGAAGATTGTTTTATGACCTGAGTAAATTTGCAGTCTTGCAGCAAGTGGTGAAGAGTAGATTCAATAAATGCCAAGACTGTATCGGTACTTGGCCTTTCTTTTTTGATTTTATACATTACAAGAAAAATAATGTTTTCTAACACTGCTTCAGGCCTATAAGACAGGGATTATAAGAGGAGCATGACCAAGAAGTGTAATTGAAGAATATCCAGGAAAAGATCAGATGCACTTTGAGTGTATTTGGTGTAGGCTTTTCTTTCTTGTTTTGTGTTCTGCCATCCCATTTTTGTGTTTTACACATAGAACTGACTTAAAATATATTGCTGTTCTTGCTGTGCGTTAAGATCCTGCGTAGCAGAATGAAAACATGACTAAACATCAGAATATTCCACGTGTGTGTGTAAGTTGCTCTGTTTTTACTGGAGTTGCTTTAGATTCTCTTGCAGGAACTCATGAGGCTTTGGCTTTCTATAAAGCTGGGTTTTAAAATGCAAACAAAAAGAAGTTTTTAGCCTAGAGGATAAAATGTGTTAATATTATGAAACTGGTTGTAAGGCTGTTTATGTGGGAAGATGTAAGCTGCCTGTAGTGTTTTGTTCAGGGGAGAAAACATGTTTTAACTTGAAAAGCACTTTTTATATGTGGGCCTGATCTCATGTATTCTGCTTCCAGATATAGGCAGGAAAGACTGTCCCCAAAATACTTTCAAGTAATAAATGCTAGTGTCATCGAAATTTTTATAGATACTTGCTGAAAGAAAGGACCGCACATCTTAGCATGTGTTAATCCTGTAGTAATGAAATGCTGCAAACCATAGGTTTTATTGCATTGTGGGTTTGTTGGGCACTTTTATTTCAGAGATGCAAAAATTTTCAGATTATGTTTTGGCAGTTTCAGTACCATCTCTGAAAAAAAGAAGTGCACTAAGTCTTAAATAATCAGGTTTGGTAAAAGCATGGAAAGACTCTTGGCTGTAGCGAAGGAGCCGTATTGGCAGCAGTGGCACTGATGGTACAAGGATCATCATTCACTTTGTGCACATCAGTAAAAATACAAGAGGGTACCATTCTTGACACAGGGGTTGCTGAAACATCAATGATGTCTTCCTTTTTTAATGCTCCTGTGGATGCTTTTGCACAAAGTGGTATCTGTCAGAGCTTGAAATATTCTTGCACAGTTCTCTTTGAACAGGTAGCACAGGACAAGTTCTAGCACATAGCTGCTTGACATGGAGTGCTTACCACAAGGAAGGAATGCCTTGCTTACATACGCCTGAAATATGTGCTAAGAACTTTGCCAGTCGTTTTGCTGATTACATACTGGGCTGTAAATAATTACTCAACTTCCATTTTGAATCATGGCTTTTTTCTTTTTCTTTTCTTCCCCTATTTAAGGAAGACAATAGCAGTGGGAAGTATTTAGGATTCTATAATAGTTTGTGATTACCCTGGAGATATTTTTACAGAGAATCTTAACATAAATCTGCACATTTTTTTTGCTACACTGTCTTTGTTTTTCTGGAATGAAATATTTGCTCTCTTTGTGTTGCTTTGAGTAGTAGTGTTCATATAGTAATGCACGTGATATAGTGTATATCTAATTACAATTGAAAACAAATAGTGTGAGTGACTCATTTAAAGAGTGCAATAAAAATGTTAAGACTTAATATTTTTGTTAAAGAGATGCCTTTATTATTTTCAGACACTTGGAAAGAGATTGTAGCTGGTATTTAAACAGTGGTTGAAACAGACATAGTTTTGTTTTCACACACTTGCTGGAGTTCTTTATCTGCACTGTTAACATCTTGTTTTGGAAATTGAGATATTCAGACACCAGAATGTGATACACTGTGAAATTCTCAATTGTGCTGAAAAAGGTAGAATGAATTGGGCATTAGGGTCTCTTGAAAGGATGTGAATTCACTCTCGCCCCATAATTTTTGCTGCAGTTGAAGCCAGTGTAAGTGCTTATTGGAGCAAGCAACATACAACGGAATATTTGTGAGTAGTTGCCTTGAGGGATTTTTCTTGTCTTTTTTCCCTTAAGATTCCTTGTCTTGGGGCAACTTCCTCTGTTTAGCTGCAGGTGAAATGAGCCTTGCAAATATACTTGTCAGCTGAGGCGGAGGTGTACATGTTTGCCTTTATTGCTACGCTAATATTGTTAGTTACACTGTATTTGCTCACAGGAAAATAAGTGAGTAGTGGAAGGCCAAAACTGTGTTCTGGATAGAGGTGTTATGGATGCTCTGTCAGTCTTCTGTTTGCTTTCCCTTCTGGATGAGGAAATTGAATTGCTGTGGGGGCCTCCCTTTGAAACCCTGTGTGTGTTCAGGAAGGCTAGCACTATCCATTAGCTCTTCCCTGGTTTGCATGATTTTTAACAAAATTTGCCTAAAGTTGTGCTATTCATGTAGATTTTACGCTTATGGCTGCAGTTTCCAACTGGAGGCACAGGAGCCTTCCCGTCTGTTGGGGAGCACTGCCTTCTCAGGCAGTGGGAGAGGCTACCAGCCTTTTGTGTGGCAACCTGTCCCTTCATGGAGTTATTTAATGGAAAACTGCAGTGGTTGTGAGCAGATATGTCTCAAAAGTCTGCCTTCTGCTTGAGACAGTTGAGGTAAAAATAGTGAGTAGGACAGTGGGATCAACATTATAGAAACTATGTTTTGATGCATCAGCCATTTGGATGTAGGTATATTTTAATAACTATTAAGAGAGGAGTTAAATATGTGAAAATAAGTATGCACATGCAACTCTTAAAATAATATTAATAATCTTTGTCCTGAAAGAGTTTGGTGAGTGTATGTTACTGACCACTTGTCATACTTTTGGACACCCTACCAGTACCACTAATTTGGAATCTCATACTTCCTGAAACCATACTGCATGCTGAAGCAGTGGCTATTTTTTTTCCTGGTGTAGGAAAAAAATAACAGATTCTCTCAGAAACTTAGCAGAAATGGGTGGACTAAAAATGCATGTTGCACTTTGCAGCTGTGATGCTTGAATTGCTCCACTAGTCAGAAAATGCATCTAGACAGACTTTTCCTGACCTAAAGAAGGGAAAGTATGACTCACACTCTTGAGGCTGCTGAGACTCCCAGAAGGTGGTGATCAAGGGACATTCCCAAGCTCAGAAATTCCCGTGAAATAGGAAAAAACCCTGCCTTTTCCATTTATCGCAAGAAACCTTTACCTCTTTCTTCCCCTTCTACAACCCCCAGCCACATTTGGCTGTCCTGTCTGTAAGCTTTGGTGGAAAAAATCATGTTAGTAAAGTAGGGTTTCCGTGCTTGTCACCAGGAGGCAGCAGCTTTTTTTAAAGCCTCTTTCCCTAGTTACCATGCTCAAAAAGCCTACCTTCCCAATAGGATGAAAGCAAAGATCCTGGAAGTGATCCACTGGTGGGGTGAATAATACTGTATAGAAAGCTGTTAGTGGTTTGGAGAAGCTGTTTATCATCTGTGAAGGGAAGAGTGTGTGTTTTAGAGTGGGCTTCATCCAGTATCTGAAGAAGCAATTTTCGTGGACAGGTGGAAGAGCCTGTGAGCTGGGACAGTGGTTGTAGAGGGTGAGATTACAGGAATTTGTAAGCACACATTGAAATCTAAATCATGATTTTGTGAATAAAAGGGATCAAGGTATTCAGACATTACAGGGAGGATGAAAAAAAAAGCCACCGTTTAATTGCCTATTCTCTGATGCTGGCAGCCAGGGTAATAAACAAGAGGAGCTGAAATTTCTCATTTGTGATTATAAATTTCATGTACTTGGTATTACTTGAAATCTAGTGGGAAGGTTCACAGGATTGGAATATGAAAATAAATGGTTATAACCCATTTAGAGAGAATTGAATTGGTAGAAGGGGAAGGAAAGTGGTACTCTATATCAAGAGTGGAGTGGTGTTATGTACTTCTGAA
Organism: Indicator indicator; assembly: GCF_027791375.1. Taxonomy (NCBI): domain Eukaryota; kingdom Metazoa; phylum Chordata; class Aves; order Piciformes; family Indicatoridae; genus Indicator; species Indicator indicator. The sequence continues at coordinate 17,757,408 of NC_072011.1, read as the reverse complement.
TCACTGAGTATGCAAAAGCAAATGATCTTAAATGCTTCCAAGTTATTGTTCTAGCAGAGAAGGCAGGAGATGAGGGTATTGGCTAGTGGATGCTAGATACCACTGAAATAGTAGAACAGGATGACCAGTCCTTGGAGAATGTTACTTTCACTGGGAGGTCAGAGGAGGCATGGACTGAACACCACTTGCTGCCAGAATTGAAACCCTTAAGAACCTCTGTTAAAAACTGAGTGTGTAAATGCAGGTGACAATTTGACTGTAAAAACATCATATCTGACACTGAGGAATTCAAAAGCACATGGAAAAGTACTGGTCATAGAATTAAATTAGTATTTTTTTCCACAGAATCACAGAGTACTAGGGTTTGGAAGAGACCTATGGGGATCATCTTGTACAACCTACCTGGTAAAGCAGGTTTGCCTGGATCAGGTTGCACAGGAACATATCTAGGTGGGTTTTGAAACCTCTATGGGCAGTCAAAAAATTTTTGCTTATTTTTAGGTGGAACTTCCTCTGTTCCAGTTTGTGCCAATTGCCCAGTGTCCTATCACAGGGCACGACTGAAAAAGATTAGGCCCAGGCTGTTAACACCAGCCCTTTAGATATTTATAAGCATTGGTAAGATCCTCTCTCTTCTGTTCTCCAGGCTAAACAGCCAGGTCTCTCCAGGTTTTCCTTCTGAGAGATGCTTGAGTCCCCTAATCATCTTTGTAGCCTTCCATTGGACTCTGTCCAGTAGTTCCCTGTCTCTTGAACTGGGGAGCCCAGAATTGGCCTCAGTACTCCAGATGTGGCCTGAGTAGGGCAGAGTAGAGATGGAGGAGAACCTCCCTTAACCTGCTGGCCACACTCCTCCTTAATGCACCCCAGAATACAATTGGCACACTGCTGGCTCATGGTTAACTTGTCTACCAGGTCCTTCTCTGCAGAGCTCCTTGCCAGCAAGTCAGCTCCTAACATGTACTTGTGCAGTTTTTCAGTTGTAAGGACCACAAATTGATTTAACTATGTTTTAGGCAGAAAAAGTTGAGATTAAATAACTTGAGCAAGAACATAAATTCAATGACCACAGATGCATATGGATTGGTAGATATATAGTGTGCACATACAAACTTGTCTACTACTTTCAGAGGGACAAACAACACAAAGATGGGAATGGTCCTAGGATGAATGGGTTGGGAGGAGTTATTTTTCTATAGAGGATGCTTGGAAATGGCTTAAAGGTTTTTCAGTAAATGAATAACTGAGGAAAAACTTAATTCTCTCCTGCTGTTTCTGTCTTCAGCATCTGTCAGAATTTTAGAATTAAAAGCTTCACTTCCAAAGCTATTTGTTGTGTTGTTTAACAAGAATATTTTGAATATGGATCAAGTTTGTTTTAAAGCGGTTTCTTTAACTAACAAAGACCCATTTAATAAGGAGTCAAATTCCTTCAACTGTAAATGAGCACTAACTGTGAATTAAATTATCTGTGAAGAAAGAAATGTTCTGTTTTAACATTTTTCAAATTTAATAAGCATGTTAAATTTAAGAACTAAATAAATATTTAGTTTAAGTACATAATTGCCTTCAGTAAGTGTGTGTGGACATTTAAATACCTTTTTTTCTGGTTATCAAAAAGGCTTGCCAAATGCAGTGCAAAAGGTAGAGCTAGCAATAAGACAGAACAGTAGTTACCAATCAGTGAGACTAAACTTCTTTAAAATATAACAAAAAAGTAATTAGTGCAGCACAAGATTAGAATGTATTATTCATACCACATTTTCCTGCTTGTTGATTTAAATGAAGATAAGACTAGACTAATATACAATGCTGCGATTTGAATAAAACCACTGTGATACAGGAACTAAAATGCAGGTCTCATTTAGAGCATATTGCTTTCTTCTGGAAAAGTAGTGACAGAGAAAACTTTGAAGGTCATAGTAGATAATCAGTCGAGTGCAAGTTCCTTGTGCAGTCCTACAGTTTAAAAACATTAATATGATTTTTGGCTCAGTAAAAGAAAGTGGTACTGGAAAACTGAATCTGGTTTTGAGTCCCTCAAAAGGGCTAGTGCAAATGGAGCTCAGATAAAGAATTAGGATGGCTGCAATGACCTGGAGAATGAGGTCTATCATAAGAATTCCCAGGAACTGAATAACCTCTTAACCTAAAAGGAAGTGATCCAAGTCTCCTGGCCTGAATCTGTGTGTAATTGAATATGTGGAACAGAAATTTTAAAGTTTTTTTTTTTTTTTTTTTTAGTCCAGTGTACAGGCCTATAGCATGGATTATGCGTTCACAGACAAGGAAGGCATGTTGACTGGAGAACTGTGGCTGTGGGCAGATGGCATGTAATATGCTTGCTCTCTTCTCAAGTGTTAGAGAATATCTTCAGATGATCAAAATAACCCCTAAAGATCTGGAAATTAACTTGGTCTTTAAAGTATTGAGTGACATGAATGTGAAATCACTTTCTTTCTACATTATTGCAATCAGAGTATTTGTTTTTCTTTCTCTAGTGAATCTCATGTTTCAGCAATGTGGCCAATGTATTAAACCTGGAGCTCATTGTTACGAGGAACACCATTTACTAAAAATAATGTAATGTGGTTCTTAATTTTGCAAAAGTGAGTGGTTCCTGTGGAGACAGGTTCTCTATGCCTGAGATGTGTTCCATCAGGCAAGTAATTTAAAATGCGTATAGAAGGTATAAAAATGCCTTGGGGTGGGGAGGGGGGATTCTTATTTCTTCTAAAACACCTCAGGTAAACCGTAAGATGCAGAAGACAAGAGAGATGCTGTTTTGCATCTTGAGTGGAATCACAAGCAGGATAATACCTGCATTGTCCAGAAAAGAAAAACGGGTTTGTGAGGTGACAGGCAAGTCTGTGGGGCACTGTGGTCTCCACAGCATGGGCAAGAGTGTCACTAATGACAGCCACAGCTCTTGGCAAGGACTTCTGACCAGGAGACTCAACAAAGGGGAAACACAGAGGTTTTTCTCCTGAATTTGACTGGGTCCAGTTCCATAAAGCCTATTTAAACTGTGAAGCTCTTCTGTTTTAAAGTGACTCTGTTTTTCTTTGCCAGATGAACATGATTACAGAGTTTCTCCGAGGAAGGAGGTCAGGTGTGGACTTGAAGGTTCTATTGCATTTGTGGGAGGCACTTCTGGAGAATGATTTTTTGCATTTTCGATTATTTTGATTCTCACTGCTTGTTGTGTAATCAAAACCAAGAAACAATACAAAAAACAAGCTTAGCGTACAATTTCCATGTGAGAATGTGTGCACGTGCACACATACTGAGCACTTGTCTGTATCTGTTCTTCCCTGTCTCGGTGTACTTTAGGAGTAAGGGTTTTAATGCTGTTTGACGAACAGTTTACTTTACAAAATTGACCACAAGGAAGTAAGTGAAGCAAATTCATAAAACTATACAGTAGATTAATCTGTGACTTAATCACATCAATTTAACCTGACTATATTAATAGCTCATAAATGACTATGTTTTTTTTATGCCTGAGAACCGTGCTACAATATGCTCAAGTTATTTCAGATTATAACCTCTGTTTCTTTTAGACAATGAATAGACAGTTATTACTACTTTTTATATGAAATATAATTCTTCACTTTAGAACTTTCTGGAGTATTTTGGAGAGTAAATTAAACTTAATACACAATTATTACAATTTTCTATGTAAGTTTCTTTTATTAGGTTTAAAAAAATTTTTAAAAAGTGTAGCTGTAGTTACATGTTTATGATAATTTCATTGTTGTATGCTTTTAGTAATGCATGTATATTACATACTAGTGAGCAAATGAGGTTAACACATTAGAGTTGAAATATAGAAAGAATCCTGGTAATTAGGATGCTTGGGTACAAATTTTAACTGCTGCTGAACTGTTATGATGACTTATTACAAAATGTATGATACTTGCAAATAAATGATAAAATACCTACCTGGTGCTGCATATTCAGTAGCACTTTACCCAAATAATGTTTATTGAGCAGAAATTGTTGAATTGCAGAAATATGGAAGTGAAACCTGAGTTTTAAATATGCTGGTGGTCTAGCAGGCTTTAATACAGTCCTGTCTTGAAAATTTTCCAGTCTCTGCTCACCCCCCCCCCCCCCCCCCCCCCCGCCCCTGCTGCAGCACCAGGGTTCTGGGTTTGTTTTCAGAGTAGCAGGAGTTCGCTGCATTGTACGTGAGTTCATGCGTTAGGGCACTAGCAACATAGGACAAGATCTAGAGTTGAACTGGGTAGTAGGCCTTTGAAAATGAGGATGAACAGGGGAAGCAGAAACGAACAGAGACATACACAAGGGATAATATGGCTGATGCAGAGTCAAGTAGGTGTCTGCAGCAGTGTATGATAGTGGGGTAATAAAACTGGTGTGACCACATCAGAAAGGAGCATTGCAGTAACTGTGACCTAAACTCACAAGGGCATGTGTGGGATAGGTAGCTATGCAGGCAGAGGAAGTTGTTAATTTTAGGTGATGCTGCTCTGGATGAAGCATCAGGGTTTTGGAATAATTAATGTCAGCATTGTTGAGGTAAGAATGCTCACTGTTTTGTTTAGGCAAGATTAGTTTTATGTTTTCTTTCATGACTTATTGACATAGGATGTTACTGCAGCCCTAAAGATTGATATTGAAGTGGGCATGTGTATGTGTATAGCTCCTTAGAACAGTATGTGTAAAAGCAGTTTGAGAAGCTTTATGAAGTGGGCAAACTGTTTGTTTTTCTGTAAAAACATATCAAGTTTGTAGCAGCTTCCATTCAGTTGTCAGTGGTTGGTTGTCATTTATTCGCCATTTAGAATAGGTGGCAGTCCTGAAAAGATTATCGGAAAAACATTTTGGCCTACTGTGTAGATGAGTAGAATTGGGAAGTATGTGTGTGTGGGCATCCCCTTCCACCAGCCATACTGGTGATTAGTAGATCCTTAAGAACAACCTACCATGTGTTCCTGTCATTTCTCTTCATCTGGTCTCAGTTTTCTTAAATGTTGTCTTTGACATAATATATATATACACATAGATATTCACAGATGTATTATACATACACCTACATATATATATATATGCTGGTGTATATATCTCCATATCCAGAAACATCCTGACAGCATGGGTTCCTGGGCAGTGGTAGGCACCACTCTTAGTAACGGCACTGGCTGTTCTTGGCTCTGTCAGCTGTAGCGATGCTTTAAATCTGGGATTTACTATGACAATTAAATACAGACCATGTATAGTTCACAAATCCACCTCTGCCATGACCCTAGATATTGATTTATTTGATTGGACAGTTGGAAAACTATTCAGAATTATCTGTGGAGCAAGCGCATTTTGAAACCAGTCTTTATTAATATTAAAATGATTTATTGCTTCTTATAAAAATTATTTGAGTTTGAGAGTGCATCTGACATTGCATAAATCTGTAGGTAGTGGTGGGTGTTTGAACAAATTTTATGCAGTCTGCTCATTCACTTAAAATTTTCAAAACAAGTATTCAAAAGCTGCTTCATTTGAAAGGACAGAGTTTTCACAGCTTATCAGGTTGCAGATTTAATACCAATGAACTTCAAAGCTTTTGCCAGGACAAGTGTATGCATCTTTGTATTACCCCACAATTTGGTGGTTTAGCTTAGAAATAAATTGTACATGGCAGATCTGAAGAATGAAGGGTCTGTGTGACTGAATTTGTGCATGTGGTGTGTTGTTTTTTTTTTTTTCCCCAGCTATGTTGGTTAGCCTAGTAAGACATTCTCTCTCCCCCTACACATGCTTTGCTTTATTTATTCCATGTGTGCTGTTATTTGTTTATTTATGTATTTATTTTTAAGTATCGTTTGCATTCCGGTCTAAATGTGCTTGAAAATTACCATCTGGTCTCCTACTATTTAGATAGGGCATGCTACAACTGAGGTGAAGAGCTGTCACATCAAATATTTTCATTCTAGCTTTCGCACCTTTGATATTCAGTTACATAATTGCAGTGCAGGACCATTTCCAGGGATTCCTTATTTTCTTTTTAACCCTCCCGTGCCTCCCTCCAATCTTTACTGGATTTTGCTGCCTTTTGAAAGCGTTCCAATGAGGATGCAAGTCTGTGAGTGCTAGGAGGTGAGGGTTCTGCCCCTCAGGAAAATCCTCTCCTCTTGGTTAAATGCTAAAATTTAGTGGAATAAGCAGGACTAGAAAAAACAACAATGTCTAGTTATAGTGGAAAATGTTCATATACAGATAGAACACTGGAGAAGTGGTGTGATTTGGAGGTTGCTTGGTTGGTTTTTTCCCCCTTTTATTTGCTGTCTCCCCCCTCTTCCCCCAAATCTTAGCTTTTCTCAAAGTGGAAGGTAAATGGGTTAATGACATTGTGCAGAATATATTTCCTGTAATGCTGAGTTTTAGTATACTAGTGCTTTGGGGTTTTTTTCTGTTATTGTGTTTTGTTTGGAGTTGGTGGGGGGTTTTTTGTTTGTTTTTATGGGGGTTTTTTGTTAGGGTTTTGGTTTGGTTTGGGTTTTTTTGCACTTGGGTCTGGTTAGTTTTTAAGTTCCAGGGGTGGGGGAGGTGGAAACTACACTTAAAATTAGATGATTATTAAAATGAACACATCATCTGTATTCACATTGACAGTCACTGTGGGTTGAATGGGAATAAACTGACAGAAGATCATGTTTGGAAATGAAACATGATGGGAAAGCAGTTAGCACAAACTGCCCAGTAATTTCTCATAGTCAGGAAAAGAGCACCATTAGAGAGCGGAGATTGTGTCAATAAAAGAGCTGTAAGATAAATTAATGGTCTTACAGTGTCAGGCAGTAAATTTGATACATGCCAGCTGCCCCCTCCCCACTGGTTATAGGTACTGGCACAGGCACTACACTGCAATTGTTTATATCAACTGCGAAGTAAAATTTAATATCCAACTTATTTTGACCCACTGGGGTTCTGGGACAAACAGCTCTTACCCACCTCCAGGGTGAGATTCCTTGTCCTCTCTGTGGGTGGCAGATGGTTCCTCTGTGTGCTTCCCAAACCATGTTCTCCCTTGGTTTTCCAGAGAGTGACATTGGTCTTCTGTATGACATGAGGGTTCTTCCCCCTTCTGATGAAGTAATGGATGCAATAAATGTAATTAGTTACTTCTTCATTATGGTTTGTGCACTTTTGTGGCTTACATTGGTGAGATTTCTGTTTTCATTAGTGACTAGATACATCTTTCCTAGCACTGATGGACGCTGTGGAGACTTTGTTGAAAGATTGGTGCTGCTAGAGCTCTTGTGCTTACATGATGCGGGTGTTCCTCTACTCCATCTATTAATTCACCCCTTGACTTTCCTGAGCTTGGAGAGTGGGATGGAGGAGCCAGGCAGTGGAACAGAGATGAGGTCATGATGCTCAATCAAACCATATGATGGTTTCGTAGAATATTAGAATGTTTGGGGTTGAAAGGGATCTTTAAAAATTATCTAGTCCAACCCTGCTGTATTGAGGCAGGGACACCTTTATCTGAATTAAGTTGCTTAGAACCGTGTCAAACCTGACTTTGAACGTTTCCAGTGATGGGGTACCTGCCACCTCTCTGGGCAACCTGTTTTGTGTTTCACCACCCTCTTTATAAAAAATTTCTTCCCTAATTTCCCCACAACCAACCCCATTTAACCTCCCAGAAAAACCACGCATCAGAGGTGTTTCAGGTGAAGTTGCACTCTCTCTTAGTCTTAACCTATGTGTCATATCAAGCCCTGGTGTGGTAGCTGTGATCTCAGGGCTGGAAAGGATGTGTGTGTCTCAAATGGTATCATCCGTATATATGCATGCACATGTGTGCTGTGTGCCTGCTTTCTTTTGTAGCAGTAGATGAGACATTCTTCCTGTCTGTAGAAGCTGCTCCATGGTTCCAGAGCACTGGACCACAGGTGTAGCTGTAAATTCAGAGAGGGCAAATGCAGTTTGTACAGGTTGGATCCTATTTTCTGAGCCATGCCAGGAAGATTTGTTCATGCTTCCAAGTGCCACTTTGTTATTACAGCTTGAGCTTTGAAGCGTTTTGGGGGATAGTGGAAACCCAGTAATATACCCTTCTGCTCCAAGATGACCATTTCAGTATCATAGTTGAGTTGAACACATTGCCAAAATCCATTTGAAAAGTGGCTGTGTATTTGCAGTATCACCTTGAGATTGTTCATTCACGGGAAACTATTATTCAGCCTCTCTCAGCTGATTCTCTCTCTATTTTTCTGCAAGGGGAATTGAGCATTGGAAAAATACATGCCTAGCCACTCAGAGCTGGGAACTGCACAGCAGAGCTTAGTTTATGTTTTCTTGAAACTAATTTGCCTCCTCTTAGCAAGGACTCATGTAACTTGTAGTAATTGAATGGGCTGCAGGGTACATCGGGAATTGTAGTTTTTCAGTGTGTTGTGCTCTGAAGATGAATAATCTTACAGCCCTCTGAGGGAGATAAAGAGAAGATGTTCTCTGACAAATGGTTATCTTGTATTTCAGAAGCATGCTTTGAGCACTGTGCATACCTGCAATTCATCCTTTCAGTTTTTACCTTGATGTCCTTAGTAACGGCAATATTTTAAACATCTAAGCTTGTCTTTCTCTTTCATTCCTCCTTGTTTTCTGCAGCTGTTTAGGGTTGTTCTGGTTGTTCACTTACAAGACAGTTGCATCTTTCAGTAAACGGTTCTTGAACTAAAAAAACTCTAGGAAAAAATATTTAAAATGTTATTGTTTAGCTTTGTAACAATCTTAGACATACAGGGCTCAAATTGAACAAATAAGATGTCAGCCTTTTATGTCTGAAGAGTGCTGGCAATATCGTAACAACATGGTTTAATTTATATAGTCTCTAACTTTCAGACAATTTTTGGCTTTTCTCTGCCAGCGCTTTCAGCAAGCTTTTGTTATAAATTTGTTGAGTTTGTTAAATATTGGTTTTGGTTTAACCACTGAAGCAAGTTGTTACTGAAGAATTTAAGCAGGCTGGACACTGAAAACCGGTTAGTAGTAAGAAGGTGACCCTCTTTCTTCTTCATCTGTTACCCTCAGCATTTACACCAGGGAGCTGCAGAGGTTTTCATGGTTCATGGAAGAGCTACAAATTCTTTGTTTCTGTGTTTTTAACACATACTTAAAAGTGGCTAAGAATACATACACATTACAAAAATGTGACTTTAGGCTGGTTGACTGAACCAAAAACTCTCACTGCCTTATTTATTTTTCCTAACACCTTTCACATCCCTCAAGGCATGTTATGACTTTGAAAACTGGATTATATATGTGCATTGACTACCCAAGTGCTTAAAAAGCTACAGTGTGCTAGACATGTTACAACGTATTTGGAAGAAAGGAAATGGGAAAAATATTTGGAAAACTAAATTGGTATCAGAAGATAAACAGTCAAAATGTAATTCTGTTTAGGGAGAGTTCATTCCAAAGTGCTGAGAGTAAATGGTGGACTTCATAGCTCTGCCATAGATTGGAAAAACAGCTTTATTATTCTGTCTCTACTGAGGTGATAATGTCTGTCAGCAATTATGAATTCTTTAAGGTTTTCAAATAAAGGAGTAATTACTAACAGAATTCAATTGGATGTGTGTATATCTGTATTTAATGTGTCTTGCATATTGGAGTGATTTTCTTTAAAATTTTTTTAAATGCCTCTGAGGTCTTTTTATGCTTTTTATTATTTGTGTGATGCAAAATACAACGTGGTAAGTCACATCACTGTTACATGGTATTTTGCTGGTGTGGCAAATATGATTCAGAATCAGGGAATATGGGAAGCAAATTTCCTTAATTTTGGTTAGTGGCACAGTGATTCAGTTTTGATTACCTGCATTCCATGTGGATGAGTACAGTGTCTTAGCAATTTTGGTGAAGCTGGGTATAGTTTTTCTGAATGGATGTAAGACTTTTTTTTTCTCTTCTCTTCCCTCCCCACCCCCTCACCCCCCCATCCCAACTGGGAAGAAGGGGAGGAGGTTTACTTTTCTACGGGTTTCAGGCACTGAAATGGCTCAGTCTGTGCCCAGACTGGTGCCAGGGCTGTGCAAAAAAAAGTAGGGAGTGTGTGCTGGGAGAATGGAGAGGGGGGTGAATCTCTGGCACTTGGCAGTTTGATCAGCTTGCTTGGCTGCATTGTCACAGTGAGTATAGTTTGAAAATCAGTGGTAATTTCCTAGTTAAGGCTCATGTCCTTGAACAAGGCATTTTGGTGGCTGTGACTTGGTCTGCCAAAGCTGTGCATGATGCCTCATACTAGTCTGTCTAGCAGCTCCATTCTGGACCTAATAAATGCTTGAAAGAAATGTACAAGTTTCCATTACTTTGTTTATAGAAGAGTGTTTTGTCAAGATGCTTTGTCTGACTTCTGAAACCAGTTGTATTCAGAAGGACAACTACTGATGGATAACGATTATAAAATCCATTAGCATAGGATTTTCTTTGGCAGTCCCATTTGTGAGAAGTAATGAGGTCACTGCACAAGAAGTTTTGGCTTTGATTTGGCATGTTTTGGCAGCCTGTTAGAAAAGCATTGTTTAGGTAGGCACTTCTTGTAGAGGGGCTAGTATTTTTTTTTATTTTTAATGTAAAGTGAATGTGCTGTCAGTGCACTCTTGTGAGCTTGGTCTCCATTCAGGAGATCCACTCACCAAAATGCTGATCATGAAGGTAAATAATGGGTAAAAACTGTTGCAGCTGGTCCTCTTGCTACTGTCTTTGTAGATGTGTAGTGACTTTTGTACATAGAAAAGAAAAATTGCAGAAGTCACTGAAACAACAGAGATCTGATACAAGTGTGTGATTCCTCTGGTGTATTACAGCAATAGGTAAATACAGAATTATTTCATTAAATGCCATGTATCTATTTATTTTCTTATATTATGTTGCATGCACTGCAATCTAAGTGCCTTAAAATTCTCTGGAAAGCTTATTTTTTTTCTTCACATTTCCTAAATAAGTCTTAACAATCTAAACATCAGGCATACTGTTATTTGACATGAATTTGTTGTCATATTCCAGATATGCCTTGGATTATGGCAGAGTTTATTTCATAAAATCTCTTCCTACTTCTTATTTCTTTCTTTTTAAATGGCACCACATCAAATGTTGTCCAAAACCTGACTCACTGATGAAGTAAGTCTTCAAAAGAGACAGATGGAGACAACAAACGCTGTTAGAAATCTTGTCTGAAGTATTGTAGCTGTGCTAATAGTAATTTTTTTTTTGGGTCATAATTCGTGTCCAGGGTTTGGTTTTAAAGTTATTTTTCATTCTTCACTGTTTCTTAGGGGAGGGATAGCACATGGTTACACAATGCTGTTGCTTTGCCTGTGTTATAACCAATATATTCTTACGGAGTTTCTCAGTTAAGTCATATAAAATGAGAGATTCTGTCTTGCAGGAGAAGAAATTATTTTTTTCCCCCAAAGAGTTTCTCTACTAGAACTTTCACTTCTTTTGGTGTGTGTGACTATCTTTGAACAGATGTAAAAATGCTTAACCAAAGTATGTCATAAATGTATACAGTGCAGTTTCCATTAAATTCACAATACTGTGGGGGAGAATATGATTGAGATTTAAAATGTGTGTGTGTGAAAACTGGTCAGACTTTAGCAATTTGTGTATTAGTTTCTCCAAACTCTGTATATATCTGTCTTACTCTATTGATATATATATATATTTTTTTTTTAAATAAAGAAAGGCAGTAGGAATTTTCTTTTATCTATCCAGATAGTGTTTTCAGTCAGGAATATTTCTCAGTTCTGACGTCCTTTTCAGTTATAGCATAGTATTTGCCTTTTACAGCTGAGTATTAAATAAATTCAAAAACAGGATCAGCATGACTGAAATAAGATCTTTTTGTCAAGATTTATGTGCATACAGAAATACTACATTTCTGGATACAGCAAATAATATGTCAAATCTGAGCCACAAAATAAGAACGTAGATGGATCCTTGCAGTGCATGTGTTTTATTGTTACTTTCCCAGTGATTTTTCTTTCATGTAGACTGACATAAAGACAAATATGTACTTTCCTTTAGATATTAAACCCACTGTCTCACCTATGAGGGATTGCAAAATTATATCCTTTTAAAAGAGAATAGATCAGTCTATAAAAAAAATTGCATCTTCAAGACAAGATCTTTCTTATTTCTCTGTTCCTAAGTGTATTCAGAAACAGAAAGCTACAGGATTTAAGTCAGTCTGAAAATTGCATCACATACTGGGAGTCCTCCAATTTTGCTCTAAAGTTATGTAGTATATTGACATTTTTTTCACCTTCTTCTTTCGCTGTGCAATAAAGAGACATTGGTTGTGTATCTGTTCAAAAAGGATTTTTTGGTAAAGGACCTACATCAAAGGATCTTACCACAAATTTAAATGGATATGAAAGCTTCTGTGGTACTGTAAACAGTATAACAAGTGATTTGTTGCAGAAGCAGCTTCTAAAATTGGGTCTTTAGGGTGGTGAGAAATGTTTAATCTGCAGATAGAGCTGCTAGTTCTTAATGGTAATTAGTAGCTATTGAAGGAAGAGTTTAGGTAGAACATTAATTAAAATAATTCCATCCAAGCCTTGCAATAATAGGCACTGACTGCCATCTATCCATGTGTTTTTAAAATCATGTCTATCAAACTATCATTAGCTTTCTACCTAGCTGGTATTTTCAGTGTAATTTTACATCCTAATACCTAACACCTTTTTCCTTCTGGGTGAATGCCTAGGACTTACTTATCTTCCTATGGGACTTTCGTGTTTGTCTTGTTGGCTTTGAAAGCAGAAGTGCAGGGTATTTTTCCAAAGATACTCTTAATCTAGAAACAGCTTTATAGCTGAGTATTGCAGTTTATGATAAATTAAAAAGTATTTTTGAAGCACAGGCATTTTTGCCTTGTTAACATGCTTCCCTCTGCCTACCCCCTTTTCAGTCATCATCTTCTGTCACTCCATTAAGCACTGCTTGGTCATCAGTTGAAAAACACTGGAGATGGAGTGAGTGCAGTCCTGACTTTTTTGTATCTTTGTTCAGCTAGACAAGGACAGCTGTTTGTTTTTACAGCCACTCACTATTGTATCCTTCTTACCATTTCCAGTCATTACACAAATTGGGGCAAGGAGTAGGAGGGGATGTGAGTGGTTGAATACTCTTTTTAAACCTTGAAAGATAAATATTTTTCAAGTGTACACTAGTAAGTATTAAAAAAGCCATATTTATTTATTGTAGTACCTATTTGGTCAGGAAATCAGATAATATTCACACAGGTGTGTTGCTGCACTAGGGTGGAAGAAGCAATAGCTTGTGAGGATTCATGCCCCTTGAAAGCTTAGGATTCAACTAAGCATCATCTGTAAAAAGGCCCTGAGCTGGGCTCAAACATTAAGCATCAAGCTATGTTTCTTTCTGACTCAAAACCACTACCACCAGTGCTATTCAAGTCTTTGGTGCCTTTAGTTTCAAACTAATTTTGGAAAGAGGATACCGGTTGATTTTAGTAAAACAGTAGCTCCATTGTCGTTAACCTTGTGAGAACGATTGCTTGCTGATGTTCAAGAGAAACAGAGTCAGAAAGAGTTGGTCAGTGTTTTGGAGCTGTGTAGATGGCACAGCATTTTTTCATATTAAAATTACGTTAACATCTAAAAGTCATGTTCCGACTCAATTTAGTATGTATCTGCCTACATGTTTCTGGAAACTACATTTAAAAAAATGTATATAAATTTGACTTAGTACACCTGGCCAAAGCCCAACTGGAAATTAATTTGGCTTTAGGTGTTAGGGAACAGGAAATCCTTCTACAGATGTATTAGCAGCAAAAAGGATGACTAAGGAGAATCTTCATCCTTAATTGGATACAGTGGGGAACATAGTGGCAAAGGATGAAGAAAAGGCTGAGGTACTCATTGCAAATGGAGTTAAATCCAGTTGATGGTCTGTCACAAGTGGTGTTCACCAGGGATTAATTTTGGGGCCATTTCTCTTTTATCAGTGATCTGGATGAGGGAATTGAGTGCACCCTCAGTAAATTTGCAGATGACACCAAATTGGGTGGGAATGTTGGTCTGCTTGAAGGTAGGAAGGCTCTGTAGAGGGGTCTGGACAGGCTGGATCAATCAAGTGAGGTCAGTTGTATGAGGTTTAACAAGGCCAAGCGCCAGGTCCTGCACTTGGGTCACAACAAGCCTATGCAATGCTACAGGCTTGGGGAAGAGTGGCTGGAAAGCTACTCAGCAGAAAAGTACCTAGGGGTGGTAATCATCAGTTGTCTGAAAGTGAACCAGCAGTGTGCTCAGGTGACCAAGAAGGCCAACAGCATCCTGGCCTGTATCAGCAGTAGTGTGGTCAGCAGGAGTAGGGAACTGATCGTTCCCTTGTACTTCGTACTGGTGAGGCCACACCAGTTCAGTTTTGGGCCCCTCACTACAAGGACAACATTGAGTGGCTGGAGCATGTCCAAAGAAGGGCAGAAAAGCTGGTGAAGGGCCTGGAGAATAAGTCTTATGAGGAGGGGCTGAAGGAACTGGGGTTTAGTCTGCAGAGGAGGAGTCTGTGGGGAGACTTCATAGCTCTCTACAACTTCCTGAAAGGAGGTTGCAGTATGGTAGGGGTCAGTATCTTCTCCCTAGTATCAAGTGATAGAACAAGAGGAGATGGCCTCAAGTTGTCCCAGGGAAGGTTTAGATTGGATATTAGGAAAAATGTATTTACTGAAAGAGTGGTCAGGCATTGGAATAAGGGAGGTGGTGGAGTCACCATCCCTGGAGGTGTTCAAGAAACATGTAAGCATGGCACTTTGTGACATGGCTTAATGTCATGGTGGTATTAGGTCAACAGCTGGACTCAGTCTTAGAGGTATTTTCCACCTGAAATGATTCTATGATTCTGTTATTTTTATCTGTATTAAGTACTTACTAATTTTGAGTATTTCCACATTTTACCTAAGTAGGCTGGTATACTGAAATACATTACTCTGGATACCTGTAAGCTGTTGGAAAATGTGGCAAATGCAGTTTGCTGTCAGCAGTTGAAATAAAATTGATTTAAAAATAAATGTTTGGGAAGAGGGAGTTGAAAAGTTTTGTTTCATCTTTTTGTTTTCAGAATAGTGGTTTTCTTTTCAGTAATTTTATTTTCATTTGTAAATTATAACTTGTAAGTTTTTGACAGTTGTAGTCAAGTTTGAATACTCAAATTTGTAACTTCTTTGATTTTCTGTTTTGACAGACTAATTTTTTTTTTCTTGTATGTGTAAGAATTGGCTTCATTCTGAGTTGAAAATGTCTAAAAACATGTAATAATTTCTGTAATTATTTGGTACATCAATTTATTAAAAACAAACAAACAAAACATCCCAAAATAACCTGTAGGTGTTTTGACATCCCTGTATCAGGCATTGAAATTTGCATCCATGTAATTTAAAAAAAAAAAAAGTGCATAACATTTTTCTTAGGATTTATTTTGATACATCATAGAGATCAGTTTATTTTGTTTTTTCCTCCTGCACTTTGAGTCTGAGGATCCTATTAATCTTTAGCCTTATTCTCCCCACTCCCTGAGCTTTTTTGAAAGCACTTGTTTTTGAATTGGGAATTCTGTCTCTGTTTGCCAGCTTCCCTAGCATGGTAGAATGGGGAAAGATAATGGCAAGGGGGCTTGCTCTGCCTATGGCTCGGAGGGTTTCTCTCCATTAGCTCTGCTGTCTTCTTTTTCTTGTCTGAGGACGGGCGGGCTTTGATGGATCTTTTAATATGAGCATCATCATCTTCCAACACTGTGCATAGGAATGGATTAGCCTAGAGGATATGAGAGTTGTTCTCTAAGATAGTATTTTAAGGAGGACATCGCTGACAATTCTGCTTCATACCCGCTTTTCTGTGTTTTGCCAGCACTGTTCTGTGTATATATTGGTTGCTTTGAAATAATTTTCTGTTGTTAGATGTTAAAATAACTAAGGAATATATTTCATAGTCTCTGATTCATTTTCTCTTCATCTTATCCTTTCAGGTGGCATGCTACATGCTTATATGAAGAACAATTAGGGAAATATTTAAATGGATTTGTTTGGGTTTTTCCCCTTGAGTCAGAGTAGCTTTTTTTCCAGTACTCTGGTGTACATAGTCCTGAAACAGGTTCTTAGTAATTAACTAAAGAAAATAAGATGAGAGGGTAGTTGTTGCATGTATTCAATTGAAAAACCTTCTGGAATTTGAATTTCTCAGACAAAATAAATTCAGAAGTGAAAAGATATTGCTGGGATAAACCTTGGGACAGAGCTTGATCTCTAATATAGTTTAATGGGATCTACTGGGTAATGTGCGTGGAGATACTGAAAATAAATAAGAGATGACAGATGATAGTGAGTGATATTGTGCTCGGTCTTTTGTTTTAAGGAAAATTTTGTTTTTCTGTCAGTAAAGTACAAATTCAGCTACTTAAAATAAATTGTGTGATTTAAATAGCTCTTAATAAAGAACTTTATGGATCGCTGCGTTGGGTAGTTACTTCCTGTCTGGGAAGAGATCATGGCTGACTTCTGAGTTGCAGTAATTAATTGGGACCCTCAAGTTGAACAGCTATTTTGACTGGATACCTAATGATAATCTTCTCTCCCAGTTATTTAAATTTATTGTTGGAGAATGTTGCAGATCTCAATGAAGTCGCCCAAGTCTTCTGCATAGACAAGATCATAGTGGTGGTGCTGAAAGGGTAAAATTGATGAAAGCAGGAAAAATGCAGTACTAACAGAAGAGGATCCTGGTATTATAAAATAAACCTGAAGGGATACCGGTGAGAGAAAATAGAGCACAGAAAGACTGAGAAGAAAAATTCCCTGAAAGTCAGTGGAAGGTACCACCTCTGGCATATCCCTGATTGATAGGGGCTGTGGGGAGGCTGCTGCTAACTGGTTGCAAAAGCAAGAGCACCCACTCCATCCTTCTCACCCAAGAAGTTGGCTGTAAACAGAGAGGGGCTGTTCAGCAGTCTGAGTGCAGTTCTTGCTGTGGTTTTGCTTTTGCAAACGCTGCTGTGCAAGGACAGTGTTTCTTATACATGAGATGGTGAACTTTGCTTGTGTTTATTGGCCAAAGCCTAGAAACTGCTAATGCAGTTCCTCTATCAGCTCCCCAAAGTCTGAACCTTTCGTGCGGATAGGTGTCATTGTGTGTCTTGTGCTGCTCTGTTGTCTTGCAGAGGGAGGGACAGCTCATGTCTTATGCACTGTTCAGTAATTTGTGACTTGGGTTTGGTATGTTCACAAAAAGGGATTTCAAAAGGTAGTGAAATCAGGCTGTGCTCTCTTGGTGCATGCTTGTCTTTTATTTGGTTTTGTTGTTTTCTTTACATCCAAGTTGTTCCCTATAATCTCTTTCCTCTTCAACAAGCTGGACTGAAAGCATGTTTTTGTTAATATTACTGAGGTGTTTTACTGCAGCATTAATGGTGATTACAAGACTACTACATTTTGGCTAACAAATGCAATAAATGTGATGAAAATCCCCCTGTGTTTTACATTTCGCTGCATAACATGTTTATATAACATGTTAAACACTTCTGTCTGAAGAACAGTTTTCCACAAAGGTAAAATGTATTTTCCATGGCACTTTTTAGAATTACTGTGGGAAGCAGTAATTCCTGCTCACTTCTTTCTCCTCACATATGTAAGTCTACATTTCCAAGTGTTTTAAAAATGTTTTCTTGTTTTCCACACCACCCTTTGAAGGGTGTTTTTTTAGCATGTCTTCCAGTTTTATGAGGCAAGAGGCTGTTTTTTGGAGGCCACAGCTTTCCCTGACACCTGGGAGCTGGCGGACGCACTGGGCGGGAGCAGCCAGCTCCCTGCCAGAGTGCGCCCTTGCGCGAGCGCTAATTTGGCTTTTTGTATTCTTGTCCTGTCTGTTTGTGGTATTTAATACTCTAACATCTCTCTGGTTGGGTGAACCCATATGTCATTCAAATGGGAACCTGTGCCTTGCCATTGGCCTGACAGCCGCTCAGCCATGGAGCACAATGATAAAATTATGAAAACTGTGTCTCTGCTCACTGGACCAGTGGAATTTACAATCATTTCTCCTTGATGTGCCTAAACACTGTGTTGCTGTGCCTTGGCTCACACGGTAGATTTTTCTGGATTATAATCTTTGTCAACAGTGTGAAGGCTTACTCGTGTCTTTCTTTTCTCCCCATTCTTTTTCGCATTATTTTAAAATCTCCCTTTATTTGTAGGCATGTGCTTCTCACAGACAAAATAAAAAAAAAATCAGCTGCCTGCTTTGACGGTAACAAAAATAAATACTTTGTTTATATATTTAAAATAAAAACAAAATTTTTATGATAAGGAGCATTTTACTACTGCTTGGTACTGTCAGTGTATTAAACAGTCTATGTGAGAAATGCTATTTATATGCAGATTCTGTTTACTTAAGCATTATTTGTAAAGCAATACTGTGTGCTGGTAAAGCTATGTCTGTAAAGTCATGTTTCAGCTTCGTGTCTCCCTTTTTGTGCTATGGTGCAGAAATACACTAGAGTGGCTATCAGGAAAAATCAGTTCCTGAATAGTCTTCCAATTAATAGCAAAATTTGTGTATCATAGCTTGTATAGTACCTTTCCTGACTATTGTCATCAGCAAGATTGTGGGAGATCCTTTTAGTCTGACACATTGCAGAGCTTTTTCTGGGCTTTCTGCTGTCCTTGTTGGGTTTGCTGGTAATAGTGTAACAGGAGGGTTACCTTTTACGTTCATGATCTATGAAAATTTTAAACCTGAAATCTTTATTTTCTGTTTGCCAGCTAAATTATGTGCTGCTTTGTGAAGTGTAGACAAATCCATATTCCTTGCCCCAAGGATATTGCAATATAAATCCCTTGGCTCATAGGTTCATGTGTGCATCTCTAGTTACAGCAGTAATGTTGGTCCTGTTAAGCTCAGTGGCACTACTCATATGATTTAAAATTTAAAAATGCATAGCACTTTGTAGAGTTGGAACATGAATAGCATGTAATGAAAATAAATAAGGGTGTGGGTGGGAAAGATGTATAGAAAAGGCAGAAGGTTTCGCTGAGTTTGTAGGGCTTCTTTGGAAATGTATGCATTTCAACTGGGACTGACTTCATGGTTTTATTTATAATATAAACTTTAATAAATTATAAGACCTATATAGCAAGTACTTCAAATTCATGTATTTCATGAACCCAGCCGTAATGTGCTTTTTAGAGCTCTGTAAAGCACTGCACTACAATGTGAGTCTGCTGTTCATGTGCTGAATTTCTTTCCTACCCCTTTTATATTACTGCACTTGAGAGAGTTTTCAGTTGCTAGTTGGAACAGAAGCTGAAGGGGATCTTTAGGAAAGCACAGTCAAGCAGACATAATAAATTTTGAAAGGCATAAAAACCTACCTCCCAATTGAGGGAGGTAAAGATTTACAATACATCATAGAAATACTTTTATTCAATAGAGCAAAAATCTTCTGACTTAGTAAAGCTTTCATACTGCAAGGCAGTGGAAGAGCCTCTTGCAATGTAACAAGTTGTTTTCTTTTTGACTCAGAAGATGAAATAAGATTATTTTCAGATCAGTTACAGATAACAAAGTAGAAGAGGCAATGGTTTTAAATAGGTGCTTGCCTAGGTTTTTTTCTCCGATGCACAGAATGGTTACTTTGGATGCTAATTATTTGATTGCATGGCTTTTCTTCTGGAGAGACGTTGAGCTACACTGCACTGAAGCAGCTTCCTTCCTCAAGGGAATGGGTCCACAGTGAAGGGCTTCCCAGGAATAACAAACACTGGTGAAACAAACTAGCATTTAGGTAAAGATAGGATCTAGTACTGCAAGGCTTGTGTGTCTTAAAGTATGAGGTTATAAAATCAGCTAGTTTTAAGGGTCCTCATTTGGCAGCTTGCTTAAAAAAAAATCCCCAAATCCCCTAAAACTAGCACTAGCTCAGAATACTCAGAAAATGTTTTTTTTTTTTTTTAAACACTCCCAAATTTCTAAGCTAAACAGTGCATACATCTTTAAGTTTGAAGACAGCTTCTTCTCTTAGATTGATAATTTACTGATACCACCTACCACAGCTGTTGAGGAAATTGGATTATAAAGATTTGTAGATTGCTTTTAGCAACATAGTCTATTAATTTATTTTACCTTTCTAACACTCCGTTTACTTTGAAATGTTTGGGTTTTTAATGAACTGTTATTTTTTATCATAAAGCATTCCTGCTTTAATTTTGAGGATATTTATTACTGCTTCTCTTCTAGGTGAATGTGATGACATCATCATTTTCCATCTATTTAAAACGTAGTAAAAGGGCTAGGTTTTGCAAGCACACTGCTGTGTGTGAGGAGAGGAAGCAAACAGGTGGACACGGGAATTGTTTTGTAACACAGTCTTACCCAAAAGAGATTTCCCTTACTGCAATTTAGTGTAGAAATTTAGTTGTCTAAGTGAAAATCACTAATTTCACCATTTTAATTGCTGCATAAGACTTGTAATGCTATTTCCTTCCTTGGTAATACATTTTTACAGACCCTTGAAGGTATTTATAGCTACTGTATTTGTGTGGGTTCTTTGGCTATCATTACTGTTTTGAATGGTGGTTTTAGTTTTGAATCACAAACGTTTTGCAGCTTTCTTAGCTTAACTAAATTTCTTCAAACATTTTGATCTTGGTGAGTAAATATTAGTACATGCCATAGTTCTTCATCTATTTTTTGTAAAATTAGGAGTCTTGATAATTTTAAACCCAGGGGATTTAGTTTATTTTTACCTCTTGACATGAAAGAAAATCCGAGTAAAAACTGAAGGACTAGACTGAAAAACCATGGATTACTTAATGATTTTAGCATTTAATTTTTTTTTATTTGTTGATTGCTTTTAATTGGCACTGCTCCTGCTCCTCTCCCTTGCCTTTTCTCACCCCCACCAACCCCCACTCCCCATCCCCTTCAATTTCTATGCTGAATATTTAAACCTGAGGTCTGTTTAAAATACACTGCAACTGAACTGCTAAATGGAATAACAGCATCAGCATAACATGCAGAGACTCTATTAGGTCTGAGAGGATGGAAGTGCACAGAGGTTATCAATAAATACCCAAATCAAAGTAAGCTTACTCCATAGATGTGTTTTTCTCATAGTGAACTAACAGTGGTTTTGAGCTTCAGTCCCCTTCTCATCACAGAGTAATAATCCCAGTTTGTGCTGTTCGTGTTTTCTCCTTTTCTTTCTTCTAACTCCCATAGCACAGCTTTTTCAATCCAGCATTCACTGCACATGTTCCAGTCACGAGGTTACAAAGCTGACATTGCAGTCTCAGCAGAGGTTATCTCTTTAAAATTCCCTAAAATTCCCCTTTGGCACATCCAGTTTGGCAGCTGGGTTTCTGTAGGAAACTGATGGAGCCACCCCCTCCCCTTATGTCCTTTATAAAAATAGAAATCTATTAAACCTCTGGCCAGAAGGGCAGATGGGTAAGTACTCCCTTCAACACAGACAGTGCTGCTTTGTAAGCTTTTCTCCCTAGTTTTATACTCTCCAAAAAATACTATTTATATACTTCAGACTAAGTAGTGAAAATATCTATTTTTAAACTTCAAATGCAAATTGCTTGTTGTTCTTCAGGATGTGCTCTGGAAGGTGCATACAACTGCTGAGAAATACTGACCTGTTGTTCGAAAGATTTTAAATGGTTATGCAACTGTAAAATCAGAAGCTTAGTTTAGTCTTTGAAACTCTTGCCTGAACCTGTAGCTGGTGAAGTACAACTAGGACTCAGAGAAAGATTTGCCAGTCCAAGTTGGAGGCTTAAATATCTGACTACCAACAGACAACTGACCTAACAATAGTCAAGAATTGTCAAAAAGGGCATTGCTCACTTGCAGTTTACAAGGTGGGTTTACTTCCATGCAAATAATGTCCCTGAAATGCATTAATTTTTTGTTTCTCTTTTCTGCAAGGAAAGGAGAGAGAATTGTGGCTATGTGTCCCTCACTGCCTCACTACTTTCCCCTTATATGCCATTCTGGGTGAGAGTTGCAGTGATTACTTTCCTGCTTCAAGCAAGTTAAATTTTACAGCAAAATTTGGGTATTTGAGTTTGAGGACATCTGAAAAGCCAACGTCCTCCCTGAAAGCCAAGAAGAGAAACTTTTTTTTTAACTCCACTTTGGGCTGCAGCTTTCTCATGTCACCTATATCTTAGAGGGCTCTGCATGTGCTATGTTGCGGAGAGGTAGAAGTTGTTACTTTTTGTATAGGGTGCACTTTTGGAAGTGAAAATTGTGATTTGGATTCAACAGAGACATGAGAGTCCAGGAAAAGAAAACACAAAACGTCTAGAGTTAAGCAGAAGCCAAAACTGACCCAACTGGTAGCTGCAGTGCCACTTCTCTTTCATTGCCTCTAGGCTATCTATATTGAGGTTTTTTTGATGTGCACTAAGCCAGCAAAAAGCTCTCCATTAACATTTTGGTGGAATGGCTCAGTAGAGGACTAGACCAGCAATGAGAGAACTGACAGGACAGAAGAAAGGAGAAGGTAGCAAGACTTCTAGAGCAGTAGATAGATTGGATTGGAACTGTAGACCAGTTGTCTTGGTGCTCTGGCCCCTGGAGCATCATACAAAGGGTGAACAACCCCTGCTGTGTCCTGGTTTGTGTGGTGCTTGCTATCAGTTGAGCCTTTCCTTCCCTGGTCCCTCAGCATGCAAAGGTGGGCAGGCTTAAAGCAGGAAGCCACTCTGTGTATTAGATAGGAAGCCCAGGGGCATTTCTCAAATGAGTGTTTCCTTTAGAGCATCTTTGAATGGCTCTCTCCTGAGAACCTGTGCTTTTTTCCATCACCTTTGGAAGAGCTTAGCAGTCTGTCAGCCTCTGGAAAAACTGCTCTTTCGACTCGCTCTGCCTGATGCTTGTAATCTGTCTTTGAGGACTGTGACCCCTAAATAAGTTGTCTCATCTCTTCGGTGGTGGTCAGCAAACAATGACTATATGCACCTGACAGCTGGTACAAATCCCATATCATCTGCACAGAGCATTGTATTTTCTTACTGTAAGTTACCATGTGTATTTTGTTATTTGTTAGCATGACCATTATTGAACCATCTTTGAGTCACCCTGAAGCCCTTTTTATGTTGCATTTTAATGCAGTAAAATGTCTACCTTCTTGTTATGCTTAGTATTTTAACCATTCCTGATTCCCCCACCTCTTAGTTATTAAGAATTTGATACGTTTGTCATAGGAAACAACAAAAGTATTTTTATTCTTATCCTTCTTCATGTAGTTTCATAGAATGGTTTGGATTGGAAAGGACCTTGAAGATCATCTAGCTCCAACTCCACGGCCACAGGCAGGGACACCTATATCCGTTCGATGTTGAGAGCAAAAGCCACTCCCAAGCCCCACCACTCTAAGTTGCTCTAATAAACTAAAGAGTGCAAGAATCTCCAAATTTATCACCAATCCAGGTTAACGCATTGTGTGAGCACTTGTAATCCATTTCAGTGCAAAGCCAGATAGGTTAACATCGATTTCCATTCTCACCATATGTGCAGAGAAATTCATTAATGTAGCAAAATGTTGACCACCTCCTGCAGCCCTTTTTGGAAAAGACTGCTTCTGAACAATTTTTTGTAAGGAGAGAAATGGGAACACAAAGGACTGAATATTCAAAGATTGTACTTGGACAGTTGCAATTACCTTGGGAGTGAAATGAGAAAGGTGTAGGATCCTCACTTATCTGGTGCACACACTGTTAATCACCTTTCAGAATAAGGTTAAGTCTGGGCCACTTTTGTGCTTAGCACTGAGAACAAAGGCTACCTGGGACACCTTTATTACACAAAAGCAAAATTAACTATTCCATTTCCTGCTTGTCTGTTACTTGTGGCAAAATGAGCTGCACCAGACGGGACCTTCATTCTTCACAGGCTGCGTGTCTTGGAGGTTTAAAAAAAAAAAAAAAAAAAAAAGAAGTAAGTTGATTAGTTTATTTGTTTTTAACAGAAAGATTTCTCTGTAATGCAGCTGTCTTGTCAAAAGATACTCTTCTAGATTTTACAGTTTGGAGGTACTGAATATTCCTGATGGATTCTTTAAAGTGTTTTAAAGTGCATAATTGGGGCACTTGAGCATACAACTACAATTATACACTTATGTGTTAATTTTGTGTACACATAGATATTACTTCAGTCTGGCCATAAATGAAAAGGAAACATTTTATTCTGAGTGTAAGAATTTTATGAATGCTCAAACAAAATAGAGGTTTGGATTATTAGACTTGGAGGGAAAGGAGAATTAAGCTTTCAAGAAAGGGAAGAAGCATGCATGGATATACCAGAGATTTTTGGGTACTTTCAAAGGGTTGTAAATACTATAAAAATTGAAGCGTAATATTTGAGATTAGTTGCAATGTTAGTTTTTAAGGGGGCTATTTTCAATTAATCCAAATGGGTCATTTTGGTAAGTGATGTTTTGACTATAAAGGTTCTTGGGTGTGGTTTTTTTTTCTTTTTTTTCTGTTCCATTTTGAGGATAATGCTTCATGAACTTTATTATTTGTATTCTCATACTTACATTTAGCAGATGTTTATAAGATTTACTTGTAGCTGATATGAGGAATAATTTACAATAATCATCTTATTTTAAGTATAATAAAACTGTAATTATTTGAAAAATTCTGATGTGCTATACAGTTTCCTCCATGAATTTAGAAGATTGGTGTCTTTGATGTTTCTGTCAGGGTTCTTTTGATGTTTTCCAGAACTAAGTAATAGGTCAAATTAAATAATAGAAATGGAATAAATCAAATATCTAAATTCTCAAGGAGGGATTTGAAAGTTTTCTTTTAAAAATACTTGCAGCAGTATTTGAAGTCATGGCTGTATTACAGCTGGAAGTTGTAGCATTTGAACAGTTACATAAGTACTGTTATTTAAGAAGCTGAGTATTTTTTACCTGCTCAAATGGAGAAAGGAAAAGAGAAGCCAGCACAAAAAAAGACTTGCATCTTCTTTTTTTTTGTTTTGTTGTTTGTTTGGGTTTGTTTGTTTGTTTTCCCTTTATTGCTGATGCTGTTCAGTCAAACTCTTCTGCAGAAGTAGTTTTGGATAGGGATTGCTCTGTATTTCTTAGTTTTCTAAGCAAGCATCAGTACTCCAGTGTGTTTGCCCATGTCTGTAGCAATGTTGTTCAGGGACTGCACCATGGGAGTGAGATCTTGATCTTAGACAGTTAATGCTACACTGCAATAAATCATGCGGGACTGGCAGAGATGTAATCAAATTTTCTTATCCAGTTGGTTTAGCCAGTCATTCTGTTTGCCTCAGGATTCCTTGCTGTGGGGAATTTTTAGTGTCCAGATGAAAAGTATAATTTTGATCCTGCTGTACCAGAAGAAACTACCAGAATTTGGATTGTACAAATGACTGCATTTGTCACAGAACTTGCTGAACCTAAATGATAGCTGTGGGTGGTCATGCCTTTTTCTTTTGTGTTAACCTCCTATGCTGTGGATAATATTTGAGGATTGAAATCCATAATGAAAGCACAAAGATTTGTAAATCTGTTCTCCCACTACATGTGCATGGCGAGATTTTCATTATTAGAAGTGCAATATTCTTTAGAAAAGCAAAGGACTGGAACTAGAGGGGACTTGCTGTGTAGCAGCAGCCTACTGTTCTGATATTTAAGTCAGGCCTAGGAAGGCAGATCTGTGGAGACTGACTTGTAAGTAGCGATCCTGTGAACACATGTGGCCACGAGAGGAGTTCTTTGTAAAACACCTGAAATTGAGTGTGCTCCTTGGCTGTTAACTTTATACTAAGGCACTAGAATGAAGTATGTATAGAGCAGCTTTATATTATTAAAGCACAGAACTGTTGAGGTTAGAAGGAACCTCTGGAAGTCATTTGATCCAACTCCTCTGCTGAAGCGAGACCATCTAGAGCTGGTTGCCCATGTGGCTTTTATAAATCTCCAAGGATGGGTATTCCACATCTGGTCTGGGCACCCTGTGCCAGTACTGTCATCCTCACAGTGAATAAGTATTTTCTGATGCTCAGATGGAACCTCCTGTGTTTCAGATTGTGCCCTGTCACTGGGCATCACTGAACTGAGCCTGTCTCTGTCCTTTTCACACCCTCCCTTCAGGCGTTTTTATACACTGATGAGATCTCCCTGAGCTTTCTTTTCTCCTGCCCACACAGCCCCAGCTCTCTCAGCCTTCCCTCATTTGTGAGGTGCACCAGTCCCTTAATCATCTAGGTGTCCCTTCATTGAACTCTCTCTAGTGTATCTATGTCTCTCCTGAACTGAGTGGTACAGAACTGATCACAGTATTCCAGATGTGGCCTCACCAGTGCTGAGATGAAGGACTCCTTTGGCCTACTGGCAGAACTTGATCTAATGCAGCTCAAGATACCATTAACCCCCTTTGTGGGAAGGGCATGCTGCTGGCTATGTTTAGCTTGGTGTTTGCTGATTGCCTAGTGGAAATTAACACTTTGGCTGGGAAGAGGAGAAAGGCATGTTTTAGCTTTGGAAGCCATCAAACTTAAGAATGGTAAAGACAGTATTCTACAAGATTGTTATCTTTGGAGGAGCATGTTATGGAATTAAAAAGCACCTTTTTTTCTCTTGAAAGAGACTGGAAACAAAAAGGAAAACTCAAGGGTGTGCAAGATGTTGGGGAAGTGATGCTTAACAGTGTATGCATGTATTCTGCCTTTTCTCATTACTGCAATAAAATAATGTTTACATTTCCTTTAGCTACCAAGATTGTGTGCCAGAAGAAATGCAGAGTGAAAGCTGTTTTACAGAGAGATTTTTCAGTCTCTAGTAGCTGTGTTGGGAGTCTCTTGTGTATTAATGCATAAAAATGGAGGATTACTCATGTGGTTAGATTACCTGCTATTCAGACTCAACCCATACCTCTCATTTGTCTCCCTTGCTTTAGAAGGTCTGAATAGCACTGCAAAACTTGTCTGAAGAAAAATTTATATGCATGTATTTTCTTAACTATATTTTATTTTAACCACCATTCAAGAAATAGTCATCAAAATGGTTCACGTTTTCCTGGACAATAAGTGGCAAATATAGTATTTGGTCACCCAAGACTTGTGTAGTCCATTCATAGCTCCATAAGAAGTGGCCTGTGATAAATTATTTGTTACAGGATTAAAAATCAGGTTAAAAACAGGCTTTTGTATATTTCTTTGACTAAAGGCTGGCATTTCCTTGGTAAGTTTCATGCTATTAGTGGAGTGAGACACAAGGTTTCCAAAATGCATTTTACTAAAGCACCAACTATTGGAAACACCGTAGGGGTCAGGTGAAGCTTACATTGGTCCTAGCAGTTCTGATGTGCCTTTTCTTATGCTGATTTGTAAAATGGAATCAAATAATTAAGAAGATTACATGATCCCTTCTAATTGTCTTGATCACTTAAAAAGTAGAAGGCAGCGTATAAGAATAGAGATCTGACTCGTTAAGTGTGTGTGTATATATATAGGCACTATGATTCCTATTTTAAATACAATATATAAAAATAACTTCTGAAAAAAATTCTATTGCAAATTTTCAGTCTTCTCTATAGTATTGCTCTGAGGGAATGGGTATAACATTATGGAAATCTCTTACTGGTCATTATCATATATTCATCCCTTAAACTGTAGAAAGGACCAAATGTTGCATTAGTTCAAACTGTAATGCACTGTACAAATCAACACTATCAGGCTCTTGTGTAAGAAAGATTTCTGCGTATTGTTTCTAGACTCAGCTGTTTACCTCTCCCTTGAAATTAATTTTAGCTCATATAAAACATGGACATTTTTTATTTTTGTTTGTTTGCTGTTTTTAGGGGAAGGCAGGGGTGGGAAGTGGTTGTGGTACTGGTGTAGATTTAGCATTTACGGCAGAGGTAGTTTTCATCAATTTCTGACAAGGGAATCAAAGTGTTCTTTTTTGGAAGGAGAGATATTGCTTTTCCTTATAAATGATTGACTGTTTTGTGGTAGTAGTCTTTATTTATTTGGCTCTCATCATGAAGAATAGCAAACTTATTCAAAATCTCAGTACATCAAAAATATGTCAATACATAAAACATAAGTACTATTCCATACTACAGTCTATGCAAAAAACTATGTTAATAAGATGTGAAGGTTGCACAGCTAAGAAGCCAGAAAACATAAATGATACGATTCTAGCAGCCACATTAACTGAGCCACATTTCACATCCTCTGCATTTTATGAAATGCCTTTGACAACGTAAATCAGAAAGAGAAGGTGCTATATATGTGCAACATGGCTTAGTTAATGTTGGGTTTGGAACCTTAACATCTATGTTTTTTGACTGGAGAGTTTTTTAATCATGTAATCTTTGTAGTTTTTTTTACATTCTAATTTTTTTAATACTCTCTCTTTTTTAAAAGAGGGGAAATCTGCCTGTGCTAATTAGCTCATGTTGCTTTGATTTAAGCTACAGTAAAAGGCAGCATATAGAGAGTACCTCATGACAGGTACACATTTGATGCCATATACATTGCAGTGACAACTGGTGTAATCGTGCTGCTGTGCACTTTCAGAGGAAATGAGGGCTTCAGGCATGTGTTTGAAGTCCTATCCTTTCTGTCCTGGATGTTAACAGTAGTACAGGGTATGACTGCATTGCAGGCTGCAGCGTATTGTAAACGTTTCAGCTACCTTTTTAAGTGAACTGTGCTAGAGTTGCTTGCTTGTGTACAAGAAGCAGATGATCTACAAGAGTTTGGATCCCCCTCTGACTTAATTTACTCTTCTACACAGCACAGCAAAGCAACCTGATACAAATTTGGTGTAGGCACCTTCAAATATTTCAACTAGCTTGCAGATCTGTGTACTGCAGTGTAGTCTGCAACATAGACCTACATTTAATGACTCTGCAAAATATGCTACCTTCCAGGTTCTGGAATGGGAATTATTGTGCTGTGTGGCACAGAAACATGCTTTTTCTTCTTTTGCTTCCTTGCTTTGAGTTGCAGGGTGGACCTGTATCAGACCCAGTGTTAATATTTTAAAGGTTCTTAATAAGATTTTTAAAGTTCATATTTCAATGTATAAACAAACAGTCTAGGAAAGACATAAGTGAATGTTGTGATCAATGTATTGTCAAAAGGTCAAAGCTAAGTGATAAGAAATAATAGAATTTATAAAATGTATGAATAAAATGCCTTAGCACGCAGATTTCTGATTTACCTCTGATTGATAGCCTTGGGTGTTACCATTTTAAAATTTAATTTCATTTTAGATTTTTAATTTTTTTTTGGGGTCAGAGGCATTCTTGTAGCCTTTGTTAAGCCTGTTGGACTTGGGCATGGTGATTTGAGACATAAGACCATGCCGTGCTAATTGTGATAAAATTTTTCCTGCCCCTGAATGTGTGCCAGAGGATTTCCCAATACTGTATATGCATATTTTTCTTCTTTCTGTAATCCAGGTAAATATACAGATGAAGACCTGGACTTGTGTGAACTCAGAATTTCTAGATATGAACTGAAACATATATATTTTTTTTTAATTTTATTTTTAAGTACATCAAAGTCAGTGGGTTAGTTTCCCCTTACAACTTTCTATTCAAAAGTATGAAGAAATGCATGGTTCAAAAAAATTTTTTTTTTTTGGGCAGAAGTCTAGCTTTGTAAATCTAAGAACAAAGGATTCCAGAATTTCTATTTCAGAAAAATAGAAGAATTTTACTTGAAGGTTTGATGGGAACAGTGTGACAGCTTGCTTTATAATGATTACTGAAGTGACCACTGTAAAATTAAAAGAATTAATTTTGACAATAATGTCTTGTTGACTGCATGTGTGTGCTATTTAACTCCTGGTTTGAAGTACTGGGTTGTGGAGTATTCTAATTTCTATGTAATTATAATGTTACAAGGAAAGTGGAACATTACTGATGATTACATTTCTGAAGATGACACTTGTTTCACAATGTTCATGTCTGTTTCACTGTTTCTCAGGGAAGCAGGCCATTGAATCAGGTAGTGTCGTCCTTTCTTCTGACTGCCACCCTTACCCCTGCCTTTGGAGTTAAGATTTTCTTCTCTCTGTAAGTAGGGCTTAGTGCTAATCAGGCCACACACACCACTGTGTGTGTGTCCCCACCCTGATTTTTATATCATTATACTGTGGTTCAAGAGTTCTGACCTCTGCTGTTGCCTGCTACTGACATTGTCCAGGGTCTGCCTTACTTTTAGGACACAAATAGATTGCAAGGGGAAGCAATGATTGATGCTCCCGGGATTCTTTCTGTGTAGTCAGGATGTCATGGTGACTGGCATGCTCAGGTGGGTCCCAGAGTGCCTTGACAGAGCTTTCTGTGATAAGGGACATGTAAAGTTTCTTCCATTACTGGCTAGATCTAGCCATTAGGATGGCTTATAAGTGCAGTTGCTGCATCTTGCTGGTATTATTAGTGTACCTATGCTAACAGGCTAACTCTGTTTCATTGTAATAAAAAACAAAATATAATGACCGTAATGCTGTCTAATGATCCTTCTTCTTTGACATTAGTTATAGATTATGCATGCAAAAATTGTTTAGCGCTTCCATTACTATCTAGGTATTACCTGGACAGAGAGTGTCAGGTACAGGACCCCTTGTTCAAGCAAGAATTAGAGATAATGGGCTAAGTTAGAGGTTTAATTGGATTTCTAGCACTTCCTCATTCTGACTGCCAATTTTATTCCTTTTTCATTCTCATCCTTTCCTTGTTCATGTTCAGAGTGGTTTAATCACTGATGGTCAGTCATATTTTTTCCAAATAATGCTTTTTGTACTGTGCAAGTCAGATAGGAAGCTAAGTAATTTTTACGGTTTCTGTGTTTGTCTAGAAATAGATTCAAACCTGTGCCTATTTTCTCTTAAATTGACCCAAGAATGCAAACGTTACAACAGACACACAGAATTTCCCAAATTGTTACCTCCTGTGTTATATGGCCACAAAGAATGTGGGTGTAAGGGAGAAAGGGAAGGGAGTGTTTACCTTATGAAGAAGAAAAATGCTTGGGTCATTCACTCTTAGGTGTTGTAAGTAATTGCCTTCAGATTTGTTTTGTTCTGGGGAGATTTTAATTAGGCTTTTTTATATGCTGTTTAATAAACATTTGTCCATAAGCAGTATCTTGTGATCCCCATCAGTAAAGCAGGAGGATTAATTTGCATGTTGTTGTTTATTTATTTAAATACCCACAGAAATTATACTAAGTGTTCTGCTAAGGTAGTGGTGATGGGTCTCTGCACTGAAGAATATGGCATCTAGAAGTACATGTTGCATTTTTGTTTGGTGCAATTTGAGGGTGTTTGGTGATTCGGGGTTTTTTGTTTGCTTGGTTTTGGGGTTTTTTGTGGGGCTTTTTGTTGTTGCTTTGGGATTTTTATTTGTTTGAAACCAGTTTGCATTGGAGAGATGACCTGGGAGAATACAGAGGAAAATTCCAACATAGTAGCTGATAGATAAGGTCGGAAGAGCCCAGTACAGTTTTTAACAAAAGTATCCGGAAGCAGATTGTAGGGTAGACATTTCAGAAATTGGAGCAGGCATCCAGCTTCTAGCAATCAAAGTGTTATTGCCTCTTCAGGTTGCTTATATTTGTTGCTTAATACCTCACAGAGCAAATTACTTTTTCAGAGGGCACAGTTAAGTATTGCAGAGAGGTGGATAGAACATAGGCATGGCTATACCGTATCAGATCAAGGATTCCTGTAGCCTCATATTCTGCTTTCAGGGGTGGTTTTAACTGGATGCCTAGAGAAAAGTCAGAATTAAAGTAAGCATGCAATACTTCCCGCACTGCTCTTCAAGCCTCCAACTATTTTCAGTTCAGGGATGTCCTGAGTCAGATTTGGCTCTATGTGTTTGGTAACCATTAGAGAATGTGTCTTCTGTGAACATACCCAGTTTTTGCTTGAGCCTACACAAAATTTCATCTTTCGAAACATAATTTTGCAAGGGGTTTCAAAGGTCCACTACCTCTGTGACTAGAGAACCTTCCTCTCATTTTGAATTTTGCTTCTACCAGCTTCATTTAGTATCTCCTATTTGTTGTATTGGACAAGATGGTTTTGTAGCTTCTATCCTGGTATCTTTTTCTTGGACTATAGCTTCCTTATGGAGAAATTGTTCCATACCTTTGATCATTCTTGTTGCATTTCTCTGAATCTTTATGTTTGACCCTTCCTAATAAATCCAAGAAGGCTGTAGAGAGGTATTTTTTCTTTGCAAAAGCTGTGTTGATGTTTCCTAATTCAAATCTTGATTCTTGTCTGTACTAATTTATCCAGAAGAGTCATCAGTCCTTTATTGTCTTAAATATTTGATTTTGTTTTGTTGGGTTGTTTTAAAGCAATAACTCCATTTTTCACCCATCAAGGCGGTACCAAGGTAGATTGTGTACTGTCAGTAGTAATTCAGCTATTTCATTCTTGGAGCTTGTTTAGACCTCTGTGTGGTCTTGAGCATCTCTCACTGTTCATTTGTCATATTGCTCCATGAATAGTCCCATCAGATTCCCTCAATGGAGCCCCTCACAAAGGAGAACTCCAGCATGGAAACCTCACAGGATTATTCCACAGTGCACAGTAAGGGAAAAAAAAAAATTAATATTTGATGGTCTCATTTCTCTGAATCTCTTTTTATACCTTGATCGTCACTGGGCATTTCAGACTCTCTGGCAGATCTCCAGGTTTTGATGGGTTTGAAGGAATGATTCATTACTCACTTGATTCCCTATCTTAGCTGTTCCTCCAATTCTTTCTGGCTGGTCTTACTACATTTGAACTGCCAGAGTTTGCATTCGGATGTGGTGTTGGCTTATTGAAGGATGCCTTTTTTGCTTCTAGAAACCTGCCATGAGCCAGGCATGTCCCTTTGCTCTTCTCAAGCCTCTCTTAATAAATGGTGAATGTTAGTACTGTGCTTTCCATGTAGTTGTTGTTAAGCTGCTTTGATGCTGCCAGTCAGATTTTTTTCCTCATATCTGTCTGTTAGAACTTCATTTTAACAAGCTTTCTCTTTTTTATGTATTTATACTTTTTGAAGCACAATAATAGTAGATTGCTTGCTTGTCTTTTCAGTGTTCCTGTAGAGATGTTCAGTTTAGCTGTGTTATGGTCATTGGTACATAGTGGTTCTGCAGCTGTATACAATGCAGAAGTAGTTGACTCTTGCTCAGGTCTGAGCCAAAGGTAGCAGCTCCTCTTGCAGACACCTTAAGCAGCAGCTCCATGGAACCACCTCTGTCTTGTGCTTTGGTCTCTCTGCTTGCTCAGTCTTCATGGGAGGACTTGAAATATCCTTCTATACAGTCTTGCACTATACCTTTGCTGATCTTGCTTTATGTGCTGCTGTTAGCGTTGCCATGGTTTTGCCATGCTTGGTGGTCTCCACACTCAGTCTTCTTGTACAACTGCTGATAGTGCTTTTGTTTGTCTTGATATTACAATGATCCAGTTTATCTTCTACTTCCCTTCTTTTGTGTAGAAGACCATGTGTTGTTGGATTTTCTTTAAAACCCTCTTTACTTTGCAGTTGACTGTATGTTTTCGTTCTTTGATTCCTGTTCGCACCTTTGCTTGACAACCCAAAATCTCCATGCAGTACTTTTGAATCGTGTGTTCTCTTAATTCCTGCTCTTCAGTTTAAATTTCACTTTCTTGATCCTTAGGTACCAACATCCTGACTCCTGTGTTCAAGTGTGCTCTGTTACTCCTGTATTTTTATCCTGGAAATACTCCAGTTTCTGATGAATCTGATCTCTTTCTATGTCCCCATCCTATGAGCCAGACGTTCAAATTATCTTTTTCTTCTTCCATCTTTCTAGAAGCCCATATTTTACTGTCAGAATATGTTTCCTTTTCTTCTTGTTACGAGGACTCAGATGGACAACAACATAGGTTTCTCCTCAACATTTCCTAGGAACCAGTCCAGGCTCTGTGACCTTTGCAGCTGACAGGCAGATCACCAAGGTCTTCTGTAAGATCCCAGGCTCCAGCTGTCTGTTGCCCGATGATATTCCAACACACCCTTTTAAATTTGCGTTAAATAGTCTCATTTATGCATCAGCAGGGAGAGGGTATTTGTCAGAAAGCATTGCTTTGGTCACAGAAATCTCTCACTGCCTGTGAAATAATGGTTAAGCAAAAGGAAGTGCAAGCAAAGAGAGCAGGTGCAGAAGTGGGGTTATGGTGCCTTGGGACCTGAAGTCAGCAAGAAGTAAGACTACCAAGTTCTGGCAATAGGAGCAAATCAAGTTGTGATAATAAAATCAGTCTAAACAGGTGTTTACATTTGTCTTTGTATTACTGTTATCACCTGGCAAATATCACTGTATTAATTAATGTAGTAAGTTATCTTCAGGTAGAACAGGTATGTGTTTACAAGTTAAGTAAGTGGATTTATCAGTGTTTCAGAAACTTAGTGGGAACAGTTCAGGGATCAGAGCATTTGCTTAGAGCAGGGATGTACAGCACCAACAGGAGGTAGATTCTAGAAGGGAGAGGCCTATGTTACATCAGTTATTCATCTAAAATGGTACTCAACAGCAGTGTTTGGAGAAAAGCATGAGCACCTACAATTTGGGGAATATAGACATGATCAGGAGGAGCTGGTTGAAAGTGTGCTCTTTCAGATGCCCCAAGAACATGTCAGTGGCTGTTGATACAAAGCTTACAGACAGACTGACATTGTAATTAACTTGATTTGGTTATAACTTAAATTCTCAATGTGTAGGGAGGGTCTCAGTACACAATACGTGTGCTGATTTATCTGTTCATAGTACCTATAACAGATTATTTTGTTTGCACTGGTGTTTTGGGGGGTTTTGTTTGTTTTAAAAGATATATTACTAAGGGAGATTGAGAGAGATTGAAGTTTACAAAAACTTGACAAATCCCAAGTTTTTTGTGTAAGGCTCAAATACAGAAATGCTAAAAATCTGGGTGTTGTAGGCAAAACATTTCACAAAAATTAGTGCTTTTATTTTTACAACAAAAGGAAAGGATTATCTTTCAAAGTTGGTTTTGGAGTTGTGCTTTTTCCCCCACAAATTTACTTTTGTGTCAGTATGCCAGAAGAATTCCTCTGTCAATTTGCCTCAGTAGCATGCCCATGGAGAGCAAACATTTAAAATAACTGCTTCTTCATTGTAGGGCTGGGTGTTATGGGATTGTGATGTTCAGAAGCATAGAATTTTCCTTAGAAGCTCTTCCTGAAAAGAGTAACTATACAGAGCACTCAGGCTTACTCCTGCTCAAGCAAGAGAATCTAAGAGCTTACATCAACTGCAAAGTAAACGAGTAGGACTGTTGGGTCAGGTGCATAGCTGAGGATATTGCTTCTGATCAGACTGCTGTACAGGTGTGACATAGCTTGATTTCATGGCCTCCTGCCTCAACTCATTCATTTACTTTTCTTGGTTCTTCCAACAGATCCCACCTCAGTATGGTCAGCAAGGTGTAAGTGGCTACTGCCAGCAGGGCCAGCAGCCGTACTACAACCAGCAGCCACAGCCTCAGCATCTGCCACCCCAGGCACAATATCTGTCACAGGCCCAGCAGAGGTATCAGGCTCAGCAGGTAAGCAGGATGGTCTCTGCTACTGATGGTCTCCATGGAGCTGAAAGTGTGAAAATTATCTGTGTGGTGTGAACAAAACCCATTCCATCCCTTTTGGAGAGAAGTGTTCAAACACAAATTAAGTAAACATGGAATCAGACAGCATCCTTCTGAAAAGTCTTTGCAGATATACACACAGATATATTTGTACACACTTTCAGGGTTTGTTTTGTATCAGTTTTTAAAATAAAGCCAGTGTATATACCCCAGCAACTATTAATTCTGCTTTTAAGAAGAAGTAGCAGTTTCTTGATCAGATTTCAGTGGAGGCTGGGGGGTTTTGTTGCTTTGTTTTTGTTTTCCCCCCACAAGACAGATGCTGTGGAGAGCTCCTTCATCTATCATGGTCACTACTGTTTTTTCGTTTTAATTCATTTGAGGGTAGGTGAGTTCAAGGTATCTTGTATCTGCCTTGTCAGGGAGCTTCTTAAGAGGTATTTTGAAATGATATTACAGCTATTAATTTGAATATTGTCATTTTGCACACCCAATTAGGGAAACTGCTTAATTCAATATCCATTGCTGTTCTTGGATTGTGCTTTGTGTTAGCCATTAAAATTAATTTAAAGTGATTCTGTTTGTAACTAAGATCAGAAGGGATGGTGTACGGGTCTGCTTCCCAGAGCTTGAGAAACACCCAGATTTAGATACTAAACAAAATGGATGTGCGTAGCTGATGCGGCTGAACGTGTAGGCTCAGTTCTGTCTGCAGTCTCAGCTCTGTTAATCACAGACAGGTGATCTGGAAATGGAAAGATGAAGCTAAAGCATACTCACCATCCTGGGAAATCTAACAAAAGTGAGTTGCTCAAGACTGGGTATTAGTGGAAGCATCAACACTTGCTGCGTATCACTGGGGAATTCTGTCAGGCATGGCTGATTAGCGTTTTGGGATAATGCTGGTGCAATGTAGAAATCTTAGCTTGAACTAAGAAATGTTTGTAATATACGCTAACAAAAGTAGCCATAAGTAGCAATGATACAGGAAGCTCTCTTCCTTTGATTTTGTTAAAATAAACTTATGGTAATTTCAGTCTGTAATTAAATGGTAATTTTTCTTCATCTACATTTTAAAATTCCATTGAGAATTAACTTTTTTTCATTGAAATGCTGGATGGTTTGTGAAATAGATTTCTTAATTGTACCTATGATATTCCTGTAAATGTCACCACTTTCCATCATTTGGATTATATGTAACTGCAACTTTAAAGATTGCAGTTGTGTCTTTAAATTTAATTTTCTCCCTTTTTAAATGCTTGATTTGTCTGACTCAAAAATGCTGTTCACAGGCGTATTGGTAAGTTCTTAGCAGATAAAAGTCCTAGTAGTACAGCATAGGAGATAGAAGAAACATAGATGTTACCATGTCTACATATCACAGTTTGTGAAATAGAAATGTTTTGGTGGGGTTTTTTTTGGGTGGTTGTTGTTGTTTGTTTTTTTTATTTGTTTTCCTGTCTTGGATACTTGATTGTATCTTAAATACTGTCAGTTGAATGGATTGAGTATTTAAGTTTAAAAAATACTCAAACCAGACCAACTGTAGAAGACTCGTGAAATAGCAAGATACTGATTTGTCTGTTGATACATGTTTCAAGTACATAATTTGCTCTCATTGCCAATAAAGTGAAGGTTTGTGGAATGAAATGAAGGGGTGTATCGTAGATGAGGATAAAGGCAAAATGTGGGAGTAAAGCATCCCATGTTCAGCAAAGCCAAGTGCAGGGCAATCCAAGCTTGAACTCAGGCTGGGTGGAGAATGGATAGAGAACAGTCCTGAGGAGAAGAACTTAGGGGTGCTGGTGGATGAGAAGGTCAGCAGGTACACCTCTCCTATGAAGACAGGCTGAGAGTTGGAGTTGTTCATCCTGGAGAAGGCTCTGGGGACACTTTACAGCAGCCTTCCAATATTTGAAAGGGCCCTACAAATTAGCTGGAGAGGGACTTTTTACAAAGGCTTGTAGTGACAGGATGAGGGTTAGCTTCAAAATGGAAGAAGCTAGATTTAGATTAGACATTAGGAAGAAATTCTTCACCATGAGGGTGGTGGAGCACTGGAACAAGTTGCCCAGAGAAGTTATGGACACTAACCTGAGAGTGTTCAAGGCCAGGCTGGGTGGTGCCTTGAGCAACCTGATCTAGTAAGAGGTGTCCCTACCCATGCAAGGGGGGTTAAAACTAGATGATCTTTAAGGTCAGTTCCAACTCAAAACATCGTATGAGTCTATGGTTTGGTGATATATTAGGGAGTTTAGAGAACTCGGATAAAAAGAAAGGAGACAAATTCACAAGTAGAAGATACCAGCCTTTATGTAGCCTGATTTCTTCTTTGAGGATTTCAATGTGATGGAATGGAATGGAATGGAATGGAATGGAATGGAATGGAATGGAATGGAATGGAATGGAATGGAATGGAATAGAATAGAATAGAATAGAATAGAATAGAATAGAATAGAATAGAATAGAATAGAATAGAATAGAATAGAATAGAATAGAATAGAATAGAATAGAATAGAATAGAATAGAATAGAATAGAATAGAATAGAATAGAATAGAATCAAGAAGGTTGGAAGAGACCTCAAAGATCATTGAGTCCAACCTGTCACCCTAAACCTCATGCCTATCTAAACCATGTCACCAAGTGCCATGTCCAATCCCCTCTTGAACACCTCCAGGGATGGTGACTCCACCACCTCCCTGGGCAGCCCATTCCAATGGCCGACCACTCTCTCTGTGAAGAACTTTCTCCTCACCTCCAGCCTAAACTTCCCCTGGCGCAGCTTGAGACTGTGTGCACTGAAGCAGCGTCTAAATCCAGGCGCCAAATGTGGTACAAGCATCTCAAGGTCAATTTTTGCCAGAATCTGCAAATTCAGATGGTACATTGGGTCCAGTAGCCCTTAACACCTTGGGGCTTGCTCCTTTTATTTTCACCATCTCCAGATTAATTCCATAGACACTCCCTGTCTCAAGAAGGGTAATCAGATGAACACTCTGATGTTTCTCCATAAAGTCTCACCACTGTGTTCTTTCCCATTCTTTGAGAATTGGTAATCAAGAAAACAAATTCCTAACACAAAGTTGCAGTCTATACTTGGATAGTTCAGCAACTGTGCTCTTTCTGTGCTGGTGATACATAGTAGAGTTACTGTCAAGTGGTAACCAGTCTACAGTAGTAAAATCAATACTAGGATAACAAAAACTTTGAAAGGATA
Organism: Indicator indicator; assembly: GCF_027791375.1. Taxonomy (NCBI): domain Eukaryota; kingdom Metazoa; phylum Chordata; class Aves; order Piciformes; family Indicatoridae; genus Indicator; species Indicator indicator. The sequence continues at coordinate 17,718,517 of NC_072011.1, read as the reverse complement.
TGTTGAATTCTGCTACTGAGACAAATTTATAAAAGTGATCATTTAAGCATACATGTCTCTGCTTATATGAGACCCATTATATGAGACTTTGAAAACAATTTAAAAATTAGAATTTACTTGATTGAGATTATAGCAAGAAAAAAAGAAGTAGGTATTCATATAGTTTCAGGAGTTTTAAGGGCAGAGTTCACTGAATTTTTTATATCGCACAGCCTCACAAAGAGAAAGTCTGAGGGAGGATGTAGAGGAGAACAGAGCTAAACTTGTATCAGAGGTACACAATGGAAGGACAAGAAACAGTAGGGACAAACTGTGGAACAAGGGAAGTTACAGCTTGGCAGAAGCAAAAAAAAAAAAAACAACCACAAAATTACCATGAGAGTTTTCAAAACCAGGAAGGAATCCAGAGAAACTGGAATCTCCATGCTTGGAGATACTCAAAATGCAGCTAGGCAAGGCCCTCATATGCCATACTCTCACTAGACTTGCCTTGAACTGGAGGTTTGACTACAGGACTTCCCACTGCAGGTCTTTTGTAACCTATGTGATTCTGCTTTGCTATGACTGGCTTTACATATTCTAATGAGAATTTAAAAATTAACTACAAAATCATGTAATACCTGTTGCACCAGCTGGTGCATCTTTCTTGTTTTTACTCTTAAAAATATCAGTATGTCCTGTTCGATTAGGAAATTAAGTCATACAGTCTGTCATCTTTAGTTTTGCTCTTTCTTTCCAGCTTGCAAAAGAGGTTTTTTGTCTGTATTCTCCATTTACCTTTTTTTTTGTTCATTTATACTGATTTTGTTGGGTTTTGCCCTCAACGTTGGTGCAAAATCCTGGTTTTGAATGGTCACAACTTTGAGGAATGTATTAAGTCAATTGTTTCAGGATGTCAGCATCAAGAAGAGAGACTTCCCTCTGAAGATGGTTTTGCCTCATGCTGGCTAGCCAGAATTAGGGGAAAACTTTAAACTGCAAGTTTTTTTTTACTGGGGAGCATGGCTAGATCATAAAGCAAGAGATCACTGATAATGCTGAAGTAATTCATGATAGCCACAGCTGCAGATCAGGATATTATTATTGTGGTTGTTCTCCAACTACATACCAAAAAGGTAGCCTTTGCCTCAAGGATTTTGCAGGCTGTTCTGTGCCTGGTGGATTGGAAACTGAACGTGCCATTGTAGCAGGGGTGCAGCTGTGAGGTGAAGAAGTTTCATGTTCTGTTTTAGGGTGAATAAGCAGTCTGCATGACTGCTGCCCTTGTGATTTAAATGAGTAAACTGTTTTTACACTGGCATGGAGAAGAGAGAAGGCAGACTAGAGAAAGTGGAGTTCTCAATTTGTCTTCTTTTCCTGATTGTATTTTCTTTTTCCCTTGTGTTGGAGATTATCAAGCTGGAAGATAGTGTTTATTCTAGATGGATGATGGACTTTTCCTTGCCATTGGTTTCCTTTATTATGGGGAGAAAACTGATATAAAATTTCATATGTACAATGTTTTATCTTTGCCTTTTTTTTTTTTAGACATAATGTGAGTGAGCTTCTGTAGTCAGGTATGACTCGTAGTGTTCTGTCTTGGAATTGGTTCTTGTCTTCAATTCTCATGTATTGTGGAAGTGTGAAGCCATTGATGCTTTTCCTTGACTCACCTCAATTCAATATGCAATCTTGTCAATAAAAGTAAACAGATAAAATAATTCCTGGGACTGTTCCAGGGACAGGTAACTTTCCATTCTTTTTGTAAGCATAGAGGGGAAGGAGGAGAATGGGATTTATTTGAATGTTTGAACTGTAAGTTGTTTAGATCTTTGTTAAATTGATTGCATTGTGGGCAAAAAGGGAGTTTCATAAGAGGTGATTTGATAGCAATACTGGCATAGTTTACTATAGAGCCATATTGCAAGCCAGCATCAGTCATCCCCTCTTCATATCAGGAGCCTGCTGTGTAAAAATCCATTAAAGGAAGAGCTTTGTTTTCAGCAAATTTATTGCAGTAGTAGATTCATTGCTTATTAGATATTGCCAGTAGATGTAGATATCGCCTTGTGGTGGGTTTGTTTGTTTTTTTTTTTTAAACTTCTTTTCACTTTCCCTGCTCTTTTTTAAAAGAGAAAAAAAAGGAGAAAAAGATGTGCTACACTACTACAGTGTTGCCCTTGGCAGGGTTTTTCATCTTGAAATGGCATCTAAATGAATAAATGCTTCAGTTGTTTTTGCAGTTTTAAATCTTTTGCCATAAGTAGAAGTGATATTTTGCTCTAGAATGTCATGTAATTGCAAACTTAAACTGTCATCATTAAACATTATTTTGTTAAGATAGTGTGATGTATATTTTGGGTTATTATGTTTTCCAAATGGCTTTTAAACAGACATGTTTGTATATTTTCTTGTTTTTTATGTAGCACGTGTTCGTATGTATTGGGATAGGATCGTGCCTTTGAGGTTTATTATTGTGAGTTGGGACCATATAATTTTTTGACAGTTGAAATGGATCTGCAAAATAATTATGGTCTCACACTTAGTTAAACAAAAAAGTGAATTTATTCTACACCTGCTACTCTTAACCTGAAGTCATTCTTTCAATTAAACGTTCATGGGAGTGTTCTGGTTTCCATTATGAATGGGGATTATGTTGATGCCTTTTCTCACATACAAACATGAGATTAAAGGAGGAGAAAATTGTAGCAGGTCCTTGAGGTGGGGCACATGTGTGCACTCTTCTTAGCACTGGTCTTCTTGTTAACAGTGTGCATGAAGAGGTGCTGTGTTTGTTTCTAAATCATTCACTTGTGGCTACTATTTTTAAATTTTTAAGTGCCTTAAAGGAATATTCAGGTAGTTCAGACACTCTAGTCTTTTTATTTAAAAGGAGAAAATGCTTTATGAACAAGCAAACAAACAAGACTCCCTTACTCTCAGCCCTTATTTAAATATTTTAAAAGCTGCCCAAAACCTCCTTTCCCACCTGTATAATACTTTACCTGTTGATGAGACCTACTGACCTTGATGAGTTTGGTGTTGGTTGTGGGTTTTGTTTTGTTTGTTTTGTTTTGGTGGGGTTTGTTGGTTGGTTGGTTGGTTGGTTTGTTGTTTTTTTCAAGGTAGACTGTCATAGGACAAATATAATAGACTAACTAGTGGTTTGGTTTTGTTGGTCTTTTTGGGAGTGGGCTAGGGACAAATGCAGTTCAGACTGGAAAGCATTTGTGTGTTGTTTTGATAGTATCAGGTAGAAAGGCATCCAAAGCAGGAAGATGGCATGTGTGATCATGTGTGTGTGAGCTATCTCTGATTATTCCTTGGTTGGTCTCTGGGCAGTTAGCTGGGGACCACTTAACATTCCCACAGGGGTCTGCAGCTTTTCTCCATTTTGCTGAACAGGCAGCAATGGATGCCATACATTTCAGGTTTGTTCTGGAACTGGTGGTAGTGGTTTGAACTAATCTCCGTCGCAAGCCCAAAACGATGATGAGAATGTTCTTGCACAGACATCTGTTTCTTCTGTTGAGTCAGTGCAAGGTAGAATAGATAAAACACTACTTGATTTGAAACAGTCTTTGAAAATATGAGCAAAATGTGAAACTAATTAATCTGTTTTCATGTCCAAGCTGTGTGACTGTCATGAAAACAGAACAAATTGTATTGTGGCAAAATGCATCAAATTATTAAATTGGGTTTTGGTGCAGTGAGGATGAAGTCTTGTTTTTAAATTCAATGTAAGCTGAAAAAAGGTTCTCTTAACTGTTTAATAAGAAGCATGTTAATTAACATTGTCAAGCTGTTTTGAGGTGTAACACTGTGCAGAAATACCGTTGTTCTGAGTTAGGAATAATCGTGTTACGTGCAAATACCAAATCCATTAGTATGTACAGACAATCCTTGATGAGTCCAAATTTAAGTTTTATACCTCAGTGCAATTACTTTTTTTAACAAAATCTTCACTCTTAAGTTACTAGAAGCTGGCACAGAATTAGCAGTTTACTGTACTGTAGTTTAGTCACAAATACAATTTAAACTTCTTTAAGCTGCAGCCAGATATATGTTGCTTCTTAAAGTTGAAATAAAACCTGTTGCTCCTTCTGTCCTTTTAACTTTTTCATCTGTAATAATCTACCACTAGATGAGTGGTTGCACTTAATATTTGTTGTATTATGAACCACAGGAAATCTGGGAAAGAACAAGCTTGTATGTTAATCTGACATTTGCTGCAGGCATGTAGGAAAGCATGCTTTGTGGAAGTTGGCTATTAGAGTTATATGGGCTCTCACAATCAAATGTAATGTTCAGAAGAGATTTTTGCCTGCCATCATCATCAGTGGCTGACACTACTATTTGTTGTGTACCATAAATCCTTCACGGCTTCTGTTGTCTCAGCAACAGAGGTGCCTAATGCCCTGTATATATCACGTTGTCGTTGAAATGCTGGGCTTGGTTTTAGCTTAGAAGCAATTCTTTTCTTCACAGAATGAAGAGGTATAAGGAAGAAGTGATTCATTTAAACCATTTGACCCAAATTCATGTCACTAAGAATTTTAACTTCTGAGGTGTGCTTGTTGGCTGGCTTTCAGAAATCAGAACTGCTGGCTAGTACTGAGCAGGCACATGCCAAATGAGAGCACTTGGGTGAAAATTCTTGTACTTGTACCAGCTTTTCCATACACTTTCTGTGGCACCAGGGGAAAAACCCAGTATAACTCGCTATGATGGGATCTGTTTTGGTACTCTTAGTGTTTTGTTGCCAGCAAGCTTCAGACAGATTGCATAGATATCAAAAGGCAGAGTGCAGTCTTGACATTTTTATCTGTAATAAAGCTTGGCTGGACTTTGAGGGGAGGGAGGTAGAGCAGGCTTTCAGCAGCTGACTTCCACACTTGCACACCACAAGCGAAATATCCTGGCTTCCAGACAAGACACTAGTGACCAGCATCTCTGAAAGGCGATTGTCATTTTCCTGTGGTGAAGTCTGAAGTGATTTAAAAAACAAACTGTTGAAATACTTCAGACCCATACTGGTCTTCTGCATAAAATTAATGTAACCTTTTTGAGCCTTTGTTAGCCACATGATGTTTCCAGGAAGTTCGAACCTGTGTTGGTTCAATGAGCAGTTAACTGATTGAAGTCTTTGCCAGTTAGATTTCTGCTTTTATAAAGTCTTATTTAATAATCATAATGGTGCTATAATAGGAAATAAGTGTTAAGCATGTGGCTATTGATCTGTGTGCTGGAGGTTGCCTTCTCAGCTCAGGAGTTCAATGAAACCATGACTCCTGTTGTACTGCATCTTTTTGCAGTGGTGGGAATAGCTGATTATTGTGCATTTGTGGAATGCTGTGTTTGCTCAGTATTGCTTATATCACTCCAGGAAACGTGTCAAACCTTCCTCTTTATCCCCTCAGTGATTTATATCTGTATTTCTAAGATTGCAATAGGTGCTAGCTTGTCAGACTTGGAGAATGATCTCTCAGAGCCAAGGAGCTATCAGGAATACGCAAGCAGAAGAAGCAAGGATAATTGTCTGTAAGCTCACACCTGAGCATGAACACAAAATTGAGAACCTAGCGTGGAGCAGCACTTGCAGGTGTGCAGGCTTATTTTTGTTGAAGGTATGTTGACCTAACCCAAAAAACTGCATTCAGACTTCAAGGAGACTTTCCTACCCTTTTATTTTAAAGAGACCATTTACAGATCTGGTGATCAACTTAGCCAAATAAAATCAACCCCTGTCTATTTGGTCCAAAGCCTTTAAAGTTAGCATATACAATTACCCCTCACATGTTATCTGTCTTCGTAGTAATTGGAATTTAAGTGATATTACAGGGAAAGGAGTATTTTATCTTGCGAAGTGTTATTACTGTATATGTATAAAATGTAGGAAGCTTTTTTTATGCTTCTGTCCTACAATCTTCCGAAGGGCTGTCAGTGAAAAGTATTTGTTTGCCTCTGTGTTGTCTCAGCAATTGTATGGCGCCTATAGTTTACAGTTCCCTCGTTGTAGTTAAACATTTTCCCAGTCTGTCTGTGCTTTTGTTGTATTTGTCTATTAAAGCCTACTTTCAGTAGAAAACCATTGCCATTTGCAGTTTGAAGGAGGAATTTTGAAGGTCAGTTTTCTTCTACTGAGAAAGCAGCAAGTGCACCTCTTCAGGCATCTGCTGCTGTTGGGGGTTTGATGGTATCTAGCCAGATAGTCAGATGAGATGGGTCAGAGCACATTGCAAGCCCATTTGGCAGGAATTTTCATGACCACCTGTACCCTGCTGGTTTTTAATTTTTATTCTTGTGGGTTTGTATCATTCCAAACCTAGCAGACATATCACAGCTTTTGTGCTTGCAAGAAAAAAAAGTCTTTTTAATGAATTGAGAAATGCAGAAAGATACACGTGTTCAAGTGTATTTCTCAAAGTTCTTAAATCAATGATTTGGCTTGGATCCACAGAGTTTTATTATTGTTGTTGTTATGATGGTGGTATTATTTATAGTTGCTGATTTTTCTCAGTATTTAAATTACAGAAGGTTAATTAAAGCAGTACTTTATTTTGCGATTACTTGGGAATATTAACCTCACAAAGCCTGCATTAAATCAGTGAAGTGATAGAATTGCATTTGCTTTATAAAATAACTCTACAAGAGCAAAGACAAAGCCATTAATAGTTCAGTGCCATTAATTGTCTGGCATTTAGATATTAGCATAGGAGTCTATTAATTAACTTGATAGTAAAACTATTGGAATGTAGGCTGATAAAACCTTTTTTTTTTTTTTGAGATTAATAATCTTAACTATTGTTGCTCTCCGTACCACTATCCTTGTAACTCAATGATGAGTTTTAAACTGTTATTCTGAGAGCAAAATTAGTATATCAGAAATAATTGTACCTCTGAAATTTAAGACTAAGTTAAACAGGATAGTGTGTTTATCAAAAGATACTTGATCATGTAATAGTCATTTACATTGTGATCCATTAATCTGATGGCTGTTTGTAGACAAAGTTGTCTACACAAATGTTTTACAATATAAATGCACAAATTCTTTTTTAAGAAATGTAAAATACAAATATTATAGTACAAATTACATGATAAAGTTGTGAAGTCTCAAAAGTACTAATAAATCTGAGTAGTAGGAAGGTTTTGTTTGTTTTGTATTCTGTTTCTCTTAGTTCTGTATGAGAAGTATATATTCCAAATTTCAGTGATCTTGTAAATTACTCCTCATGGCTACTTGCAATGCAGCAGTATTTCTTTATGGTCTTTAAAATAAAACACTATTTTTCTCAGAGGTAGGGGAAATAAGTTTGCTAATAACTCCTGTCATAAAATTTACCACTAGTTTTTTTTGTCTGCCCAAATTTTCTTATATACAGTGAACATCTTCAATTATTAATATTTATTTTCTGTATCCTTCATAAACTTCTAATTAAATGTCTTTTTTGTTGTTGCTACATTAAAGAGTATTCGGTGACCTGCTCTCAGAGTTTTAAGTTTTTATCACTTCTTTCACTTGTTCTCCACCCCCTCACACTGTCCTCTTGTCACTGCCAACACCAGCCCAGTTGGAAATACACTCTTTTGAAAAAACTGTTGTTGTAGAGGTGATGGTGAAGACTTTTCTATCTCAAAGATTAAAGAAATTGTTTGCTGCTCTTGTCTTAAACTGTTGTATTGTGCAGTAGCTTCTGCTGGTGGGTGCTTCATTCTGGAAATTCCAGTTCTTGTTCTGTAAATTGTTTTCTTTCCACTTCTTGGTCTAAGATGTTTTTCCACATGGTGGCTGGTTTTAAAGATTGTCAAACAGATCCTTTGAGTCTTCAGACCTCAGAGAAAGAGAGGATGGTCATGCAACTAATTCTCTACCTCTGGTATCCCTAAAAGTAACATGCTAACCTTCTCACATACTGAAAAATTAAGTTAACCAGAACAGTAGAGAATAGCTGAGGAAACCTTCTTTACCTAAATTATTATGGGCTTCTTTGCATCTGAGCTTCACTTTCTTCTCCTGTGATGCTGCTGTTGATAAAACAGTAGGTTAATCTCACAGAATCAACCAGGTTGGAAAAGACCTCGGAGAGCATCAAGTCCAAACTATTACCCAATACCTAACACCGTCCAATCAACTAAACCATGGCACTAAGTGCCACACCCAGTCTAGTCTTAAACAGTTCCTGGGATGGTGACTCCATCACCTCCCTGGGCAGCCCATTCCACTGCCCAATTACTCTTTCCATGAAGAACTTTCTCCTCACCTTGAGCCTAAACTTCCCCTGGTGCAGCTTGAGACTGTGTCCTCTTGTTCTGGTGCTGGTTGCCTGGGAGAAGAGACCAACCTCCACCTGTCTACAACCTCCTTTCAGGTAGTTGTAGAGAGCAATAAGGTCTCCCCTGAGCCTCCTCTTCACCAAGCTAAACAGCCCCAGCTCTCTCATAGGGCTTGTGCTCCAGACCTCTCACCAGCTTTGTTGCCCTTCTCTGGACACGTTCAAGTATCTCAATGTCCTTCTTAAATTGAGGAGCCCAGAACTGGACACAGTACTCAAAGTGTGGTCTAACCAGAGCTGAGTATAGGGGCACAGTGACTTCCCTGCTCCTGCTGGCCACAATACTTCTGATGCAGGCCAGGATGCCATTGGTCTTCTTGGCCACCTGGGCACACTGCTGGCTTGTGTTCAGCCTACTGTCAACCATTACCCCCAGGTCCCTCTCTGTCTGGCTGCTCTCCAGCCACTCTGTCCCCAGCCTGTAGCTCTGCGTGGGGTTGTTGTGGCCACAGTGCAGAACCTGGTACTTGGACTTGTTGAATGCCATCATTTCAATAATTTCTTTTAAGAGATCTCCGTGATGGAGTATTGAGTAATGACTAACAAGTGTAACTGGGCTGTGATATGAATGTTGTGTTTAACATAGTATAGTTTTATTTGAGGGGAGGCAGGAAACACTCATAAAACAAACCTCACTGTTCTGTTAGTCGTTTGTTTGTTTGTTTGTTTTTCCTTCCCTTTAATGTCACCTCAGTGAAGTTTTGGGTGTTGCTTGCAACCATTCCTGCCAGATATATAGTATTTCATGAGCCTAGATATACAGTATTTTATGAGCCTTCAGATGATGTCCTGGCTTTTACCTTGAAGCACAGTTGCAGACGTGCCCCTAAGAAAATGCTGAAGAAATGTTTCCTGGTCTCAAATGAGGAAGTCTCATCCTTAGGTACCTAGCTTGATTAGCCTAGAGGTAGCAGCTGCTCTCAATGCAGCTTTTCTCTTTATTCTGTAAGCTGGCTTCAGGCTTTCAGCTCTGCTGTAAGCTGCAGGCAGTGCTCTGACCTCATTTCTGCCAGTGAGCCGTATGCTTGGGAGAGCTTCCTTGGCAGCAGCAGGCAGTCTGGGCAGGCTGATATCCTCTGGGACATGGAGCCACCCAGCTACTCACTTCTGCAGCAGCTGAGTTGAAAGAAATGGCAGGTTTTTAGTCCTTCCCCTCTTCTTTGTTTTGTCCACTTCAGCAGTTTTCTTAGGGGTGCAGACCTCTTTTTCAGCCCAGCTTTGCAGCTTGGGGTTGCTGAAGAGAGGCAGTCTTCCTGGAGTTTTAGGAAGGACTAGTGTGGCAGGATGTTGCATGGCTCAAAACCTGTAAGTCTTCACGTTAATGTGGTAGTCTGTCCCAAGTGACTATGAAGAACAGGATATGTGAACTGCCAGGGTGCTGTGTGCTCTCTCTCTCTTTCTTTCTTTATTTTCCTTTTTTTTAAAAATAGAAAGGCAGCAAGCTATGTCTGTGAAAGGATGGATAGGGAGAGGAAGGAGTGGGTGTAAAAAATGTAAGTGTGGTTGGACTGCCCAGCCTTGTAAGGCTTTTTAGGAAAAGTTCTAAAAGCTCTATAAACATGGGAAAATTAAGGGAAAGAAAATGCCTGGTTTACATCTTATTTCCAAGTTGTGTTTCTCAGATTACCTCTTCAGGTTCTCTCTCATCTCTTCATTCATACTGGAACTTTACATCTGTAGAACAAATAAGCTACCGTGTTTGCCTGTAAATAAGAACTGACAGCTGTTTATCAGGCTATGCTATGTGCAACAGTCCCATTTTAATCCAAACATCAAACTCACCTATTTATTTTTTTATGTGGCAAGTTACAAGTATGAGAGAGGAAAACTGGAAGAAATGTCTTGATTCTGATTAAATTCATTATTGATATGCTCTGTGATCCATAGAATGCAGTAGTGGCAGAAAGAGAATGGCAAGGTAAGCGTTTCTGAGAATGATTTCGTCTTGGAGCTCTTCCTGCACCCTTTGCTTAACATGGCTCTTGAAGGCCACAAGGATGATACACGTAAAAATGGACTAGAGCACTTAGGAAGAGAGACTCTTCTCTCCTGTTAGTTGGCTCAGATTACCTGGTATGTGACTAGAAGCTGCGCTAACCCAAAACTGCTCTTCCTGCAAGAAGTGTGTGTGTGTGTGTGTGTGTGTGTGTGTGTGTGTGTGTGTGTCGGGGGCAGGGCAGTTTTTTTAACCCTATCTGCTTAAAATGCTTTCAGTGTATTCTGCAGGGGAAAACCTTCCATAGTTAGGTAGGCTGAGTTTCTAATAACTTTCTGAGAGTTTCAATGGACTAAACCTCATAATATATGTGCTTACCTGAGTTAACTCTTTTGCATCAAGCACTGCTTACTACACAAAGTATATTTTCCCCCCTTCCCCCTCCAGTGTCTTAAAACTTAACTTTTAAGATATAATTCTGTGATAACTTAGATCCTGAAGAGATAAAATGGTGTTCCCTTTTTTTTTTTTTTTACTAGCTTAAAAAAGGAATCAAGGAAATAGTAAGTTTTAGAATGAAACTACAGGTATATTGGAAGATAAGTAATAATGTTTAAGAAGAGGAAGAAGTGATGCCTTGCTGACAATGACTGGTTCATACTTGAGGCATCCCAACTAGCAGGTTTCTCAAATTTCTGAAAGTAGATGGTATGATTTTTCACTGAAGTGTTAGGTATGATTTCTGGATGAATTTTCATTTTTTGGAAAGAGAAAGGATTGTTTTGTTTTGGTACTTCTCTGAAGCTCTTGCCTCTCCTGCTATTATAATTAAGATAAAGACCAAAATTAACTTGGAAAGACAAAGTGTCATCATTGTTTCTGAATGCATGATCCTGTGCTGGTTTGACTGCAGGTAAATGATAGCCAACTGAAAGAAGAGCAGTCTCTGCTTGGCAGCCCCACTGAAGCAATAGTCAACAAATAACATCAGCATGTTGAGGGAGATGCCAGCTTGTTGCTTGCTGTACTTCAGTACAGGTGCTTTCCTTGTCTCCATTTGGGCTTCCATGGTGGTGAGAGGGGCTTGGCTTGAAATGGTTTGCATATTCTGATTATGAGCAGGGTTTATTCACCTCATCACATAAACATAGACTAGCATATTTAAGAGGATTACCAGACTGCCTTAGTAATCCACCTCCAGTAGTTAGCACTCTCTTCTTTTTTGTTGGTGTATTAAGATTGTGGCACCTACAAAACAATTTTTTTCTTGCAATCACCTGTCCCCTCTGTGCAGTAAGAGGCTTCCTTGCTGTTTTGTGCACAAAGCTTTCCAGCTGTAAGATGCCAATTAGTTTTCTTCAAGACTTTAGGGGGGTTTGTTTTTGTTTTTCATTGCTGATTCATAAAATTCAAGATATAGGCATTTTTTCTTGACTCAGGTTCTTCTGCAGGAGTCTATCTACATCTTACAGGACTTCTGCAGAACATCTGCCCTGGGTTAAAGCAAACCTTTCTGCTCTTTTGTCCTTAGTGGATTGTTCTCCACAGGCCTGCACTCCATTGGCTACTTGCGTGAGTCTCGGTGTTGGCTGTGCCCTTGGGCATGATATTTTCTTGAGTGCAGCTTTAGCTACAAAATTCCTCCAAGAGCCTAGCTGTCCTTGGTTGTCAGTTTTGTGCTGCCAGAAAGTATACAGTTTGGGAGGTGACATGTTAGGTATTAGTATTGGGCTAGAAGTTGACTGCATAAGCATATGTCATTATTATGGTAAGTAATTTTTTCTTGTTGTTTTATTGTAGCTTTTTACTGGTAAAAGGTGTATGTATTTATCTACACAAGCCAAACATACTTGTTTAAATGATAACAAGGAATGTCCTTCTATAGCCCCTAATATATCACTTGCCTTCTTTCCACTCCATATTATCCTTTCAGGGATGAGTAAAGTAATCTTGTATTGTAGGGCTCTGCACTACTCTTGGCTTCTGTACTGGGTCCTAACTTCCATTCTCAAGTGGTCTGAGGGGGGAAAAAAAATTAACATTTGCTTTCAATTTTGCTGTTGTCATATTGCTGTAGAATTCTCTGTTCTCACACTTTTAAGTCTTCTAAGGATCAACCAACTGAATCAAGAACATGAGCTAAAATAGTTTTTAATGGGTTTTTCAGAAAGAAGTCTGGTATATTATTTTCCATAAATTATTTTCCTTCTATTTAACCGTCATGGTACTTATCTTCTTGGGTGGTCATGCTATCGCTCTGAAATTTGCTGTGGTAGAAGTGGATGAAGCCTGAATGACATTTCTCACCCAGCCTTTCTTTAAATGTGTTTAAATGTGTTGGATTTTAGTTGGAAAGATCACACAGCCAAGCACAAACAGTCCAAAAGGTTCCTGCAGTGCACTGATGACAACCTTCTCCTGCAAGTAGTTGAAGAACCAACAAGGAGAAGTGCAATGCTGGAACTGATGTTAACTAACAAAGAAGGACTGGTTGTAGATGTCAAGGTTGGGAGTAATCTTGGTTGCAGTGACCACGACATGTTAGAGTTTAATATCAATAGATAAAGAAGCAGGGTGATAAGTAAAATTTAAACTCTGATCTTTAAAAGGGCAAACTTTCCCCTCTTCAAGACTCTACTTAAAAATATCCAGTGGACTAGGGCTCTGGAAGGAAGGGGGGGCCAAGAGAGCTGGTTGATGTTCAAACATTACCTCTTCCAAGCTCAAGAGAAATGTATTCCCTTGAAAAAAAAATCAAATAAGACAAACAGAAGACCTGCATGGATAAGCAAGGGACTCTTAGTAAAACTCAAAAACAAAAAGGACGTTTACAATATGTGGAAAAAAGGATTGGTCAATTGGGAGGATTATAGAGATGTAGCCAGAGAATGCAGAGATGCAACATGGAAAGCCAAGGCTCTCCTGGAACTGAATCTTGCCAGAGGGGTGAAGGAGAACCGGAAGAGTTTTTTCAAATATATCAGTGACAAAAGGAAGAGCAGGGAAAAGGTGGGGCCACTGCTGAATGAGAGGGGAGATACAGTAACTGATGATGCAGAGATGGCAGAGTTGCTGAGTGCCTCCTTTGCCTCAGATTTTACTCCTAAGACCATTCCTCAGGAACCTCAGTCTCTAGAAGCAAGGGAGCAGAACTGGAGAGATGTGGACATTCCGCTGGTCAGTCAGGAAAGGGTTAGAGATCTCTTATACCATCTCAAGACACACAGATTCATGGGGCCTGATGGGATGCATCCATGAGTGTTGAGAGAGCTGCTGATACAATTGCTGAACCTCTCTCCATCATCTTTGAAAAGTCCTGGAGAACAGGAGAGGTGCCTGATGACTGGAAGAAAGCAAATGTCACTCCAGTCTTCAAAAAAGGCAAGAGGAGGACCCTGGCAACTACAGACCAGTCAGCCTCACCTCCATCCCTGGAAAGATGATGGAGCAGCTCATCCTGGAGGTCATCTCTAACCACATGGAAGACAAGAAGGTTATCAGGAGTAGCCAACATGGCTTTACCAAGGGGAAATCTTGTCTAACTAACCTGATAGCCTTCTATGAAGTTATGACCAAGTGGGTAGATGAGGGAAGAGCAGTGGATGTCATATATCTTGACTTCAGTAAAGTTTTGATACTGTCTCCCATAACATCCTCATAGAAAAGCTCAGGAGATGTGGCATAGATGGTTGGTCAGTGAGGTGGATTGCAAACTGGCTCCACAACAGAGTTCAGAGGGTGGTCATCAGTGGCACAGAGTCAACTTGGAGGCCTGTGGCAAGTGGTGTCCCCCAGGGATCAGTACTGGGTCCAGTTTTGTTCAATATCTTTATCAACAACCTGGATGAGGGCATTGAGAGTACCCTCAGCAAGTTCACTGATGATACAAAACTGGGGGGGTTGGCTGACACCTGACAGGCTGTGCAGCCATCCAATGTGACCTGGACAGGCTGGAGAGCTGGGTGCAGGCAAACCTCATGAAGTTTAATAAGGACAAGTGCAGGGTCCTGCATGTGGGAAGGAATAACAGGCACCAGGACAGGTTAGGGGCTGCCCTGCTGGAAAGCAGCTCCACAGAGAAAGACCTTGGAGTGCTGGTGGACAGCAAGTTCTCCATGGAACAACAATGTGCTATTGTGGCCAAGAGAGCCAATGGGATCCTGGGAAGTATCAGGAAGGGTGTGTCCAGCAGGTCTAGGGAAGTTCTTCTACCTCTCTACTCTGCCCTGGTGAGACCACACCTGGAATACTGTGTCCAGTTTTGGGTTCCCCAGTTCAAGAGAGACAGAGACCTGCTGGAGAGAATCCAATGGATAGCCATGAGGATGATTAGGGGACTTGAGCATCTCCCCTATGGAGAGAGACTGAGATCCCTGGGGCTGTTTAGTCTTGAGAAGAGAAGACTGAGAGGGGATCTGATCAATGTCTATAAATATCTGAGGGTTGGGTGTCAAGTGGAGGGGTCCAGGCTCTTTTTGGCAGTTCACAGTGATAAGACAAGGAACAGTGGATTCAAACTAGAACATAGAAGATTTCACCTCAACATGAGGAGAAACTTCTTTACAGTGAGGGCAACAGAGCCCTGGAACAGGCTGCCCAGAGGGGTTGTGGAGTCTCCTTCTCTGGATGCATTCCTGTGCAGACTACCCTAAGTGATCCTGCTCTGGCAGGGGTGGTTGGACCTGATGATCTCTTGAGGTCCCTTCCAACCTCTGATATACTGTGATACCCAAACCTTAAATGTTTTCACTATGCTTTCATTTTCTGTTAAAAAGAATTGAAGCTATTTAATAATTAGATCTTATCTTTATCAGCAGAACTTAAAACAAATGTGCATTTGAAGAATTATCAGCATCATATTCATTCAGGTTTGCAAAGAACATGTAAATGTGGACAGACATGCTTGTTTCAAACTAAGTTCATCTAGAGAATGAAAGCATGGCACTGATTAACATTAAACATCAAAAGGGAGAAGGTTGCCAGTGGCCCACTCCAAAGTGGTTGCAGTATGGTTCACTTGGGCTACAGTTTGGTGTCTGGGAGAGTCAGGCTCATGGATGACTGCTAGCAAAGGAGAGAAGCTCCTTTCCTCTTGTTACTCACCCAGCCTGTCCTGAAGCCATCTCTGCTAAGCAGTCCATGGTAAAGCTTAGGGGAAAGAGATAACTTTTCTGGCAAGTTTTAAATTGCATCATTTCACAACGTGGTCTAGTAAAGACCACTACCACGAACTAAGGGGATCTATGTCCAACTGCAAGAATTGTGGGAGGTGGGAACAAAGGTGACATTTTTGCAGGTTGGTACACTGGCTTATTTGGTCACTTTAAGCCTCAGTGTTAGTGAAATCCCACACCAAAATTAGGGACTTTAAAAGTTTGTAAGATGAATACATTAACAGAGAACATGAGGGAAGAAAACATCCTCCTTCCTCCCTTACTTCTCAGACTATACAAACCTTGAGCTTCACATACCACAATTCGCAGAGCAAGCCAAAAGTGTACAAAAGGTAAATAACCCACTGGCTCAGTGGATGATAATCAGTTGGTTGCTATTATTACCCCAAGATGAAAACTGTATATGGATTGATTTCTGAACAGCTCACTTTTAGGCTGTGTATAGAGTTGATATATTGTATATACTGTAATACAACGTGTAAGCGTTTAATACAGTCTATAAGGGAGTCCCTTCTAATGCATGTTTCATAGTTTGAACATTTTTTTGAAAAGTCTAAAAAGTCTAAACTTCAGCTGTTTTGAGTTTATGTTTATGACTTGCTGATTATTTTTCCCTGTGCCTTGTCTAAAACCTGATGGGGGAAACCCTGCTTTTTTTTTTTTTTTTTTTTTTTTACAACTTTGTTGACAGTTTGTGCTATAACAGCTATGATATGATTGGGTTTGTGCCAAGCTGGGAAGTTCTGAGTGGAAACTTGTAGCCTTCTGTTTATAAAACCCTGGATTTCTGTCTTGCACAAATGCTCTTCTTCTATGGGAAGAAGGATTTTCTGTGATTCATAAAATATTATAAGCTTTGCTTTGAAAGGCACTGTGATTGATGGATGAAATATTGGGTGTCATAAGAAAAACAATCAGATCCCAGGAGAAGATTGAGTTCTGCTATCAGTGGGGGCCTCCTCAGCTATGACTGCAGTACAACACATGGTAACATGTGCCTCTTCCCCTTATGTTTCCTCTGTTTAGTCCCTGATAAATTTATTCCTAGCTGCTAGAAAGAAAAATTGCCTTTATAAACTGAAAGTAAGAATAGCCAATTCCATGTATTTGTTCAGCAATGGACAATTTACCCTTATACATCTGTCCTTATTTCTTATTTACGTATGAAAATCTGTTGTATCTATTCTGTAATATGCTGTATGTTAACAAAATTTCATAGTGCAGAACTGCAGAAGGGAAATAGGGATTTTCTTTGCTCTAGTTTTCAAGGAAAAGGATACTAAGCACTATTTTGATTTTGAAACCAACCTATTAGTGAAATATGCTATTATTTAATAGTTGTTATGTTTAGTGTACAAATGGATTTGTTTTATGGGACAATGTGTATGCATGAACACATAAAATGGTACACATAGCTCTGTGTACATTTCATCTGGGAGATTCCCATGCTTGAAACTTACTGAGAGCAAACTGATTCTTTACTTCTCAAGAGCCACTTTGCGTGTTTCCAGAGATCCAAGTATCTAAATGGCTTTATGGAGAATGTAAGCAAGAGTATGTGATCTCAATCCCTTTTGGAATGCACAGGTATCTACATCATAACAAACACGAAGGTCTGCAGTATTTGTTTCCAAGCCTCATCTAGAATTGAGCAAATACATTTGATTTCCTACAGTCAGAAAGGAAAGCACTATGAAAACAGTACATTTAATACAAAGGTGACATACCTGGGGGTTTAAATGTTCTCTTCAGTGTGTAGAAAGACGTTTCATAGATAGTTTTCAAATACCCAGGTAAAAGTAAATTTCTCTCAACATGCAGTGTTTCTCGTGAGAAAGCATGCTGTCTCTTCCCTCTCCTTGCAGGTCCCCCTGGAATTTTCAGTAGGAAGCAAGGTTAAAACGTGGGAAAAAAAGCATGCTTGGTACTTAGTAAGGAATTAATAGTTCTTGATTTTTCAAAATACAAAATATATTTTGTTTCCCAGCAAAATCTCATAATGTCTGTTCAGAAAAAGGAGCAGCTGCATTTCTCAAATGATGTCTCCTAAACCGAATATTCCTTTTATCCTTTTTCACCACTCTTGGCATTTCTGGGTGGGTTTTTGTTGTTATTTTAACAAGCAGTTCTTACTTGCTCTATTTTTTAATAATTAAGAAAGGAGTTGAACATAGAACTGGAAGTTAAAATCTGGGATTGCTGGGTTTATTACAGATGCCTACACAGTGACAACCCCTGGCGTGTGTGTGTGCGTGTGCATGGACGTTTTTAAATAAAAAGGGAAGCAGAGGTTTGCTCATTTGTTTGCCTATTGTGAAGCTGTCCTGCACCTTTCCACTCTTTTGTACTGGGGTGAAGGCTGCTGAATGGAGGCCTTGTGCCATTTGTTGATTTTAAACCTCACTGTTAATCCACAGGAACCTGCTGGTGTGCACAGCAGGAGAGCTGTGTGACAAGTGGAAGTCTGGGCGGGGGGGAGCATGGGGGGTCACAGGGGATAATAATCATTCAACCATCAGCCTTTGTCACCCTTAAGCCTAATTGTTACCCTATGCTGGTAACCACATTGAAGTGCTGGCCTTTTAAGTGTTTCTTCATTTTGCTTGGCACAGGCTTAGGGATAAGATCATTTATTGCTGGGTTTGCATCATATCAGGTTTGATGGAGTTTGTTTCATTAGCCCTGTTAACTTTCTGTGTCCCTTACAATAATTTGTGAGAGTCCAAAGTGGTGGAAGGGGCTGAATGGCAATAGTATGGCTGTTAACAAATTTTCCTCTGTCAGAAGCTAGATTTCAAACAGGCAGAAAGTTCTGCTGCTTGGCAGTTCAGCTGTCTTTTGGAGTCTGTGCCTGAGCAGTAACTGTTGATAGAGCAACTCGGATGTCTGAACTGCCCTTTATAAGGAGCAGCAGCAAGGCAATGTTCAAGCTGTGGTAGGATGGGGCAGTGGACAGCTTTGCCTGCCCCTTCACGTGTGGGCACAGGGCCATGTGTGTGCTTTCAGGTACCGACAGTAAACTTGGGAGGCGGAGAGGAGAACTAAACTATTTGAAAATGACAGAAAACCTTCAAGGTGAGATTCTAGCAATTGGGAACTGGTTCTTCAACTTTCCCTGCTAGTTACACATGCTGAAATTGCTATTGCACTTCCGTTTTCTTTGAAGAAGTTTGCATAGAAGCTGCTATAGTAGCTAAAGTGAAGCCTGAATCTAAACTTTTGCAATGGACAAGTATCTGCATGTGTGAAGTAAGCTTGTGTTGCAGGCTGGGGGATGGCATGGGGAAGGTCGTGTTGTTGCTCCCCCCCCCCATGTGGTTGGTGTTATGTTAGATGATTACCTAAGACTGCTGGGTCTTGTATAGGAAGGAAAGCCCCTAAGTTGCTAGTCCAGGCTTTGGAGCTACTCTTGATCAAAGAGACTTTCATTTCAATCCATTGGATGAAACATGCCTCCAGCAGATGCAACGACTACACTGTATGCTACAGCCTGATAGCCTGTTTGCACATTGTGCCAGCAGTAATGATGGTAAATCCATCATTCTTACAGGAGTCTGATTACACACATTATTACAATATTATTTTCAAGTCCAGTCTTCCACCTGGCTCATTACTTCATCAAAATGCTCAAAAATACATCGAGAGATGTAGGATGAGTGTTTTGACCACCTTGTGCTTGCTGCTGTTTTGCAGTTAAATGGGGTTATTTAAGAGTTTTGTTGTGGTTTTTGCCATATTCTGGTGGTATGACTCCCTACCGCTTGTCAGCATAGTGCTCTGCTCCCTGGATTTCTTTACAAACACTGGAGGTCATAGTGGTACCCATGCAGGCTTGACGCTTTCATCAAGAAGATTTAATTAGTAAAAGATTCTGATAAAATAACCCATAAGCATTCAGCTTTTGTATTTTCACCCTTCTCAGGTGCATATTCAGTTGTAGTTACTTAATCAGCTTCATAATTCTGTTACAACTGTTGTTGCAGGACATGTCTCAGGAAGGCTATGGAAGCAGATCTCAGCCCCCTATGGCCACCGGAAAGCCTAACCATGAAGACTTGAATCTAATCCAGCAAGAAAGACCATCAAGTTTACCAGTAAGAAATGAATGTTTGTTCAGTATTTTAAACTGAAAGCATTTCACATAGAATTTGTCTAGAATGAGCAGATGAGAAGTATTCAAAGAAGAAATATTAAATGAGGCTGATCACAAACTTGTTAAATACTTGATGAGAACAGACAGCTTGTATATGACTGGACTTTGCTTAGGCTTCTTCTGGTTCAAAACAGCACTAAATAGTGCACATGAATGTTTTGTGGTTGTGCACATGTGCATTTGCATAGAGGAAATGGACTGATATTTGTTTCTTGAGCTTTAGGAATTCCATACTTGCACAAAACAATTTGGTGAAGAAGAGACTTTTTTTCTGTGTGCTTTTGAAAGGATTTCAGTATCTTCTGGTTTAGAATACTGTTGCCAGGATTTATTTGCTCCAAATCCTGAGCACCAGTAATGAGTTTGATGCCTTAGTTCTGCTACTATCTACTACTACAGAGGTAGAAGCGTAGGTAGTGATTCTTGGGATAGGTTGATCTTTGGCTAGGAATTTGTTAGTTTTGGTTGAATTTATTAGTTTTTCTGGGCTCTATGCAGTCTGCTGTGGGAAAACTGCACATATTAATATATTTTGCAAAGACACCGCAGCTGCTTGCATATTTGAAGTGCTTATTTCACCATAATGGGCAAAGTATTCCCTAGCCTTGTCTCTGTGCTCTGCTTAGGATTTGGAGATTTTCTTGTTTGTTGGTAGTAAAACAGCATGAATTTAAATAAACTAGAGTATGTTCAGCTTAAATGGTGAAAACTTGTCATGAACTATGTGACCTCTGGCTTGGAATCATATCATAAACATCTAGGATATTTCCTGCAGTTCACTGGGTGTGTATTCATTTGCAGTTTGAGGGACCTCAATGAAGAGCTTCCCTTATCAAGAGACCAAATGTATTTGTGAAATCTGGTAGTGTGTTGTATGTTTTAAGTCTGCCACTTGGCACTATTGTCAATCCCTAAAAAGAGGGCAATAAACATCATCTTAGTATTATAAAGTTATATATCTTTGTCATGTAGGAGAGTGTATGTGTCACAGATTGTTTATATAACATTTGAGACATGAGTGTCTCAGGAGAAGCTATGGAAACCAGTGTGAGGAGAGAGATCCATTTGCTTTGAGCCTATTATTAATTTGACATTTTTTCACAAAACCTTTTTTAAAAGTATCTCTGAAAAGGTCTCAAAAATCATTGTGGGCAATTACTTTAAAATAGTAGCTACTGTGGACATTGAACTGTTTCACCAACAACTACCACTAAAACCATGGCCTACTAAACTACCCACTGAAAGCATGGATATTAGAAGGGACTTTTCACCTCTCAGTTTTTCATGAACATTTGCATAGGGGTAGAGATAAACTTAAGTTACTTATCAACTTATATTACGCTAATTTGCCTGTGTTGTTTCACAAATGGTTGTCCTACTTTTAATCCATGCTCTGTCCTACCTTCATCATGATATCTAAGCAGAGTATTGGGTATTATCTCTGTCCCTGAGTGTTTGGTATATTTAGTAGCTCATTATTATTATAGGTGTGAGTAAGCTGATAGTATTAAGAGTGAATGTTAACCATTTTGGCCACATGGCTTAAACTCTGAGCTGGTCCCAAATGCTGTTATTGTGAGGCTTCATTACTGAAAAGCTTTGATGTATAGCCAGAGTGTACTTCATGTACTCAAAACCCCTGTTGTTTGGATATGGAGGGGAATAGGAGGTATTTTTAATTTGTATTTTGTTTTGTTTTGGGGTGGGTGTTTTGGTTTTGTTTGTGGGGGATTTTTGTGGGTTTGTTGTGGGGGCTTTCATGTTTTGTTTTTCAAATTTAAAAACTGAAATCCTTCATATGTGGTGACAAGGCTTTTTGTATGTGTGGTGAACATGATAAATACTTTAATATAACTCGATTTGGGATATGGATGTCTTGACCATATGAAAATGGTTCCCTGGAGCAAGAGAGTTCTGTATTCAGTTTTGAATTGCTTATGAATACCTGTAATTGTTATCCCTTGTTTTCAAGGTAATGCTGTTCTTCACAACAGTAGTCAGTAAGTTGTCCTTGTACAGTGAATCTGGAAATTATAGCAATGGTGTTATACTTGTAATAAAATTTGGTTATGTTTTGTTTCATGGTATTCTGGTATTTACACAATTTGCCCATTAGCTTTTTATTTCTCTAAGGGCATTGTGTAAAATCACAGCAGCTACATAGCAAGCTTATACAAGTGTCTAAAAACAACAAAAGAGATGTAATTCTAAATGGTGAATTGTGTTCTCTGATGTGGCTTTGAAAAAAGACTTTCCCTTTGATGGATCTGAAGAGGAGCTGACCACTTTCTGTGGCACTGAATGCTGGCTTGTGTCATCCATTGGGGGAGTTTTTTCAGCAGGTTTGTGTCACAGTAAGCACAGCTCAGTAGTTGTTCCGTTTCCTTCACACATTGTATATAAAAGTCCTGACATGAATGTTCCCATAAAGTTCAAAGCGGACAAATTTGTAGTGTGGGATCGTAACAAATGGCTACAAACAAAATATGGCTTTATTAGCTACTTCTAGTGGCCTGTCAAATTATATACAATGCTTGCTTTCCTTTTCATAACTGCTCTGATATGTGGAGAGTTTGACCTATGGGTCTCTGACCACGTGGAGTCACTGAGAGCCCAAATTAAAAGTTGCACAGAACAGTGCTCTGAGTGCTTTTGTTGGGGTCACAATTACAAGGAAATCTCGAGCTTTTGAGAAAACATGGGAGTTAGGTACTCTGTGAAGGAAAGGAAGTCATAAACAGAAACTGCTCCCTATTAGAGTGGAGGAATAAAGGGGGAGAGTCCAGAATGAAATTGTCTGAAAGACAGCTACTAAAGAATATATTTATTGAGACTTAAGGGATAGTTGCAAAATTCAGAATTCTGTTGTTGTGAGAAGGCTCACAGGACAAAACTTACGAATTACATACCTGCAAATTTGTTGTTTCGGGAGGAAACAACAAGGAGATTGTGAGCCATAGCCTGTGTGTGTCTGTGAAGACAAATCCTGTATTTTGTCTTTAATGAGGAATCTTGAAAATGTTCAGTGTGTTTTTTTCAATTGTGTTGATAGAATGAAGAGCAGAAAACACAGATTATTTTTTCTTTTTTATTGTAATGAGTATGAAAGCAATTTCAGATAGGCATTGGTGGGTTTGCTAGTACTTCCTTTGTTTTAATAAGCTGCTTTTTTGCCTACTGTCAGGTGTGCTTGTTTGAGGTGTGAGGTCAAAGGGCCTACCTAAAGTTGCCATGCTTTTGAAACACAAGTTTCTGCTAAGTTTTTCTTGTGCAACCTGCAGGTAAAGTTCTGTTGTAAGGCAGGGCAACTGCAGTGCTGCTGTGTGCCCCACCATGTGCTGGCTGTGCTGTCCCATCTCCTTCACTGTCACTCCTGGGACTGGCAGGTGAATCTCACTTGGGGAATTGAGCCGGATGAGAAATAATCACTCCTTATTTGAGAGTTAGTTTTTGACTGAGTTGCTGTGTAATTAAATGGGCATCAGTGAAAGAGGAGGTGGAAATCAGAAGCTGTCATGGGAAGGGGGACAATGGGGGACTGCAGCTTTGACTTTAGTCATGTGTTAAAAGATTGTAAGACCTTTTTGGAAGGATTTAAGATGCTGTTATCCTGTCAGCTGAGACATGGTGGTACAGCAGGTCCCAGTGTTCACAGTCAGGCCCTGCAGCAGTCATGGAGCCCCAGACAGACAGAAGACAGTTTCCTTCTTTTTTGTATCGCAAAGTTTTCTGCCAGTTTATATCCCTGGGCTGTTTAATACAGTCAGTGATTGCAAGCCTGGAACTGTGAGCATGCACAGCTGGAGGCTGCAGGGAAGGTGGCCCTCAGCTGCATTGGTATAAACTGTAGGGAAATTGTGGCCTTAGCCTTGCAACTTAGCTCAGGTTCATCTTGTGTTTACTGGAGGTTGTGACTGTTGAAGGCAGAAGGTTGTGTCTGGAGTTGAGTTGAGGGCACTGCTGCTTTACTAGGTCACTCAGAATTCTGGGTTCATGGGTTAATTCTGTGATGATAGGACTAGGGGGAATGGAACAAAAATAGAAATGGGTAGATTCAGATTGGATGTTAGGAAGAAATTCTTCACCATGAGGGTGGTGAGACACTGGAATGGGTTGCCCACGGAGGTGGTGGAGGTCCTGTCCTTGGAGGTTTTTAAGGCTGGATGTGGCTCTGAGCAACCTGATCTAGAGTGAAGTGTCCCTGCCCATGGTAGGGGCATTGGAACTGGATGATTCTTGTGGTCCCTTCCAACCCTAACAATTCTATGATTCTATATCAGTTATTCACTGGGGCTTTTCAGAGGCAGAGTAATTTCTATGCAAAACAAAAATAGTGGCCAGGAATGGAGGTAGAGTGCTGCTTGTATGTTGTGCAGTGGTTTGACCTGAGACATTTGATTGTCATTCCGTAACATCCATAGTTATATGACCTTCAGTGTCAGGTAGGTCTCAAATAATACATACTGTTGCTTGGACAGATAAACATTTTAAGATGCCAGTTGTCTTCTTTTATTATGATTGGTACTGTGGAGAACTGTATATCAACAGTCCCTTCCTGATTTTATTAACTGTTTCACAGTTCTGTTTTACCTCATTTTAATGAGCCTCTAAAGAATGTTTCATGTGCTGGGCAGTCATTTCTCTGGTCAACACACTTTTTTCATTGTGGAAGGATTAGATTCCATAGGACTTCTGTTGAGAACTAGTAGTGAACTAAATTCTAAATACAAGTATAGCAGATATACTGGGCTCATGGAACAACATCATTTCAGATGCATCTTATAATAGGTTCAGGCTGTGAGGATGGTTTGGGAACCCACATTCCCTTGTCTCACTTGTAGAATATGCAGTAGCTTGGAAAGTCATCTTGAGCAAACACTGCTCCCTGAACAAATGCCTTTAATGGGTGAAGTCTTAATAGACTACAAAAATAGTTTCCAGCATTATTTGAAAAACTGTGGTTGAGAGTTAGCAAGAGATAATTTTTCTTTTCTCAGATGTTAAACTACTGGGACAAGAGACACTGGTGACATTTATACAGAACTTAGTCCAGTAAGCCCTAATTGTGATCAAAGTTGTCGGCACTACCATAGTATAAAAGTTAATTACCACTGTAGCCTCTTTTGTTAAGGAGAGGTGATGCAGAAACCCTATTTTTTGATAGTCATTGTTGGATTCTTTACAGGTAATCAAGTTAGAGAGTTTGATATAAATAAGTGCTTTTTAAAAAATCAAAACTATTGCTTCTGATTTGAGAAAGGATGAGGGATAAAAATAAACAAACATGTGAGTGGATTCTTGGGAATTCTTAGGAGGGAAGTGCAGTTCTTAGCTGATAGATGCAGGTACAGTACATATGTGTGCTACATAGCAATTTGGTCCTGTATTTATTTGTTTCTATTCATGTGTCCGTCTGAAAATAACTGCTTGGGAGTATATTAAACCATGATCAAGAAAGAATGTGAGTATGTAATATTTGAGAACTAAATTATCATTTTTTTTTTACATCAAACAGGATAAGACTGGTATGCCTCCTTCCTACTTTCCCTTCTTTTTTCTGCAATGTTGTAAAATAAATGAATGATCTTGTTTTCCTTTGTTTGGGTCAAGAAATTTTAGCTGAAAATTGTTACTCTGTGAAAGAATATTATTGACTCAACAAGCTTTCAATTTTCAGTGAATAACACTCCCACCCTCTAGCTTCAGGAACATGTGGTGCATGCATTCTGTTTTAAAGTACAGACTGTAATTTAAAACTGAGGCAGTTTGATGCCCCACTGAACTTTGTTTAAGCCTGGAATAAAAGGAAAAAAAGCTTCAAGTTGCAAAGAAGTGACTAAGCTTTCTCAAAGGCTTCTCTTAGCCTTTATGCACAGTGTTGGCAAAACTTGCTATGTTTTCCATGCCATTTTAATTCTAGATTAAGTGCCATTGCTAGTTGGTTGGGTTTGTTTGCTTTTCTTGCTATTCCACCTAGTAGCAAGAACAAATTTTATACCACACATGTACCAAGTGTATCTATTTGACTGTGTCTCTGAAGTGCCAAACATGTTCTTTTGTTGATGATGGTGTGCCTATGGATTCCATACATGGCCTCATGTTTGTGTCCTGGTGTCGATCAGAGTAGTGGGTCAGATCCAGTGAGAGCCACAATTGCACTGACATGGGTGACGTTATCAGGGGGTAAACTTATATTTTGTATGTCACTGAAAATCTTAACCCACTCAGTGTTCGTGCAAGTTTTACATTTGACTTCAGTGAAGCCAGGATCTCATGTAGGTGATCAAATGGAGTCACTGTCTGAGAGTCAACTTGTACGTTCAGTTTAAGTCCCATTTTTGGGGAAAAGTACGGTTAAAGCAGTGCAGAGCAGCCCCGGGCCTATGTTGTTCATACAGCGTTAAACTGAAACATAGAAACCAAAATTGTTAATTCTTGAATTACGTATTCTTGCTATTAAAATTAAAATTTGTAATGTGAATGGAATGGAAGGTACTATTGTTAATATTTTGTTTGTGCTTTACAACATTACTTGATTTTGCTTGATAGATTGAGAAATATTTAGTCAGACCTCTATACATAACTTATGTGGGAAACCTGCTAAGGGATTATAGATCCCAGTAGTGGTTAAGGTTGCAAAAACTTATATTTGAATAAGCCAATGTTGTCCTAAGTGGAATACTGAAATATTAATAGCTTTTCTCCTGTAATGTTTTTGAAGCCATGAGGAGTTACATCAACATGTTTTATACCTCCAAGTACCAGGGCAATATTAATGCCCATTAGAAAAATAAGAAACTAGATTTAGTGTGGGTGGTTGAAGTATTTCCCCTTTCCTTCCCCACCCTGCCCCTCTCCAGTTGTTCCTTCCCACAAAGGCTTCTTCCTCCATAACCAAGGCAACTGAGCTATGCTTCTGGTAACCCCTCAACAACCAAAGCTTGTCATTTTAAATGAGAGGCCAGCTGAAAGCCCCTAAAGTTACTTCAATATGCAAGGCCATAAATAGGAGCAGCACGGGTGCCTCTGAGTGGTGCCTCAAAGGCACGTACCTGCACTAACTGTCCTTTCAATCTGCCTAAATTTCCAAGTCAATGCCTTTAGGTTTTTTTTTTGTTTGGGTTTTAATTATTATCTTTTTAGCATTTTACACAATGGGTGTGCATAATTGTAGTGTGTATAAAAGAGTGCATGTCTTACCTGCTTGGTTATTTGTAAATTTAGAGTTGATAGCATACTATAAATTCCAAAACTTAATATATTCACTGCTGCATGTCTCTTATTCATGCCTCTGTGAACATTTGGATTACAACACAGAAAGTAAGACAAAAGAGTATTACTCACTTGAATACCATTTTGGGAAGTACCTGAGACACTGTAAACATTCTTGCTTTTATTTTTACCACATGTATTCCTGTAAGATAGGATTTTTTTTTTCCAGAATGACTCCTTCACTTGTGCTCACCAACCGTTGTGAAGTGTGACCTCAGCTTCATAACCTTGACTAAACACAGTAACTCATACTGGCCAACACATCCAAAGCCTACCAGTAGATCGCTTTTGTTTTTCTCTTCTTTCCATTCCAGTTTACTGGGATTATGTTGGCTTCTGGTGTTATTGTTGCAGCCTTCATGTAAGAAATAAAGAAAAAAACAAAACCCAAACAAAATGAAAAAAAAAAATCAAACAAAAGGAAAATTACTAGTCTTTGATGTGAAGCTCACATCAGAGAGGTCCTGGCCCACTTGCTGTTTCTGTGTAAGCAGATGTTTGTGCAGTCACGGTCAATAGTGTTAACACTACACCAGGTTTCACAGTGCTTTGATTGTCTGTCGTATATCCATAATTGCTGGGGATTATAGGCACCATCACAGTGCAAACAGGAAGTGTGTGCAGTGTATTACTTGTTTTGTAGTACTGCTTTGGAATCCTGAATAAAGTCAGTCTTTTAATGTGTAGTGTAAGACACTCACCCATTATGCTTTATTTTTTTTGAGGTTTGAAACAAGTTTTTAAATTTCTCTGAAGTGTGTTTTATTAAAACCTACTGTCTTAATGCTTAAACCTCTGAAATTTTCCTTCTTTTGCTGGAGCCATACATCTTAGATTCACAATGAATTAAGACAACAACTCATGGTGACTTTTTACAGAATCTGTGCTATGTGTGAAAAGTGCTTCTGAAGTGCGTTACAAGTAAATAGCCTTCTGTTATCAATTTACCTTTAAAAAAAATTAAAATGTATACATGTACACACTAAATGAGGATGAGTCCTGCATGTCTTTGAAAGCACTATAACAGTTTTCCTTAACTTCATGCAGATTATTCTGTGCCATTTCCCATACAGTTTCAGACACAGTTCTGCTGCCACAGGTCTTTATAAGAGAGGGTCCTGTTTGAATCAGCAGTGTAATTTCAAGGGCTGAACCATCACAGTGCATTGAAATCAAGATAGAAAAGCTTGATAACATCAGGAAAACACTGCTTTCAGTTACCAGTGTTTAGGCCTCTTTCCTTCCATGCAACAATTGCAGATGACCCATTTAATCTTCTCAACCTGTGAAATGAGACAACTTGTGTTAAATTAGAGTTAGGACCTCTATTTTGAGGCACATTTGTGTAATTACCTTAGTATAGGAAAAATATGCCAATCTGGATAATTTATTTCACATTATAGTTAAATGGCATGAATTTGTAACGGAATGTGTACTGTTTGGTTTAGTTTGTGTTTTTGTGTGCCTTTTTTGTTTTGGTTTGGTTTTTTGTTTGGTTGGTTGAGTTTTTTTTGGTCCCTTGTTAAGGAGGAAATTCACTTAATAGTTATCTTCCACCATACCATTGAAGTTATCATTTTGGGAAGTAATATAAAGATAAGCATACATGAGAGTTTGTATTTTTATGTTTGCATGTAGTAATATGTTATGCATCAATAAGCTTTAGTAAGCTTTGCTGAATAGTAGTGGACCTAGTTGAGAGAACAAAGCTTGTTTCATGCCATAGTGTATGACACATTTATAGTATCATAGATGCTGAGTGTCTTATACAAGAAAGAGTTCTAAAACATTATGATTTTTGTTTCTTAAACTGAAATCTATGCAATGGCCACTGCTTTTTGTTTTGGTTTGGTTTTAAAAGGTATGAAAATAAAGGAACTGAAAGTGATCTGAGATTTTTAGGCCCACTTGCTAAAATCAAAATAATTCTAGCAAGATTGTATAGGCATATAAAGTGGTGTATGGATTAAGTACAGACACTGGCCATAGTGAGCTAATTCATTATGGCATGGGATAAAACAATGCAAACTGTTATCTTCTGGGTTTTGACTTCTTGTGATCTGAAAGCCTTACTATTTTTTCATATGATACTGCAGTGTAGATGGAAGAAAAACTCTGGATTACCTCTTTCCCTTACTTAATTTACAGACCATGTCAAGATTTTAATGATAGGTCTTAATGAAAGCTTCATAAAAACATAATTCTTTCCATCCTGTTTATCATTAGACACCAAAATGATAGAGAAAAGTGCTGAAAATTGCACTGAACAACTTCAGTGTTCTTCACTTTTATTGAAAAAAGGCTAGAAAATCTAAGAATCTGTGGTGTTTTGTTTTGTTGTTTTTCTAAGTATCATCTCATAGTTGTGGCTTCATTTGGATTCTCTCATAGTCTGTTTTCTCTGCAACTATTCCTTTCCTTTGTTTTGCTGCTGCCTTTAAAGAACACTTAGGAGGGCTGTATATACACACTACTGGTATTTTAAAATGATTGCTGATTCTTCCTGCACAGCTCATTAGACATTTTTCTCCATTGGAAATCATGGTAACAGCCTTTTTGTTTCCATTCTGAGGTATGATGAAGTACAAGGACTTCTCTGGCTCTGGAAGTCTTTGGCTGCTTCTGAACAGAGGGTTATTCTATTGCTTAGGCCACAGTTCAGTGTGAGAGGGGCCATTCAGTCTACCTGCAGAGTTGTCTTTCTCCTCTGCAAAGAAACAGAGGTTAGGTACCAGATCCTATCAAATGCTGATAAATGTGCCCACTCACATACATACACTTAACAAACATTTTAGCTTTTTAATTTTTGCCAGTTAAAACCAGTGATTTCTAGAGCCTACCTCTTAATACCTGTATTTGTAGCAGTACAGGTCAAATTGAAGTCAGTCCTGTTAAGTCCTTCACCTTATTTTTTGCCAGAAAAACAAACTTTCCCCTCTTACATAATAATTTTGATCACTTGACCTCCATTTCCATGGAGATGTGATCAGAGGGCTACAGTCAGCTAGCCACGCAAGCTGGGAACTTTCTTTTGTCACTCAAAGTATGCAACGAAAGTACAGATTTGAAGAGTAATTAAAGGACCTATAGATTGACAAGTATTTTCCCCCCACCACCCACATCCATTAAAAATATAATTTGGAAACCAAACGTCATCAGCTATGCAAAAAAAAAAAAAAAAAATCAAAAATGTGTTTATTTAAGAGGAAGACAAAGCAAAACCAAACCCACTTATTTCTTTAGTCTTTAATTTCTAAAATTACTACTTTTTGAGCAATCAAAGACATTTTGTATACCCTTCTATGTATAAATGAATTTACCACAGACTCCTGATTTGCATAGCTTACTTTAGATGACATGGACTCAGTTTTGACAAAAACTGAATTTTGTAGTTCAAAGAACTCATATATTTATGATTAAACATGTGCAGAGTGGGCAGCTAATGCTCCTCCTAGTGTGGGTTACTCATTCAGAGTCACGCTCAGGATCCAGCTCACTCTTTTGAGAGTTGTGTACCTCCCGGTCGCATCAGGCTGAGTGACAAAGCCTAAGAGCAGGTGCTGGCCCACTTTTGTGCCTTGGTCTGGGAGAATGTGGTTCTGGGACACAGTGTATGGTGTGCGTTTCTGCTCTCTTGGCAGTGCCCATGGCCTTCAGCTAAAGGGCTGACATGTAATCTTAGACTGAAGTGCTTGCATGGGTGGTGGGTTTGTTTGCTGGCTAACTAACATGCTTTGTATCACTGTATTTGAGGTTTAGGCCTCTGAACACCTCTGGGCTGTCAGGTGGGAAGGTGCCTTTCTGGTAAGTATACAAAAGCTGATGGTACTTGGTGACCTGACGAGAGGGAACCAAAGTGTTCACTTTTGCAGAACAGGGTTAGGTTTAGGGATCATGATATTTCTATCTTGATTTTGGCACACGACTGTAATGCTGTGGGGAACATGGCACCTAGAAGAACACTCAGAGTCAGTTAAATGGATTTGAAAAACAAAATGCATCCAGTCTAGAATTCATGGCAGCGCACCATGCTATTGCTAAAATACCAGGCACACTCTAGAGATTGACTTCTAAGTGGATATTTTTTTCACATTTAGTAAGAGCATATTGATGAGACAACAGCATATAAGCTGTGTTAATGTAAATTTTTTTTCTGCCCTTATAATTACTCTTTTATTGCAATTATCCACATAGTGGCAAAATTTGAAAGTGATCTTTCTCCTTACCTGTGAGAATTTTCTCCACTGAACCAATCCTGCAAGTATCCCTACTCTTTTCATGTAGGACTCCCGAAAAAAAGTGAAAGCGACTTCTGTTATAGTTGTTGGAATGGCACTATAAAGCTAAAAGCATGTTGATTTAGCAAATTCGGGTTCTCGCTCTTAGGCCGCCCGCCGCTCTCCCCCTCACCCCCCGCCCTCCCTCCCCGGCAAAGGCAGCGATAGAAGCTCTAGGGAGGTGGTTTAGAGAGTCCTTGGGAGCGATCATCCTTCCCCGGAGCCCCTCGGACTTGATGGAGGGGAAGGGCGGTGGGTGCCGTTCCTGCTGGTGCAGGGCAAGAAGCGAAGACGGCAGGCCAGGGTCTCGCACTCTGCGCCTTTCCCCCAGGCCGGGAGCCGGCGGGGGCTCCCCCGAGGCCGAGCGGGCGGCGGCTTAGGCCGCCTCGAAACCGTCCTGGGCATTTTTATAATTGATCATCAGCTGACACCGCCCGGGCAGAAAGCTCTCACCGCTCCCTCTGGCTGCTGCAAGTCTGAAATTACATCTTTGTCTTTGAAGTCGGGCGCACTGTTAGCGTCGCCATGGCGACGGGGCGGGTAATGGCCTTCGCCGAGCGGAGGCTGGTATTTAGCGCTGAGCGCGCCCTGCACAAGGCCTCGCTCTCCAGAGCGGTTACTGAACTGTCCCCTCTTAGAAAATGTTTAAAAATTGCGTTTTCGCATGGCCTTACCAGATTAATAGTCATGGTTTATTTCGTTTTAACTGCAAGGATAAAAGCGTTATTCCATTAAATGGGTAGCCTTCCCCCCGCCCCCTTTGGTTTATGCATTATTAACACAAGCTTTCCTGTTTTGCTTGTAACATTTTATAGGCTCTTTCAAACATGTAGTCAGATTTGCTCTGTTGCTCTTTTATTTTTCAGGACTTAACCCCTTCTCTCCTTGATCGTGGCTTCAAAAACCTGGAGGAAAGGCTCTCACAGCTCAGATTTGTCCCATTTAATGTGTTTAAAAACAGAAAAAGGTTTTCGTTTTTTTTTTTTACTGTTTTGAAGAATTCTACCTTTTTTGAAGCATTCTACAGAGGGATGCAGATGGATCTGTTCTTGTCATTTAATTGAAGCAGATGCTGAAGTGAGCACACATGAGCCTTGATAGTGTTGTGAAGAGTTTGAGTCAAGGAGATATTTTGGTCTTGCATTTTAATTTGTGTGCCCGTCTTCTCTTCTGCCTTTACTGTTGTCACCCCACTGTACGTGCTGTGTTTTGTTGGCAGCCTTCAAAAGAGAGGCACCTTGAGGTTGAAGGACTGGGAACCAAAAAATCCAGAACAATCCTGGGGCCATGCTATTTATCCTCACTGCTTTCCTCATTAACATGGAGCCGGTGAAATACATCTAGACCAGTGATATTATGAACACAAACTGCAGGCTTTATTTCACTTTTCCAGTGCTCTAAAATATAGCTTTCATTTTAGTCTCTAGTAGGAGGCATATATCCGAGTGAACTCAAGTGTTATGGATACAGGGATTCAGTCATCCCTACTGTCTCAAATGGTGTCTCTATTAAAAACTTGGGAGGCTCACAAGCAAAACTTCGTAATTTCCCTCCCTCCCACCCCCCATTGTTTTGTTTTTTGTTTTTTTTTCTTTTTCTTTCAAACTGTGAATTTGTTGTTACAGTGTTATAGGGTGTGTACTGGCACCTTGCCTCGTCTGTCTGTATGCATCACAGATCCTGCTCTCCTAAATGCTTTT
The DNA here is from genome assembly GCF_027791375.1 of Indicator indicator. Taxonomy (NCBI): domain Eukaryota; kingdom Metazoa; phylum Chordata; class Aves; order Piciformes; family Indicatoridae; genus Indicator; species Indicator indicator. The sequence goes on along the minus strand of NC_072011.1, from coordinate 17,685,693 downwards.
AAGGACATCTTGGGCAAAGGCAAATACCCCTCAATTTTTGTACTCTTGTTATTGATGTTGATGTACATGGTACTTCTTGTGGGATGGACTTTCAGCTTCTGGACATAGGCCCAAAACTTTTGAGATTTTTTTCACCTACCGGTGCTCCCTGCTCTCAACAGGGAGGTTGTGCTTGCAGAGCTCTTGCTGTCCCCTCACTCATCCATCTTCAGCACTTGGTGTCTCAGCCTCTGTGTTTGCTCCTGCATGCAGCTTTTCAGATGCTTTTGGTAAATAACTGTTGTAGTGTGGTGGGCTGAAATTCCCCTCCCACAATAACAACTCCAGACTAGCTCAGTTCAGAAGCAAATGAAGCTGCCTTTTACAAGCAAAACTACAATCTATAATGAAGTGCAATTAATATGTACAAATACACACTATTCACAACATTTACAAATATGTACAATTAACAGAAAAACACAACAAAGACCCCTGGCCCCAGAGGGGCCCTGCTTCTTCCCCCCACCCCGCCTTCCCAGAGCTAGCAGGCATAAGGGGAAGAAAAGCCAAGAAGCAGAGAGGTTGTTAAACTTAGCTTTTCAAGGTCGGTATGCGGGTGTGTGCTATCTCCAAAAGCCAGAAGAGAGACACAGACTGGCCAGCAGAGAAACACCAGACAGAAAGACAGAGAGACTGCCTGTACTTTGTTTTGAGTACTGACTCTTAAACATTTCTATCTCTCCAGTGGAAGTGTTTACAATAATCATTATTTTGCTTTCTTACACCCAATTGTGATTTATTTACATTCTTTCACTTTTCTGCTCGAACTCTGTGAGAAGAAATTAAAGGTATAGCTGTAAAACCATCACAATAACACTGCTTCTCAAGCTCAAGTGAAATTCTCAGGAAGGCCCTGAGGTAGATTCAAGATGGGCAGTCAGCCTAATTCCCTGACCACCCAAGACCAGCATGAGGCCCATCCCTACTCCTGGACAACAGCAGCTGTGGTCTGTGTTGTGGCCCAGTGTGGAGTTTTGTGGTAGTGTTGGTGAATGTGACAATAACATTCTTTTTTTTTTTTTTAAGGTTTTTCTTTTATGTATGTGTTTTTTAAGAGTCTGTTTAAATATTAAAAAACCCCCCCACCCCCCCGAGTAGTTCTGGGAAGTCTGCTCCAAGTGGGGATACACTATTGCATACATAAACTAGGTTGGACTAGGGTTTTTCTCTCATCTCCCGGGTTTGTTGGTATGAAGTTAATCATTTGAGTTGCGTTCTCCTTAAATCTGCAAATTCTGGTGAAATTAGACAAAACAGTTTACATTACATTAATAAGAAATTACTAATTGCTTATAAAACAGGCATATCTTTATCCACAGAGGGCTTTTTAACGTTGCTGCTTACTCTTTTTTAATCACTAAATAAAGATGTCCCAGCAGTCACTGCGTGTGAAACCAAAACCTGGATGTGGACAAAAAGCAAACACACTATGCTAATTTTTATTAGCATATCCTATCTCCTAGAACATTTATTTTTTCATCTCCTTGTAAATTGATTTTTCACATGCTTGTGACTGATATTTGATCTGTGTATTTGTAGTAACTGACTTAGGTAAAAGCCAGATCTCAGATCTCCCAACATGAATGCATTATGGAGGTGACCTGGTGGGTCTGTAGTTAAGGTTGTACTGAGTTTTCGCTTAAAACGATGTTTAAATCCCTTAATTAAACATTAAAACTTGCATGAATTCTCAAACATGGACTGTTTCAATAAAGAGGATAAACTTTAATTATTTAGGTACTCAATGTTCTTCTTAGTGCTGTATTTGCAGAATTCAGAACAACTTAAAATTATCCCTTCCTCAGGTTTTTCTGGAGTTCCTGGTATTTTCACTTTCTCCATTCTTTTGGCTAAGCCTTTCATTGCTGCAAGTTGTCATATCTCTGACTGGCTAAACTATGACAACATAAAATGATTTAACTAAAACCAGTTCAGCTTTAATTGTAATAATGCACAATACAGAAGAACATACAGAAAAATAAGATAAGAAAGGTCTATATATTGTATTAGGTTTTGCCGTGGGAATAAAACAATATATTGGTTATTTGTAGCTCAGACCAGTCTTTGACACCAAGGATTTGGAATGAAAAAAAAAAAAAATTCTCTAGAAACCGGTGTTACACATATAAACAATATCTATATTCAGACCCCTTAGGCTCCAGCTATTCCTCTAACTAGCTGGAAATCAAGACAAAATGGAGGGAAAAAAAAAGCCCTACTCCTCATGGTCTGTGAAAAGCTGGGTCTTTTAAGCTAGGATCTGTGTTTTCCCATTGTTTTCAGTTGACTGCCACTGTGGTCACGTATGCTTATTAGTTCAGGGCTCCTGTCCATTGAAACACCACAGCTAGTACTTTTAAATTGGGTTTTATTTATTAATTTATTTTTATCATTGTCCAGTTATCAGCAGCAGCTAGGGTCTGCAAAAATAGTTATTATTACTATGAGAAAACATCATTTCAGAGTATAATAGTTCAAATTACTTATTAATTTGAAGAATTGCTTATTGGTTTAGGCATTGGATGAAAACTAAAATTCACAGGAAGTCCTTGTTGTCTCCAGTGTAGTTCTCAAAGATCTTCTAGTGCAGGGATCGACATGTTGAAAGGGTTTGTTGCGTTTACACACTACAAGGTTCATGTGGAAAGTCACGGTGAATGGTGCCACATCCAGCTGGCAGCCTGTCACTAATGGTATCCACCAGGGATCAGTGTTGGGCCCAATCCTGTTCAATATCTTTATTGATGATCTGCATGAGGGGATTGAGTCCACCATTAGTATGTTTGCAGACAACACCAATTTGGGGGCAGGTGTTGATCTGTTAGAGGGTAGGAGGGCTCTGCAGAGGGACCTTGACAGGCTGGACAGATGGGTGGAGTCCAGCATGATCACAGTTAAGTCCAAGTGCCAGGTGCTGCACTTTGGCTACAACCCCATGCAGCGCTACAAGCTTCACACAGAGTGGCTGGAGAGCAGCCAGGCAGAAAGGGACCTGGGGGTACTGATTGACAGCTGGCTGAACATGAGCCAGCAGTGTGCCCAGATGGCCAAAAAGGCCAATGGCATCCTGGCCTGCATCTGGAGTACTGTGGCCAGCAGGAGCAGTGAAGTCATTCTGCCCCTGTACTGAGCTCTGGTTAGGCCACACCTTGAGTACTGTGTCCAGTTCTGGGCTCCTCAGTTTAAGAAGGACATTGAGATACTTGAATGTGTCCAGAGAAGAGCAATGAGGCTGGTGAGAGGTCTCAAGCACAAGCCCTGTGAGGAGAGGCTGAGGGAGCTGGGGGTGTTTAGGGTGGAGGAGAGGAAGCTCAGGGGAGACCTCATTGCTCTCTACAACTACCTGAAAGGAGGTTGTAGACAAGTGGAGGTTGGTCTCTTCTCCCAGGCAACCAGCACCAGAACAAGAGGACACAGTCTCAAGCTGCACCAGGGGAAGTTTAGGCTCAAGGTGAGGAGAAAGTTCTTCAAGGAAAGTGTGATTTGCCATTGGAATGTGCTGCCCAGGGAGGTGGTGGAGTCACCGTCCCTGGAGGTGTTCAAAAAAGGTTTGGACGTGGCACTTGAAGCAATGGTTTAGTTAGTCATGAGGTGCTGGGTGATTATCTCTGAGGTGTTTTCCAACCTTGTTGATTCTATGATTCCATGAACAGAAACCACTGGGCCTGAAATTCAGTTCCTTTGATGGTAAATTTCTTGAATTTTACTGACTCCACTGTGGAGACTTGAACAGTCTGAAAGAAAGTATAGTGGAGAAGAATACATGAGAGGGGAGCTAGTAATGAAATACTAGACTGGAGAGTCTAATCTGTATGGGTTCAGATCTTTGGTTATAGTACCACATTAGGTGTATCTTTATAATTTTTGGGCTTGCTAGCCTGTGCAAATTCTCCTCATTCATTTGGAGGAGAAAAGGGAGGGAAATGTTAAAAAAACAGGTTCAAGCACAGTATGTACATTGTGACAGCAAGGGGTTAAAGAGATGTAATTTTGCATTCTTCAGTAAATGTTCTGCAGTCAGCAATACAGCAAGGATTTTATAGAAGCTAAAAAAAAAAAACTAAAAGGATGACAGAGGGAGAATATGGAGAGAAGGTCAGATGCAAGGATTCTCCTAGGGTTTTTTCATATTTGCTTTTTCCTTTGTGACTTATTATACTCTCTCCTGTTAGAAACAGAAGATATCATTATGGTCTGTTGGTTCCTCCTACTGATAATGTACGCTTAATCCCTTTGCTTTGTGGTAGTGGTAGAGGTGAATTTATGGATTTAGTTTTTAAAGAGTTCTGAGCCATCCTAGTGCTTGCCGTGGTCCTTGCATATTCCCCCACCTCTTCATTATTGCAAGGAGTGTTTTACATCTCTGAACATTGAACATTTCAGCAAATGTTACTTCTCAGCTGTGGTTCACCATTCTGTTTGAGAGGATTTTTGTTTCCATCAAATCCATCTACTGGAAACATTGTTTTGCATGTTTTTTGGTGATTTGGATGGATGAATGAAAGTTCTTGCCCAGTCCATATTTCAGGCTGGCTTGCTGGTAAAAAGGATTCAGCACTGGTGATTAAGCCTTTGGGGGACCAAGGTAAAAATGGAGGATGGTTGGGTTTTGGCTTTTTCTTTTGTTTGATTGTTGTCCCTGTCCTCCCCTGTGTGCTCCTCCATGTTGTTCTTCACAGGTGGAACAGGAAGCTGTGGAGTGACTTGGAACAGCTGCAGTAGCAAAGCAGAGCATGTAAAAAGGGCAGGATATATGGGATATGGGCTTCCCCCTTTATTTCCACCCTGTGAGTTAGCCTGAGGTTTGGCTTGCTGAGTCACTCAGTGCACCAGATCCTTCTTAATTATTGAGCTAATTTAATTTGCAATTGGATTTCAACATAACAGCAAAGCATTTCTGGGAGATACTTGTATGTTTAGTAGTAAAGTAGTCCAAAAGAGGTGAGGGTATTTTTCACATTTTTTTTTTCTTTCACATGATACAGTTGTCATTTTTTCCCTCGGTACTTTACCTGTTTAATTATATGGAAGGTATGGAAGGAACCACAGACAAGTAAATGAATGGCATTTCTCCCCTCACCCTTCCCTGGAAAAAAAAAATCCCAACAAAAGAACAGTACATCCCCATACCTCTAACACCTTCCCCCTCCTGCCTCCCCCCAGTAGTTCTTCTGGAATAAAGATCCTTACCATTGCTGTTGACCTTATGGTTACAGGCTCTTCTGATCCCCCTCAGAGAGAAGGGAGGGTGAGTTTTGTCATTTTGCACAGAATTCCTTGCAATAAGAACATTCATGTTAAGTTAGTTAATTGCATGAGTCTTCTGAAATGTAGCATTAGGGAACAGTCTAACCCCTAAAGACAACTGTATTTTTTACTCCCACTCTTGTTAAATGCTAATTTAAAGCTATTGATTTCGTTCGCCTAGAAAAACAAAACTTAACTCCCATCATGGTTCTCCTGTCTTTCACTTAACTTTCTTTTTTTCCCCTGTGTCTTTATCATTTAAACTCCACAAAATTCCCAAAAGGAGGAAGTATAGACTATTAAGTGTATTTCCTAGAGCTTTTGGCCTTTCAATGTTTCTCATACAGTAAAGTTGAACTGTGCTGATGACTTGGGTAGAGACGACAGAGGAGTAGTGTGCAATACTTTCTGCTTCCAATAGCTCTTTGTTGATCTAAGAGAGAGCACTTAGAGTGTGGTAGGTCATTTATGTGATTATGAAGAGCACTTGGTTCTCTCTTATTCAAGGCAGAAAAATAATAGTTTTTGAATAAGAGGTCACTGTCAAGATGACATTGGATGTGACTTCTCTTCCCTTTTCATTCCCTCCCCCACTATAGAAAAGTGGCACTGGAACTACTAAGGACAGAGCTGGATTTTTCCAGCTCCATATGACTTTCTCTTCTATTCTTTGTTAATTTCATTCCTTGCCATTTCCTCTGTGTGTAATATTTATAATTCTTGATGGTGTCTGGATAATTATGGTAACTGGAAATTTAAAAATAAGTGTAGTGCATGTAAGTCTCTATGTGTTGTTTTAAGCCTTGTTTTTCCACTTTCAGAACTAAGCTGCGAATGTGTGATGTGGTATCTGCTTGGGTGACAGATGTCCATTCCTGAATGATGCTGTGTTCCCTTTATGCTTTATTTATGGAGTGATTTGCTTCTAAAATAATCTTTTAATCTTTTCCAAACTACATTTCTGTATGTGCTCCTTTTACATATGCTGTCGTTTACGGTAACAGACTAAAATCTGAAATTACTCCTAAAAGCTTTGTTTCTAAAGCTAATAATAGTGATATAACACTGTCATTTTTGGTTTCATGTGTCCTTTCAGAACTAGGTTAACTGTATACTTTGGTTTTGCTTTGGTGGGTGTTTTTTGTGCTCATTTCCTGTAGCACTGCCATAATGAAATTGTATTTTAATTTTATTCACTTACCAAATGAAAAGACAACATTAATTTGTCCCTATTTATGTTTGCTTTTATACTTCAAAAAAGAACTGTATCCCCAAATCAGGATGTGATTGCTCAGAGTACAGAACATCATAATGTATTTTATGAAAATAATTAACAGTTATTCTAGGGTTAATTTACTTAAACCAGTGGAAACACTCTGGTTTATCATAAATTTCCTTTTAGTAAACCATAGCAAATGTGATTTCAGCTTGGGGAAGGGCTGATCAGTGGAACACATATAATTCCCTACCTTTTTATGTTCTCTTTGTAGTCTAAAATTAAGTCCTTATAAAGTATGTTGTGAAATTCAGGTGTTTGTGTGATGACATACTGAATCACACAGAATCAACCAGGTTGGAAAAGACCTCAGAGACCACCAAGTCCAACCTATTACCCAATACCAAACACCTCCTGACAACTAAACCATAGTTCCAAGTACCACATCCCATCTTTTTTTGAACACCTCCAGGGATGGTGACTCTACCACCTCCCTGGGCAGCACATTCCACTGGCCAATTACTATTTCTGTGAAGAGCTTTCTCCTCACCTCCAGCCTAAACTTCCCCTGGTGCAGCTTGAGACTGTGTCCTCTTGTTCTGGTGCTGGTTGCCTGGGAGAAGAGACCAAACCCCTCCTGGCTACAACCTCCTTTCAGGCACTTGTAGAATAGCAATAAGGTGTCCCTGAGCCTCCTCTAAGCTAAACAACCCATAGAAGAACCCATATGGAATTTTGAAATTTCTGATTTTGTAAAACTGAAACTGTTTTGGAGCCAGATTGGGGAAAGATAGCACTGGAATATTTTGTTTTCTTTCTGAACTATTTTTTTACTTTTTACTTTTTATTTTTTAATGTACTAGCAATGAATAGGAATTTGAATTTTTGCTTAGGGCTTCTCAAAGTTAAATGGGAAGTGCTGAGAATTTCCATGATTTACAAGTCAACCATCTGAAAATCACAGAAAATTCTGTGCCAGCCTGAAAAAGCATAGCACTGCCATTGATCTTCAATTATCACTGTGGAAACTTCTGAAAGATGAACTTTGCTTCTCATAGAAAGTAACTTTGCTTAAGTATCAGATTTAGATTTTTTTGGCCAGTAATATTCCATGGTTTTCTTACTACATGTGAAAGTTCAGGGTCAGTCCTGAGTACTGACGATCAGTCACTGCTGAACAAAAGCTGTATTTCTGGCTCTGTCAACCGAACTCTTCCTGAGGGCACTTGCTGTGCCACAGGCCCTGAAGTCCTCAGTTTTTCTGCACATCTGCTCAATTCCTCTTAGGACCTCCCTTTACAGAAACTTGGTCTTTCTCCTTTAGTGGCTACTGAAGCTGTTTGGTGCTGGAGTGGGACTTAATTTCCAGTTTGCGTTGGGAGCAGGCTTCTGAAGCAACTGTCCCAGTTGAGTCCTGTTACCATACTTTGATTCATGGTACTCATCAGGGAAAGAGCAAGCTGGATTCCTTTTGGATGAAACGAAGCTGAAAAATGTGCCCCAGGTGCCTGCCTGATGCGCTCCAGCTGCTAGTGGGTACGTGGTCTCTGGGCTAGCCCAAAGGATAATCCTCTGTCAGGGGTATGGAATGAGTGCTGGGGGCACAGCACCAAGCTCCCTGACTTGTGCTGGTTCCTGCAGAGCTGCACTGCTGGTTCTGGCTGGCATAACCTTCCCCTTCAATGCAAAATGCTGCTGGGCCGCATCTGGATGTTTTACATAAAGTCTGGATCCAGAGTCCTTTGAAGTCTTTGAATGACTTCCATTGACTTTAATAGGCTTTGTGGCAGGCCCTAATGATTTGGTTGTGATCTGAAAAGGGATGTTCAGAGATTTTTCTATAATGAGAAAATGTTACCTTTTAAAGAACTGAGTTCAAATAGTCTGATTGGTTCTCAAATAGAAGTGAGCTTCTTGATATCTCCTGGAATCCTTTTGTCCCTGTCAAGAAAAATGTCAGAAAATTAGTACTCATTGTTCAAGTAGGGTCCAAGGTTGAAATTATCAGAGGAGTTTTGACTCATTGATTGAACTGCACTGACAAGCAACAGAGAGATTTGCACAGTGCAACTATCCACTCCTCTCAAAATGGTGTGGTAAGCCACTCATTCTCGACAGCAGCAGCTTTGCTCACAGTTTGGAAGTGAAAAGGCAGGAAAGAGGAAGGAAAAAACTCAGTGTTCCAAGTGACAGGACTAGAGGAAATGTTTACGAGCTGCGCCAGGTGGGGTTTAGGTTGGATGTTAGGAAATGCTTCTTCACTGAAAGGGTTATCAAGCATTGCAATAGTCTGCCCAGGGCAGTGGTGGAGTTTTGGTTGGTGCAACCAAAACATGGTTTAGTGTTGACCCCTCAGTGCCGGGTTGAAGGTTGGGCTGGATGATCTTTGAGGTCTCTTTCAACCGGATACATTCTGTGATTCTGTCACCTGAAATGAGTGATGTCATACATCTAAACCCAGTGCCATTTAACAAATCTCAAGTTTGTTTTAAAGGGTGAGGATGGAATATAAGGCATTTTATTGTCCTACTAACGGAATAACAAAACTACCAGTTCTTTCCATTTCCCTGTATCTCACATGCTCCTCTCAAAATTTTCTCTCTTCCAGAAAAGTTTTGTAAACTCGTGTTTTCTGTGCAATTACAGTTTTTTTATCACATAAGTTGTTTGATCAGTATCCAGAAAAACTTTCCTTTTCCTGCTTCCTCTGAACCCTTTCATGTGAAGTATGCAATCAGCTTATTGCTTTAAGAAATTAATGTGGACAGCTTGGATCTGTTGAACTTCTGCTTATTTACTCTGTTTTGTTTACTTGTTTTTCATCTTTCCTAAATTGCAAAAACCTGTGCTCCTTTTTTGTTGTTTCCCCTTTCCAAAACAGGTGTATACCTCAATAATGGAGTCTAAACAGCCTAGGGAACAAAGGGTCTCTCTCTTTCATCACTGGACATGGGGATCTAGTAGAATGTGCATTTACAATTATATGTAATTGTGTGTGTCTTCCTGTAATGGTTTGTCTTAATATTTCTATTTGTACATGTGCATGGAAGAGTTCTTCTGAATTTGCACTGGGACTGATTTATCGCAGTTATCCTTGTTTTACATCTGTTGTAATTACTTTGAAATCACTGAACTTCAGCAGATACAAAATTGCAGCAGTGGTGAATTAGGGTTGTGCTTTTGGTAGTGCTTTTTGTTCTGGTTGAAATACTCTGCTGATCCAGGTGAGGATGAAATGTACTAAGCTGTGAGATGTTTTGCTGATCGGGTTCATGATGCTTATCTGTCAGCACTCCTGTTCTTAGGATCTCTATTTAATGCAGTTATTGCTGCGCTTCTTTAAAATGCAAAGGAGTGGGGAGAAAAATTAAAATTTCTCAGTTTTCTACTGTCTGTGAACAAACTGTATCCAAAGTGGTCCTGATGAGGAACTTATGTTCTATTTTTGATAAAGGCACTATTCTGTCCTTCATTCTCAAGCACATTAGCTTTAATAAAGTAAAATAAAGAACTTTTTTAGACTTTTCTTATGTTTCCCATCTGCTTTGAAGCAATGAATTAGTTTGTTAAAAGGAAAGCCCAGGCTGGTGTTACCAGAAAATGTGTTATCAGAAGGTGGAGGGTGTTGGTGGCATTTAGGATAAATAAATCAAATGTATGGGCAGGACAGGCCTGTGGCTGTCTCTCCATCAGCCATTTACAATCCCCACATTTCTGTCATCTCTGAAATCCAGACCTGAATTAATTTAAACTGAAAAGTGATGGAAGGGAGACCAGCTGATACTCCTTAAATAAGCCACCCCCATTTACTATCCTTTTGTTTAATTTTCAAAACCCCCTCTGTAAGAGGGAAGCAGTTTCAGAGCCTGCATTCCATCATGAAGATCTGAAGAAATGTTGTTTGATGATGTAGAGGATATTTTTGATGCTGGGGCCTGGTGTTGCCACGATCTTGACCACGTGCCTTATTCACTCATCCCAGAACCTCTGGCTTCCCTGGCTGAGAGTTGTCAGGGTGCTGCTGGTCTGATACCAGGACCCTGTAGAGCTGTAAGGGGTGCTGCGCCACCACTAAATCAGCTTTTTCTCTCCTTCCCTTCAAGATTAGGAAAACAGCTGTTAAGTCTCATTTTGAGAATTTAATGTTATCTGTTGCTGACGCTTTAGAGACCACTCTGCTTACCCGCCTAATAGCCAAATGCAAGCTAATAGTCTGTACAGGCCATTGAAGCCTAAAAATCCTGCTAATTCCTTCCTCTAATGAATAATCCCTGATCTCTCTATGTGCCTTGACTGCAGAAGGACTAATTATGCAATTCATTGTAAGGAAAATTTCAAACTCATGATTCCTGTGCTTGGGATTTGTAAATAAATGATGCGTCTGCATGTATACTGTGTACAAAGTACAGCTTTCATATGTAAAATTAAATATCCCTGAAGAAAATTAGCTAAAATAGATGGGATTGTAAAACATTTCTTTTGCTCAGTGGATTAATTGCTCTTAGTTTAGGGAATAGGTTGCCTGTTCTGTAGTTTCCTACAGGTCATTCATTTTAACCCTTAGGAGAGACATGGTATGTTGTGCTGCTCAGTAAATTTGTTAATAGCTTTGAAGAAAGAAGCTTCTTCCCGCTGCAGAGTGAGAGGTGGGATTCTGTACCGGGTCCTGGGTCCCCTGCACTGGTGCCCAGAGAGTCTGCTGCTCTTCCCCATCAGGTAATTCAGAGACACTGTTACTGTTCCATGGCTGGGAACGTATGGGGATGGTAAATCTGATTCTTGGAGTTTGAAGAATGATTGTAAGAAGTAAGTTCTAGTGATCTTTTAACTTCAAATTAAAAAAAGAAAAAGAAAAAGAATTGGGGGGGGGGGGGGGGAAGAGGAGGAAAATATCTAAGCAACTGAAGTATTGGGGTAGAGATGTTGCATAAATTATGAGTACCAGAGGACACAGGATGTGTTCATTCCCAAGCTGCATGATTATTTCGTGTTGTGAAGGGTTAGCTTTTCAATTGCAAAGCTTAATCACTTTTCAAATGAATATTTCATAACAGTTATTTTTTCATCAAATATACAACGGCATGCTTATTTTGTGCCTCATGTGTTAGACATTAGTTTTCAGCAGCTTTAAATTCCTTTTATTCCCCCCTCATCTCCTATTCTTGTTTTCAGCCATGGATGAGCAAGAAAATACTTGTGAATGTTTCACGATGAGTGGCTAATCTTGTGTCTGAGAGCTTAGAAGAACCCAGAAGTTTTAGTAAAATTAGTCCCAAATTCTTAAAACGTTCTAATTTCATTCTTAGTGCAGTTTACATGACTGAGTTAAAGTATTTTTAACTGAATTTAAACTGAAAACACAACTGTTATGGACCTCTGCCACTGACAGTAAACCCTGTTTAGTGATAGAGCACACCTGTACTACTCATGAATTTTTGTTCCTGGACAATGAAAGTTAACATAAAAATACAAGCTTAGTACAGCTTCCTTTTGCTAGAAAAGCTGGGCAATGGGTTTCTATCTAGCTGCATCTGTACCTCCATAGTGATCTGTATAGGTGTTTGACAGTTGCCCTGGCTTAGGGTAAATTTTGGATCGCAACAGGGTGGTGCTTCAGACCCTGAATTTGGCGAGTTTCTGTAGCACTGCTAAGCTGACTCATGTCTGCTTTCTGGATCTCTTGAGTGCTTTGGCAGATGGATGAAAATGAAACAAAGGTTTTTGCAATTCTACTAATGGGCCAAACTGGCTTGAAAATGAAGCGCAAAGATGACCTTAAGGCGCCCTAGTTTCTTTTTCTCTTCCTCTGTTCAAGAGTTCCTTTAGTACTCACCTGTACAGTCTGTTCAAAATTAAAATGTGTTTTTCTTTGAAGTATGCAATAAAGGAAATATTTATCAAAATACCAAGTGATGTTTTGACTAGACAGACTTATTTATCTTGTCTAGTTATTTAGTTCTCGTATTTTACAATATATTCATAGTATACTTTGAAGCCTACAAAATATAATGTTTGTCTTTTTCCTTCATAGCAAAAATAATAAATCTCTAAAAGTCATTCAATTTCATATATAAGGCACAAGACAGCCTGGAATTGAGTAGTGCGATGCATTGTGTCTGTGCCCACATATACTGAACTAGCATTATAAATGTAAAAGCTAAACACAATCAATGCTCTTTCAAGAAAGAGAGTTTTAGGGCATTATTCTAGCCATGTACTGTTCTATGTTGTACCACAGTGTTCAAAATTTAAGCAAATCTTGGGCAGACTCTTTAATAGTAATTACATCAAAGAGTTATCTGTTGTGTGCCTCTTTTTCCTTTCACATGGCCTACATGTTTGTGTAGGTTTTTAAATCAAGTATTGAATCTATAAGCTCCTCATGACACAGTTGCTCTTGCCTCCTATTCCTAAGTACAAATCACTTCCTTATGTCTTATGTCCACTTAGTTGATGTTGACTGTAGCACCATTTGGAAAAAATAGTGTCTTGTTTTTTTTTTTTTCTGTTGCTCACTTCACAGTTAATATAGAAACACAGAAATTGTTGGAAATTATGAACAGGATGAAGTCCATACTGTTAAATCTTTAAATTATATTCCTGCCTAGAACTTCTTATGTTTCATGCTCTATTTTACAGAGTCTTTTGTCATCGCCACTTCCCTTGTCTTTCCATATGTGTAGGAGAAAAACAGAGTTTTCTATGCTAAATCTACTTTTGATCTATAATTTTCTTCTGGTATGTTATGCTCTCCAGTTCTTTGGGTAGGGTTTGGGTTTGGTTGGTTGTTTTTGGTGTGTAGTTTGGTTTGGTTTGGTTTGGTTTGTTTTTTTCCCCCACTTTAGAGTTACTGCTGAAATCTTGGTCTACGCAATTAAATGGTTTCTGAATGTGAAATGCAGATATCTCTCAGATCCCTCAAACACACTTTTGTAGTAAAGCACATAAATATGTGATGAAGCTTAGGATTTACTGATTCTTTCAACTTCTTACGTGTGTGGTTAGTGGTCACAAGTGTACACTGTCACATAGAGAATTCAGGATTCTTCAGAATTTCAAGTTTAGTGCATAAAACTGTCTGCAGAAATAGTTGCCTTGATGTTCAGAATTAGGTAGTGTTGAGTATTCTGATGATATAAACAAAATAGAGTTAATCTGTATGACCTAAGAGGGAGGGAGCTGACCTCACAAACATCAGTGAATTTCTTCTCACAACAGTCCTGGGAGGCAGGAAGTTGTATTATTGCTATCCCTGCTGAGTATCTATGGCACAGAAAGATTAATTGATTTGCCTAAGGTCATGAAGGAAGTGAGAGGCAGAGATGGAATTGCATCCAGATATTCTGCGTCCAGGTCAGATGCCTTATTCACAGGACCATAACCTCTTAATATTTGTGATTTTGTTTAGTTAAAAGGGCACTCTTCATGCAGTGTCTTGAAAGCTATAATTTGCTTTTTTTGCAATCCTTACCTACTGTGCCTTTTGTCCTGGATAGAAACCTAGTGAAAAAAGATTTTTAGGAACTTCTGTCTTAAGTGCCATCTATCCTTTCATATATATATTAATTCCAAGTTTATGGGTAGTTGCAGTTTGTTTCATCAAGTAAATCAGAATGATGAAAATGCAATATAAGCAAAATACACTGGCTTTTTTTGTTCTGTGGGGGGTTTGTGTGTGTGTGGGGGGGTGATGGTGGTGTTTTGAGTTTGTGTGTTTGTTGTTGTTTTTTAATTAACATTTTCCCCAAAATGTTTTTGTGGGAGAAAAATTCATCATGATGAACAATTAAACTATCAAAAGAATATTAGCTGTTAGTGGTGTGCTGATTCATTATATGCCTTCACGTGTTTAGAGTCATTGTGCTCCACAGTGAGCAGGAGATGGGGCTGTCCAAGGGGAGCACTGCAGTGACCATTAGCAGCTGATTAAAAGGGAAGTATATGCAGTGAGGAACTACCCATAAATTATGTCCTTCCATCTGGATTTTATCTGTGTATAAAGGAGTCTCTATTTGTTCATTTGGCATCTGAAAAAGTGCACAGAGTCAAAAAGCATTAGGTAGTAGTCTGTATTAAGTGTCTGTACAAACCTGCCATGTACATAATGCAGGTACATGGACTATGCATGGGAGACTTCATCCTGCCTTGAGCCCTGTGAGAGAAGAGATTGTGGAGCAGCTGGTGGGACTGGCTCAGTCACTGGCCTGCCCCTGAGATGTAATTGTTTGTAGGATCATAAAGGAGGATCTCTCTTTCCTGACCAGACACTGAATGATTTGGCTGCACGGAAATCTGCATTCAGTCTTTGCAGGTCGTGGTCAAAGTGGGTTTTCAATCAGTAGTCCAAGACATGCACTCAATACATAGAGCGCCTTGATGTGGTGCCCTGCTTTGCTGCAGACACGTTTGAACCTCAAAGACATCTAGCTCTATAGATGTTAGAGAACAATAATACTGAATGATTCCCCCCCATCCCCATTCAGTATTTATATTCAGTTTCCCTTTACACTAAAAAGAAAGTACTGAAAAGTTACATGAAGTGAATTCAAGTCAAAGGTGTTTAACGTATGTGAAGGAAATGAAGCTTAGATTTCAAGCAGTGATCAATGAAGTATAGTATTGTATGATCATTACCGAGCAATAAAGCAGGAAAGGAATTATCACAAGGATGTATATGCCATTCATCATACCCTTTTTATACCCCTTTTTCTTGCTTGCTTTCTTTTTATTGTCTCCTATGTTTTATATTCTTTGATCCTATACATGGGAACGAAGTTCCCTCCTCCTCTCTGACTTTTTCACCTACTGTTACACAATGCCAGCTTAGAAGAGTACTTCAGAGAAAGAAAGTCTATATACTCTGTGCTTTAAAACTTTGAATAGAATTAAAATACATCATGCTTTAGGTTTTGTAAATTTAGTGAGAAATACTGCTATGTTGTGTTTGTTCTGAGCACTGTCAGAAAGTCAGTGGCTTTGCTGAAAAATAAATGTATCAAAAACGAATAAAACATCAGCATCAGAGGTTTTAATTCTAGATTTGCTATAAGTGAAAAATTTCATGGTATCAAAACATATTGTACCATGCTTTCTGTGGGAAGACAGTGGCATGAGGTATCAGTGCTTCTTTAACTCTGTTGTTCTGGGGTTTTGGTGGGGGTTTTATGTTTGGTTTGTTTGTTTGGGGTTTTTTTGTGTGGTTTTGGTTTTGGTTTTTTTTTATCAGTGACCAAGACTGCCAAATGTTTTACCATACAAAAGAAATTAACTACCTGTGAGTTGTGTATGTAAAGAGGCTTGAGAGTGTGAGATGAAAGAAACAATACTATTAATATTTTCTTTTGACCTCTCAGGGCAATCTTTCCAAATTTGGGCACATTTTGCACAGATCTGATGTTGATGTTGTCCAGTGAAACTGAACGTCAGTCCCTGAAGTGATAAATTACAGCAATCTTTCTGTGGAGGCAGTGTAGTTAATAATAATCAATTTAGGGCTTGCAACATAATCTTAAGTGATGGAAACTGAAATGTAAGTTACCAAAGTTTCTGTTTGAAACTTTAGCCCCTTCTCAGAAGGAAGGGTGACTCAGCTGTATTCTTGAATTGATGTTTTAGGCTTCAGTGCCCTGCTGAGATTTGACAGCAGATCTCCTAAGGAGAAAAAAAAGAATAATTTGTAGTTTCCGGGATAAACTGTTACTGACTATTATACCTGAGAAGTTAAGAGTTGTGCGGTTTTGTTTGTTTGTTTTGTGTGTTGTTTTTTATTTATTTGTTTTGTTTCAGGTTTAGGTAAATAGCATTTAAAAAATATTTGCAGCATCATTTCAGCTGAACAGAACTTTGAGGAATCTGCCTTGAAATGTTCTTAATTAAGATGCAAATAAATTTATCTCAGTGCACTGTGTAGACACTAATCAGTGTAGGTGGAAAATGGGAACACACATGATTAGTGATAGTATTTTACCTTCAAACCTTGAAAATGGCTTAGAATGAAACACTCTTAAATCCCTCGTCACCCCCAAACAATGTAACACACCATTTTGACTCTCTAATTACTAAGCCTAATTTGTTAATTTCAAAGGGGAGCACAGCCGCCTATAAAGGCTCACAGGACTCTTTTGAAAAGAGCAATGCAGTATAATTAAAATGATCAAGTGGATCTAAATCTGGTTGAGGGGGGAGATGTCTTCCTTCATAAGGTTACTTTAAATTGAATTGGAGTTGGCATATATAGCCTTTAATGAGGTAACATCCCCAGATAAAACATCTGACTTGCTGTTTATTTTAGTCTACTTTTATTTGCAGGCTTTTATAGTAAGAGAGCTCAGTCTAATGGTCCTACCAATCTGAGTTCTGCTTCCAGCATAGTAACTGGCATGCTGCACAGCTTTGGGGGAGAACATTATGCTCGCAATGGTGAAATTGGTTTATGTATGTTTCTGATGCATCCATCACTGTGACAATTATGCTTGAGAAAAAGCAAAATGCTGAAGTAATGCTCCTTGTATCTCTTTCCATGGGTAGCAGTGGTGAAAGCAGTAGAGGGGACATTTCCTTCCACTCTTTGCCTCCATGGGGTAGCTGTGTCGTGGCCAGAATTAAGCTTCAGTTGTTTTTTGGATAGAATTTTCTTAGTAAGTAAGGATTTTCCAGCCCTATTTGTCTGGGCCAATACAGATGTGATTTCCCAGGGGACAGCCATCTTCAAAAATGTTACTGTTCATTATGGGATTGATGGTGCCCTGTTAAGTGCCCCAGAGAGGGTGGACATGGGGGATGAGTTTGCTTGTTTGCAGAGTGAGAGGGTGTTGTCTTGGTTAAGCGTTTCCTTCTCACCCCCAACTTGGAAGCATCATTCTGGGTTTAAACATTCTGGGCGGTAAGAATATAGTTCTCTGTTCTATGTTAAAAAGATAAATACCTAATCTAAATATCTTCCTAATCAAGACACTTTAGACTGACTACAGTAGAAGGTTTCTTGTTTCATTTTAATTCTTCTGGGTGTTTTATCTTATAAACCCCTGTAATAATAAAGCCATATGAACCCTCAGCTTATTATTCATATTCCTCAGTGTGCCACAAAGGAGGCATTATAGAATCTTGTGTTTTGAAATAAAACTTCCTCTGGCAAAGAGCCTTGATGGTGAATGCACATAGCAAGGGGGATAGTGGGGAGAGAGGGAGTGGCTAACCTAGGGATGAAGTTTAGGGGACCAGTGTAGCTCTCCTTTTGTTTCTGAGCAGACATCTACATTTAAACCCCCACCCTGTTTTGGCCCATCTTCTGGTGGAGTGGGTAAGCTGTAATTAGTAGATCTTTGAGCTCAGAGGAGACAGAAGTCAATACTTGACAGTCGTTTCCCTTCTTAGCTCAGTGGTGCTTTGTGTGGAAAGGCAGTGCTAATTCTGCAACCAGTCGGTATCACCTGGGAGAGCAGAGGTTAATGTTTCAAAGGGGGAGGAAAAGCTGTTTGTATGCAAGTGACACTAGAAGGAAATATTGAATATTTTAATACCCGTGGTCAAGGCCAGTGAGTTGCACTACACACGTATTCAGTTTTTGGCTGGACCCCTTCTGAGTACCTGCTGTCTGGAGCAGAGGTTCACCTATATTAACAAGTACATTACAATGCTTATCCTCTTTCTCATGTGCATAGTGAAACTTCTATAAAAGAAGGGATCAGAAAGAAATTGGTAATGATACATGGCCTCTTAGTGTATTTATCTTAGCAAACCACTGGTGTCTATGATGTCTAATGTGATTGTAAATGAAAACTGTATTTCTTATACAGATTGGCAAATGCACATCAGCAGAATTAAAAGCATCTGTAAAGGTTTTAGGGTTGTTCCTATTATATTTGGGTTCTGTTGTTCTTGAATGAAGTTAGCATTGCAACAGAAAACAAATCAAGACTAAGGGTGAAAAGGAAACCCCCTGCTTATGTGGTGGTTTTTATCCCTTTCTTGTCTTGCTTTTATTATATTCCACTCAAGAGACAGATTTAAAGAAACATTGATTCTTTCTGTAGAATATGAAATAATTATTTTTGCACTACTCAGTAAAAAGCTGAAATAGGTACCTGCAGTAAAACAAAAGGGGGAGAGTATTAGTAAACATTTCTAATATGCTAGTCCTGCAACCATCAGCCATTTATTAGAAGCCTTTGATGTCCAATGATCTCCAAATTATTTATATAAAGTGTTTGAAAAGAAAAAAAAACACAGTTGGATAGAGATGGAAAGTGCAAATTATGAAACAAAAGTAAAAAAAAAAATCTGTATAATTCATTAGATATAGTATTCAGTGGCTTTATAATTTAGCTGTAGATCTATAATACAAGTGCAATGTAATTATTTTGTACATTCTGTATTTTTTTCATTTTTTATATGCATTCTGAGGTAGGTAATAACAAGAATAACGTTCACAACTCTGCTTCTTAATGGTGTAAAGCCTGTACTTATTGATAGGAAAAATGCAGTGTAAAAGAAGTGAATTACACTAATATTTGAAATCTCGTTTAGTTGGGTTTTGTTTCTTCAGCGTGTCTAGCAACTACTGTGCCAAGTGTGTAGAAGCCTTTACCCTCCTAGGTCAGATTCCAGCAAAGCCATGTTGCTTTTATAGTATAATGCCATACGGCAAACTGACTCAGCTTCGAGCACTGCATATGGTCCCAAGGGGAGAAATTACCCATCCAAATGACGGGTGGATGGCAGGCAAGCAAGTTAGGATGTAGCTGCAGTGTGCTCATATTCTGTTTCACTAGGGCTGCAAACATTCAAAATAGCTGTTTGGTGTATTTGAATTTGATCCTCATAACAGTAAGGAGCATGAGGGGATTTGAAATAAAATAAGAACAATAGCTATTTCTCTTTACACTGCTTCTGTAAAGTACTTCTGATACATTGAAGGGAAATAATGTCTTTTGGCATGGTTTATTTCATTTTCCAGAGTGGATCTCGTAAGTGAATGGGAATCAAATACAATTATAATAGCCCATTTCTCTTTCCTAAATAAAGTTTGGTATGCTCATATTAACTCATATGTCAGTAGTTGCTTAGTTCACATGAGTAAAAGTCAGTTTATAATAGCTGGGGATTTGACTTTATATTCTCATACTGGAGGTTTTCTTGAGGACCTACAAATGTAACAAATCTTGCATGGGTTTCAGTCCACATGAAATGAGTAGAAGAGTGGAAAGTGAATTTTCACAGTGTGCTTTGAAAGAAACACCTACCAAGTACTAAATGAGGTGTTCCAAAACAGAGAACATTTAGGGGAGAAAATCAGCCATTTTGTTAATTTGTTAATTCTATAACATCTACTATCATTACCATGAAATTTGAGTAAAACCAGTAACGTTGCCTTATAAATTCATTAGCTGAAATGGTTTAGTGGTAGCTGCCCACCGTCTTGTAGTGCTCAAACACTATTGCTTGTCCTACCTGTTTGGTTTTGCATTGCTTTTTTTTCAAAACAACCATTTGACCTTCTTACTGTGCAATTATAATTTGGATGAGCTGACAAGGTGCTTATTGGTTATCAGAAATGATGCTTCAGTGAGTGCTGGAGTCAGTGGAGTTGCTAAAGGATTAAGCTTGGAGTCAGGGTGTTGAGTTAGAGGGCTTGAGACTTTGGGTATGAAAAAAAGAAAAGTTCTGCAGGAGTGGCTGCTGAAATTTGAAAGGTTCAGTAGTGGCTTGGCAATTTGCTCTTCTCTATCTAATCTCAGTGGCTTTCCTCTCCCTAGCTGGTCTTTTGCAGCTGTCCGCAGGCCAGGATAGGGGAAGTCTCCTCATCTGTACTGGGGTCTGAGAGTTGGTTCTCCAGCACCCCTGCTGAGAGTCTCCCATTCTTTTTTTTTTTTCTTTTTTTTTTTTCTTTTTTCTTTTTTTTTTCTTTTTTTTTTCCCAGTAAACCCTACTGAAGCTAAGAGATAGATTGTGCTATGTTTTCTTCAGTCACAGAAATGACCACATCTCTCAAGTGACTTTTCCTTTGAAGAGCAACTTATTGAAGACTTGATATGCTGCTTTGTTTTATTTGCATACATTTTAATTTCTTGCACATCCAGTCTTGATTTTTATAAGCGGGCGTGCTGACAAGTGAAACCCCTTGGGTTCAGTTGCATGTATAGCAATGCTGACTCCTCCCAAAATCTTGGAAAGTATAAAAATGGTAAAGTAAGTTTTAGACTCTTTGAGGTTTTTAAGAATTTGTCCGGATGTGTGAGCAGTGTTGAAATGTTAAAGAATTTACATCACCTATTGAGGGATAGTATAACATGCTATTCGTTATTGCCTTGTTTTTTTAACTACAGGAACACTTTTTGTGTTTCATGTGTGGTGTGATCTCATCAAATTGTAAAGGTATCTGAGACCGAAGGTATTTCTGCTTCTAAAGATTTATACTGATATGAGAATCGTGTAGGAATTGTAGGGAATGAAACAGATTTCAGTGCAAGCTGAGCCATTGCTGTTTTCATAGTCCTGAGTAAATAACTGTGACCCATCCTGGAAACTTTGTAAGGAAATGGATGAAAATTGAAAAAATTATGATAATTGAAAAAATATTGTGCATTTGGACCAGCTTTCTCAGTTTTCACTATTCATGAAGATAGGAACCTTTTCCCCAAATTTCATATGCTGTCTTTCCAGTGAAATGGGAAAATTTATTTAATATGATTAGATTTTTAAAAAATGGATTTATTCAGAGAAATGTTGTTTAATAAGCAGAATCTTCTAGCCACTGAAGTATTAAATGTAGACTGTAATAATCATTCAAGACCCTTATCCCCCTCCCCAAGCTTCCCACTGTGTGGTTCTTTCAAGTGCTTGTGGTACCTACTGTTGTAACTGCAAAGTATTTAGATTCTCTCTGCATCTGTTGCTGCACTGACCTCCTGTATTATCCGTACCTGTTGTGGAAAAAATAAAATTAAAAAATCCCCAACCCTCAGTTCTCTAATTTCAGTATAGCACCAGCTTGAAGTAGTGTATTTTCTGCTTACTGAAGTAAGGCTGAAAGCTGGTAACAGAAGTCTTTAAGATGCTGGTTTAGGCTGAATACTAGATTATATGCTTGAAAGGAAGTGAATGGGTATCTTTTACTGATGACAACCAGGACAGATGGAATTTACTTTCCAGGGTAACCCAGTTTTTCAGATTGCTTTCAAAAAAGGACTATACTTGTAACCATTCAAGGATACTACTGACCAAATACATGGAAAGGAAATTATTTGTCTAAAAAGCATAACAAAAAACTAATTTTTCAGGGGGGGAACCCTCCCACTATTGAGTTTGGTTTGGGTTTGGTGGGGACTTTTTTTTGTTTTTCTTCTTTTTGGGTTTTGTTTTTGTTGTTCTTGGGGGGTGGGGGAGTGGTGTTCGGTTGGTTTTGGGTTTGGTTTTGGTGGGGGGGAGTGGGGGGGTGGTTTGGCTTATTTTGATTTCATTTACTCTTTCATTGAAATCTAAGGGTGTCTCTAGAATATTCTGGAATCTTGAATATTTAATTTTAGGCAGATGCTGAAGATGAAATAAGCAAAAGGAGGCTTTCTATATAAATTGGAGAATGAGATGGAAGAATTTGCTAGTTCTGGTTTAATATCTGCATTGAAAACCCGTATGTTTCAATTTCCAAACATTTTAAAGTTCCATTGTCTTACTTGCTATCCAGTACTGATGCTTTCATGTATTTATAGAGTACTTGATGCTTCTATGTACTGGTTACTACAAACACTGGGTGACTAGTGACTCCTTCCTCTTTCTCACCCTGAGAGCAGGCTGGTAATTGTCAGAGATTTTCATTGTGTGTTTCTGTTTTCAGTCAGGACACACCTAAGCTAAATTTGTGTGTGTGTGTGTTTCATTTGCATACTCCCAAATTTCTGAAAGTCTGGATACAGCTGTCATTGCACAAAGTACATTTCCATTTTTTGAGGAGTCAATGCCATTTCTTTCTGGAAAGGGCTGGGGACTGTTTGGACTCTTGAGTTCTACTGCATGTGTGTCTTCTCCCTCATTCCTAGTGGAAGCTGAAAGAAGGCTATTAATATCTCTGTACAATAGATACTTACTCCCTTTGATCTCTTCTCAAGGTGGTAGCACTGTTTCAAAACTGGTCTTTTTCAGAAAAGCTTGATATTATTAAACTCATCCTTGATGTCTAAGCAATAAAGCTAGGCTATTGTATGTTTTCAGGGAAGAGCCATCCTGGAAAAGAACATCTCTGTCCATACATCTTCTGATGTCTTTGGATTGCCTTGTGACAATCCTGCATTGCTGCTGGATCTGCCTGATTTCTACCCTACCCAACTGTGTGGTCCTTCAAGGTGTTGACATGAATGCCAGAGAAATTGCTCTTCCAGGTCTCTTTCAGATGATTTCTAGTACATGTTACCTAGAGGATGGGATTTTGAGCAGATTGCTTTGATGTCAAGAGAATTAGGAACCTGGTTGTCCGGGCCTGGTGGTGGCTTCACAAGAAAGTTCTTGTGTGTCTGTTTGTAGAAAGCTCATTTATTACAAATATGATTGATTTATTTTGGAGAGGCATTACAATTATTCACTGAAATACAGGCATACTTTTCTCTTTATGAGCTTTCTGAGCTGGTGATTCCTGTGAAGACCTGATACTTCTGTCTCAGCATTACTATAAGGAAGGCAAAATAGTGACTGACTTGAGTAAATGACTTCTTTGCAATGGTTGCGATGCAGTTCTTGAGAAAGCAATATGCTTTACCTAAAGTGCTCTTCTTGCTGATAGACTGAGAGAAATTATACCTTGAAAGATACATTTTGGTGCATATGGTTTACATTTAGCTGAACACAGATTTCAGTTCAGGGGCTGGAGAGCCAATTTGAGCTGAAGAATTATATAGCATCTTTTAAGCATATAAGGAATCTGTGCTTCGACATTTCCAAGCACAGTGCTGCTCAAAGGATCTTTCTCACCTTGAAGCAGGCATTGTATGAACATCCTTTCTTACACAGCAGGGTAGTAGTGTGTCTATGCAGGCAAACCAAGCAAGGGACATCTTTCTTAAATTGAGTTGCTTCTTTGTATTGGACAGATTTGAACTTTCCTATTCCAGGAAAAGAATCAATAAGATCAAATTAGGTAATAACCTCTTTTAAAAGGTACCCATTTAGATGATAGCATGTTTGGAAGAGCTACCCTCCAGGCCTCCAAAACTCCACACCCCAAGGGTCAACAGGTAAAGGAAAGGCAACTGCTTACACAGTCATAAACATAAGAAATAGTTCCACTGGCAGCATAAATAACTTGGCTGTTGAACTTGTTTTTGAATACAGAAAGGTGAAAAGGCCAGGACAGCTAGTAAAATCCCTGTCTTTCTGTTGACCCCTTGAAAGAAAGGTATAGTAGGCACTGTTTTGTTTCAGTCAAAAGGCAGACCTCCCATGCTCTGCTTTAATCCTGGTGAAGAGCACTGACACAATCTTATGTGTATAGAGCCCATAAGCAAACTTGCCTAGGACACTGTAGTAAAGGGAGGGGATGGGGACAGACCTGTACACCCCAGATCTTCCTTTTTAATCTTCTTTTGAGAGTTAGGAAAAATCAGAATTTATGGTTTGTTCTTTTAAATAGGTAGCTTTGTGTCAGTGGCACACAGACCACTGGGCTTCCCCTGTTGTTATTACCACAAAATGCCTATCAGCTACATCTACCTCACTTCCAATTGGCTAAAAAAAAAAAAAAAGATAAAATTTGAATTAAAAAAAAATACCATAGATGTTTCCACTGGTTGATCTGTGTATATTCTATGTGCACTTGTAGTGCTGATATTTCCCTGTGAGAATATTTTATGTGGGCATTGTACAATGGTCAGTACTTGGCCTTGCGTTCCTGTGGTTGGTATGTTTTACCTGAACTCCTCAAATTGTTATGTTTTTTGGTTTTGTTTTGTTTTTCCAAGGCAGGAGAAGGAACAATTCTGTTGATGGATGCTTTGGCAGTCAGCTTTCCTATCAAACTATGAAGGGTTATAAGAGCTGAGTGTAATTCATGGAGCTGCTTTGCTGTTCCTAGCCTCTATTTTTAGACTGTGGCTCTCTGTAAATTCCATCCAGGCAGTATCACTCAGAGGCAAAGGATGAAAAAAACTTCAAAACTTCTGTTGTTGTTCTTTTTGTTTGGTTTTTGGCTTGGTTGGTTTGGGGGTTTTGTTTGTTTTTTAGTGTTTGTTTGGGATTTTGTTTGTTTTCTTTCAGACGTCCGTTTTTATTCATCTAAGGACCTTTTTTATGGTCAGCAAAACACTAAATTTGTGCTAATGTGCATTGTGCCTTTTGTTTCAAGATTTTAAGCTGTGAGGTATTTTTGGAGGGAAGAGGTGGGCAAGATTTTTCTCTCTTTCAAATAGAGAAGTTCAACGTATGGTTTCACTAGTTACAGATTTACAATAGGAAGAGGTAAGTAGGACTAGCAGATCAGTGCTAGTCCTACTTACTAGAAGGAAGAAAGCTGAAATTTTTGAGTATTGTGATAAGTTATGTAAGGAAACTTAAAGTTCAGAAATTTAAGGAAACACGTGTATGTTTGCTAGAGACAATATAAACCATAGAAGAAGTGGAAATAAATCTTTGAAGTGTAATTGCAAGGCAGGCTTCTTTCATTTAATTGATATTTAAATGTTGGCTAGCATGGATCTTTGCCATTTAACTGACATTAATGACCTTGGTTAACTTGGTTTCAAGCTTTTTATTTTATTGCACTGGTTTGTTTGTTTTATGCTAATTCCATGTTAGTGCTTGGAATCATTGTAAAATAGCTTTTTTTTTTTTTTTTTCAGAAACAAGCATCAAACATCCAGAATATCTGTTTTGTTTTAATTTTTAAGCATTTACACACATCTTGGGCATAATTGTATATGCATTTTATAGCATGAAAAAGCAAACCATATTGATTGTAAATCCTAAACATCTGCGCTGCAAACCAAAGCCATACTTTTTTGTGCACCTTGCTTTTTCTAAGTTTTTATTCTCATCATACTTTAAATATTTCATCCTTATTAACTAAATGCTGGCATTACTTTTTGGCTTATCCCACACCTTGTTTTATTTTTGTTTTGTTCCTTTAAACCATTTCTCCTTTTCTTCCCATCTGTTCTCTCTGTTGATAACTTGTTGGAAATAAACAAATCTTAAAACAGGCTTTTTGACTGGAAGTCTGTTGCTGCTACAGTCACAAGGCTTCCTTGAATGGTGTGTGGCATCTGAGGGGTTCTGCTGGAGCAGAGTGGTGTCTTCAACGTCTGTGTGCCCCTGCTGCCATGTGCAGGCACACATCCTGCAGGGCATGAGCTTGCAATGCCTTTCCAAATCTGTAGTTACTGTTCATGGATATGCCATCACCATTGGTGCTTTGCGCTGTCATTGTAGCACTCAAGGGAGGAAAGTCAATGACTCCTGGTGTGCAGCAACTTGTTCACATAACCCATGCTTTGTTTACCAGGGCTGGGCACTGGAATTTAGTTAAGTGGCTTCCAACTGTATTTGGAATAGGCAAAGAGAGAAGTGCTTTCTGCTCTGAGTACTGTGTACCACCTGTACTGCGTTATTGTCAGTCAGCTGTGAATAATAGTGGCAGCTATATTCCTGTTGTGTTAGAGTACCATTGGCAAAAGGTTGCCCCAGACAAATGAGTCAGTATTCTAGTTTTTCTGTAAACCAATCCATACTTTTACATTTCATAGGTTTAGCAAGCTTTGAGACTGTCAGAGTATTTTAATCAGCTGTGAAGGTGCACACTGCAAAGGAAAAGCCTGCAGGTAAAGCTTTTCACATCAGCAGCAACATTCTGCTGCCTTACAACACCTGGATGTGGTGCTCATCATGCTGTCCAATGGTGATGTTCCAAAATTTGCTGAGCAGAACAACTAAATGTGCTATCTCATTTCTCTCTATCCAGCTGTTGTCTTTTATCCATTAGTCATTTCAACTGTGGTTGAATTCAGATTATATATATGTATTCTTGTCATCTTGTACCATCTGCTCTTCAGCCAGAGTTTTTTGGGAGGTTGTTTTTGTGGGGTTTTGTTTGTTTGCTTGCTTGCTTGCTTGTGTGTTAGTGGGGTTTTGTTTGGTTGGAGGGTTTTTTTTTGTTGGTTTTGGGGTGGGGTTTTTATGCTTTCTGTTTGGTTTGGGTTTGTTTGGGGTTTTTTGTGATTGTATGTACAGATTCGTGTATATAGCTGTAGTCACAAGGCACAGAGAACTTAGAGTGGGAGAGAGAACATCAGTGTGTTGCCACTGCTCGTTTATTATACAGTTGTGGTTATGATGGAACATCTGATGAAGGTGGTAGACAACAGAGCAGCATTGGACCTGCCTGAAGAGATTTCATTCTCTGTCATTACTCTTCTTTTCCTCCTTGTGATCTCCCACAAGCTTAATCTATTAAAATGACACAAAAAGTCTGGTTTGATCCATGTAGACAATCAAGCATGAGGACGTCATGTTTGGACATGTTGAACTAGCTGTTGTAGCAGAAGAGTGATGGAAACCAAGGACCACTGTAGGCAGATAGAGCATATAGGTCTTTTCGTAGATTGATTGAGATCAGTCTTAAAATTGGTTGCATTACCTGCACCTGCTGCTCCAGTATTTGCCCAAACCCATCTCTTGTGTGTTTTTGCTTTTCCTCTCTATACGTTTTGTCTTTGAAGTAGACTATCTTCAGCCTTCACTGTGAGGTATTGTCTGTCAACACTAATTAGGCTTCTGTAACAAGCAGGAATTAGAGTGCATCTGGACTTTGAGCATTTTAAGTGATGTAATGATGTTAGTCAGCTCTGGATGTTTAATGTATCAGTGGGTGAGAACTACTGTATTTTTTGCTGTCCCTCTGTTCTTGTTTCCATGTGAAAGGTGAATGTTCCCCCTCTGTTACATTTGTTTGCCGTATTTGTTAGCGCTGCCACCAGATTTAACTAGGTCAGTGTACTACAAACAAACATTGCATGGCTTCAAATATGGATATACAGATGCCTCCTGCACTGAATACCCTTTCTTCTCTCCCAAATCCAAAACAAAACCCCCAAAGTCTTCCATTTGAAATTACTTCCTTGGCAATATTCATAAATTCCCCCAATATTCTCTGTGTTGTAGAATTTAAAAAGTGAATGACTGAGATCTACAGATTACTTACTTCAGAAATCACTTAGACACAGGCATTGAGTTCAGTCATGTGTCAGAAACTACATTTATAAATGACACATAGTATTCATAGATGTGTTTATAAAACATGGGCTTCAGCTCTAACTGATGAAGTCCCACAAGTGTAAATGCAAGTGTGGAATCCTAATCACCGTTTACCTTCTTTAACTGGTCTTTATATCTGGTCTAGAGGGTTTTTTAAGTACTTACTGCTTTAAAGCAAATTCCTTTACTGAATAATGAGAACAAAAGTGTCTTGAGAGCACCTGTATCTTTGTTTCCTGATACAGAAGTGTCCATGTTGCAGCAATGATATAATGTAAAGTTTTGGGAGTCTAATGTCTCCCTAACCATTAGCAGTTTTTTGTTTTGTTGGCTGTTTTTGGGATGAATACTTTTTTTCCTGTTGATAACAATTTTTGAAAGACTATTTTTTTTATAAACATGATATACTCAAATGCTGTTTACTTATGATTTAGGTGCGTATGTTCTTATTTGCTGAAGTGTTGCTTTTGATTTTGAACATACCATAAAGAATTCTGATGTTTCAGGTCAAATACTTAGAGTTACAATAAATTCTTTACTCCTTTATCTGTATCTTTTTTTTCTTCAGTACATATTCTGTAAGGTATTTTTATACATTTTGATGTAGTTGCTGAAGCAATCTTGCTTTGTCTTTAGAAGTAAGTACTGGCCACATCTGCTTATAGAGTTGGACACTGCCTGAATAGATTTTTAGTCTTTGCTTTCCATATATCGATGACAGTTATTTCATTCAGTTTTTGGAAAATGCATCATAAGAAGGCTGTCCTCAACATGTACTTGCATTGGAGTATAAAAATCACTGTGTTTAAATGTAAATAAAACAGCCAGGTTTGAGCTGGATGAGTAATTTATAAACTATTCTAGACATCTTGACTCAATGAAAGTTCAGGCAAGTTTCATTGCAGTACTTGTTTCTAGCTTTTTTTCTCAATGTTGTATTTTGACTTTTCTGCACTAAATATGCTTTAAAGTTCAGGAAATTGTGAAATTAGTTTGAAGCTGCATTGACTGATTGGGGGCTATATTTTTGGAATCACTGGCAGAAATCAAGAGTTTTGATGTAAAGATTTCTTGGCTGTTACAAGGCTGATTTTGAGTTATAATAGAAATACACCTACAAAAACATAAATGAAAGTTGATACAAGTGTAACTTGTATAAATTCTAAATACTGTGTTTACTTGGAGACAGGCAGCTTTTTCAAGTTTCTCCTGCAGTGAAAGAGCTTTAGACTTCAGTTGGAATATACTTTCATGTGATACCCCTTTCAAGAAGCAAGAGAGGGGGAAAATTGAGGCTAAAGGGTGAAAATACCAGACTAGAAAATTATGGTTTTTTTTTTTTTTTTTTCCCTGAATATTGTTCACATTTGTGCTCACAGAAAAAGAAATGAATTGTAAACTCATGAAATGTAGTGCAAGAGAAACTATGTATATTGATAATGTATTGCCTGGGAAAAAGTTCCTTGCAATGAATGCAAAGGCTGCCACTGACTCTGCTGGGCTTCTATCTGACTATATAACAATCTGTTAACAGTTTCTTTTTTAAATAGAAACAATGAGATTTGCTATGCATAAGTGTAGCACATGCTTCATAATCAAGTGTAAAGTGTTTGTTGGGCTTTGGGTTTGGCTTTCTTTTTTTTTTTCTTGGCAGTGATAAGGTATTTTTCTTTTTTAGAAATTTTTGAATTCTGTTATTTTAAAAGGATATTTAATTTTCATGAATACAAATTGTAACACTTAAAATTGTCTTTGGTCTTGTTGCAGCCCTTTATCTCAGATAAAATAGCAAATAATAGCACATGCTTCATGACTTAAAAGTCAAGTTCATATACCTTGTCTGAAACACGGAATTTTCAGTTTCTGCTGGATCAGGTTGGGGTATGCCCTTCTTTCCCCCTGCCCCCCAGCATCTGTGACTTTAGATATATAAATAGTCTAGTTTGAATTAATCTCTATGGTTTATAGTCTCTTCTGTCTTTTTTGTGTCTCTTACTGCAGTCCTCATGTATGCAATTTTAATGCCATCAGATGATCTGGTTCTGGTGGAAACAAGTGTCATCTGTTAGAAATCCTAATAACTGCAAATTCAAACAAAAATTAAGCATTTCACCACAAGTAAACAAGCTTGCTCTTCCAGGGCACCTTAAATGGTGTTCCTGAACCTAAGCAGCATCCCTCACTGGGTGCATGTATTTTAAAATGTGTTTGCCCCTTTTATGTATTTTATATCTGCTTTCATGTCAGTGAGCGCAGGGTGAGCAGAAGGCCAGCATGAGGGCCATGCAGGCTGTATGTAGCAGGAGGCTTCTCCAATGGGCTCCCATCTGTCAGGGCTGCACACTGATAAAGCTTACAGCAGCTGGTTTGGCTCACCACTAATCCGTTCATCCCAGCTGTGGATCAGAAGATGGCCTGTTCCTTCTCGGAGGCCTATGGACCTCAGAGAGTTACCATAACCCCTCAAGAGGCCCCACTGGACCTGCCAGCAAGGACAATGATAGAGCTTGGGCAGCTTGAGCAAAGGGCACATTTGCTGCCTCTAGGGCATTGTACTGTGGACAAAGCTGATCGCTCTTTTCCCAATGGACCTGTTGTGCCTTCGTCAACAGCAGTGTGTTCGCAGTGGAAGTGCTAGCTATGGGTGGAAGATCATTATTAATGTGTTACTTGGGAAGGAACTGTGAAGTCCTGAAATATTTTCATACGCACACAGACCGCCAAGCAGAGTGAGCTGCTTGAAGCTCCAGATGGCACGGACGACTGTGAGAGACCACGGCTGTATGTGATCTTTCCTACTGCTTTTTGGTGTAGGCGTACTATTGCTGTTACAAATAATTTATGAGTAGAGTGGTTATTTAAAACCATGTGGTAGGTTGCATTACCATTCTCTATCAAGGCTACATAGCTTGTTAACTGACAAAAGTAGTGAGATAATTTCTGCCTTAACAATTTACAGTATTTTGTACACAGATTCTGCCATTGAGCCTAGAAGGTCTGAGAGAAGGATTGCTGAGAACAAGAGATGCAGCAGAAGATAAAAAGTTCAGAGAGGGAACAAGAATAGAAAGATGATGGGGGAGCATATGTATGGCAGACCAGTGGAAATGCTGAAACACCCTGTAAAATGGGCCAGCAAATAAGACTTTGTAGGTGAGGGATGTGAATCTTCAATCATCTGTTAAAGTAGTTTCTCTTTCATATATTAAAGAGGACCTGAATATTTTGGGATGCTTGTGAAACATGGGATGGCCACACATCCAAGCAACAAAACCAAAAGATTTAGGCAAGAATGATGAACTGGCTTGTCCCTAATTGCAGTTCCCCACTCAGAAGCAGCAGCAGATCCTCAGCTGCTGTGTGTCTCTTGCAGCTGCATCAATAGATGTGTAGCTTTGCTATTTATTTGACTTCTTTTCTAAAGAAAAGCTAAATCCCAGAAGTAGTCAAACAGCTCAGAAGAAACTGGTTTTATCCCACAAAACCAAAAGAGAGCCTGCAATTTTCATAGAATCCTGATGTAATGATTGACATCTGTTGCAGCAAACATATTTGGAGCGGTCCAGAAGCAAAATGGACACACTACTACTGCTTGATTTGATTCCCTGCTTGATGTGACATTCAATGCATATGACATGTTAGGAGATGTGGGACACAGCAATTTGAAGTGACATGGAGGATGCAGCATAAGCAAAAACTGCTCAGAGCTCTGTCACAAGCTTTTTACACAAGTTTTAAGGCTGAAAGTTTCAGAGGCTACAAGAAAAGCAGTATCGTATTAAAAACTGTTTTTATTTGAGCTGAAAGATGGCTTATCTTCACAGATGCTTTAATACCGTATTTAGATTAATACACACAGTAGCAGAGAATAAATGGATTTTGTTCTCCTTTTTTATGAGACCACTCTTCAGAAGGTATACTTTAAATGAATCATTGTCTTGAAGTCCTCAGAAAGAAAGACTCAGTTATACAGAAAACATTAGCAGAGCAAGCACTGCATAACATTGGAGCAGAACTTTGTTTAGGAGACTCACACTCACAACTCAGTGGACTGGGCTCCATGGTTTTGTAGCTCTCTGATGAACCCAGCTCTGGTTTCCTTCAAACACAAAAATATATCTGAAGTAGCTACACTGCAGCACAGACTTACGTGAATAGTTAGTCTCAATACCTTAAATATACTGTGGCAATATCAATAGATTAAACCGAATGTTAGATAAAATTGGATTTGGCATAGTAAATTTATATAGACTTTTTGGGCCTGTGCTATTTCTGTGGGACACTGTTCTGTTTTGCATCTAATTTTAGTTTGGAGAACTCATTTGATTTCCTTTTTCACATCCATATGTGCTCATATGGTGAATTTATAGTGTTTTTCCTAAGTTTTCATTATGTTAACTCTAATTATTGTAGCACTATGGAAGCAGTGCCATAGTTCATATTGAGATGTAAATTCTTGCATTTAGTCAGTAAAAGTACTTTTTGTTAAACATTCTGGTGTCAGAATTTAGGAGATTAAAACAGTGATATTTTGGGAGGATATGTAAAATGGTGTGAGAGAAAAGCATGGTAAATTCTGGTGCTATTTTTTTTTCTGGATTAATTGAATAATGTAGAATTTACTGAAATTTACTGTCAGTCAAATCTAGCACTTAAATAGAATTTACATAAATATAAGACTCTGAGGATGTTGAAAGATACTATTTAAATTACAAAGGAGTTTTAAAACAACTGAAAATAGCATACTAAAAGTATATGTTAACCTGTTCCCTTTTAGTGATTTGATGGCTCCCAGTACATCTTTTCATATGTGCGTATGAAGTCTTTCCTGTTAAGCTTGTCCATTTGCCTTATTTGTCATCTTCCGTCCTAAAGGTGAGACTGGAACGGGAGCAACACCTCTGTCAGTGGCCTTTACTTAGATATCAATGCCAAGGATTAAATTTCAAGTGCTCCAAAATGCCATTTTCTGCAGTCTGTTATGAAAAAGTGTAGGATTTATACAAGTACAGCTTGGCAGTTATGTTTTTCTCTGGCTACTTTCTCCTTACTTCAGTTGTCTTCCTGGCTCAGTGTTTTCCCATTCTAAGGCACCAGTCTTTGCTGTGAAATGCTGTGTCCAGAACTCAAAGATCTATTGGAGAGATGGCAGAAGAGTGGAAGTGGCATTCCAAGGAGCACATGGAAGAAGTTACTGCATGTGGGGTTAACACTGGAAAGCGATGGACACCAGGAAGCTGTCAGGAGGAGGAGGGTTCATGAGGAGGGCTGCTGGAGCAGACAAGGGAGGATGGGAATGTTTTGGCCTTTGATGAAGCTCAAAAGCCTTCTTGGGAAAAAGAGTTAGAGCTGAGATCCAGTAGCAGAAGTTTGTTTAGAAAAAGCAGAGGGTGAAAATGGAGGTGAGGACATGGAAAGGCATGGTGAAGCAAGCTTACTGATCTTGGTGATGAAAGAGAGATGGGAGATGAGGTATTAGCTGATGAAGTTGTCAGATAATTTTGTTTCCTGTGTTGTGGAAGAATAACTTGCGTGTCTATTGTTGATGACTTCTGTACAATTGCTTGGATTGGATAATTCTTATATTGGATAATATTGGATAATTCTTTTTCACAGTCTCTGGCCTCGGAGGTGTCTTTGCAAAACCTCTCCCAGTTGTGCTGTGACCAGTATTCGCATCCCAGAGCTTTTATTGAGTTGTTTTCGTGATGTGCCACAAGCTGGCTACATGGGCTGGCAGTGATCACGTTTGAGTGCTGCCTGCCCCAGGATTCCCACCAAACATAGTGTAATGAAGACAGATTTCAATAATTTCTCTTTCTGGCCTTGCAGTGTGTCCTTCCTCAGCAATAGATGAAGAAAAAGTCTTTATCATTGGATTTTCTTCTTGCACTGAAGAAGTAGGTGCAGGAAAATAAAACATAATTGCATAATTTGGTGGGTAGGCTTTGACCTGAACTTAAAGACTTAAAATAACTAGAAAAAACTCTATTGCCATGTGTTTATTTTTTAATTAAAAGCATGTGAATGGAAGACTTATCCTATCCTGCTGCATAATTAACAAAATATGTTTAACCAGAAATATAATAGAAAACATAAATGGATGAAGAGAAGCAGAAACAGTAAGTCTTGCAAGGAATCACCCAGGACTTGTGATGTTTATTGGTATTTAGAAGGAAACTGATACAGTAGAAATAGATTCAGCTTTTAGCCTGAGGCTGAAACACAGATCTTTCCACCATTCACAATTTTTTAGGAGAATGCATTTATGTCTCCAGCATGCCTTTGAGGAAGGGCAGACAGAGCGAAGTTGTACACATCATTTTTATATTGCTTTAAAAAAATATATCTATATTGTTTTAGAAGTACAGGCAGCCATATTCTGTTCTGGAAATTTTACTTGTAATTCAGGCTGTATATTTCTAGATTTGTTTAAAATACCTTCTTACCTTGTTTTTCCCCATGCCTTTTTTTCTACCCCTTTCTCACCCTTCCATCTCTCTTTTCACCCCTAAAAAAAAGGGGAAAAGAAGGGAGAAAATGAGAAAGCAAATTACTTCTGTTTCCTTATTTTCTAATTCTTCTACATTCACCCTGAAGTAAACATTATGACAAGGTTAACAACACACACAGGCATACTCCTTAATGATGGAACAGCTCTGCACATGGCACAGATGAGGAACCTTTACACATTGCATTACCTCACTCCAAATGGGGACCTTCATCTATTCAGTTCCCTGACTGGAAGGTCACACCATTACTTAGGAACTTCTTCTCACTTCAAATTTATGCACAGCTATTATTGGGAGTTTTTACTCATTTCTGCTTACTGCCCTTTCTCTTCTTTAGCTGTCTTTCATGTTTATCTGCTGATCATTTGAATTAAGGTAGTTTATTTTACTGTAAGTTTTTTGCACAGGTATGCTTCATCTGTAACTAATGATGCACATAAATATAGCAGTCTAATTTCTTTGCAGATAGGAGTAGTTCTCTGTACAGTAATAGTTTTGGAAACCATTCATAACACAACATCCAGTATTTCAGAACTTCTGGCATCCTTTTTACTCTCATTGATTATTATGTTACCTATAGCATCTGATTTCTAAATTTATTATGGTTTGGGAAGTGATGTAGATTAAATGTGAATACATTTTGTATAGTCTTCTCTCTTTACCTGCAGTGATAGTGTGTAGCAAGTGCACAGCAGTTTTATCTTTAGAGATCAAGTTTTTTGAGGAGCATATGCAGCATCAGATTCATGGGTCCAGCACACCGTTATCACACCATTATTTTTCATGGTGTGTATGTTGTCTCCACAAACCTTTTTTAACCTGTTTGACTATTTTATTAGCATTATTTTGCATAAATTATAAATATCTTACTGGTCATAGGTTGCCTTACATATAATTTTCATACACTATGAGGTGTGTGACATACCTAAACCAGGTATTTAATGAAATTGAAGAGAAATAGCAGACCTAAATTTGCTCTGTATTTAGGAAAACACCATAGTTTGCAAGTTCAAGACAGGGACCCTGTAAGAACATCCTGCAGATGCATTCTATGTCTAAGCAGGGGGAAAGACCATTTCTAATTCTTTGTGTACTACAGTGAGCACCTTAAGAAAAGCTGGGGAACTCACTATCAGGGGAATTCTCTATCTTCTTTACTTTATCTGAATAACTGCTTCAATAAAGAATCTTACAGCCTTTCTGTAGCAGCATTTTATGCCTTGGGAGCTAGAGGTATAAAGATGAATGCCAAAAAGCAACAGGTTAGCTCCATCCAGGCTTTAAAGATTATCTGGATCCAGTGACTCAAAGGTTTTCGCAGCAGCATAGGTTTAGATCATGTGTTGTTTGCCTTGGTGTCCTCACCTTTTTCCCATCAATATGGTTCTGTGCAAACCTCCTAAAGCACGTAACTTCATAAACAGGTGTGAAACCTAAAATCCTGAGTATTTCCTGATTTGTGAGGAATGGGTGGTTCTCATAGACATCTCTGTTTCTGGACAACCACTTCACATTCCAGCAAGGAAATCTGTTCTTCAGCAATGGTCAGCCCTAACACTAGAAACCCTTCCCCTCTGTCTGAGATGTTGTGACAGATACTTCATTTTTAATGAGGGAGCACATTTTGGCTGTGAACACACAGGGCTGCAGGAGCAGAATTTTCTTATCCTTGCCTGTGATGACAGGACCACATGAAAGAGATTGGCTTATTTTTTAAATTATCTTGTTTGTGTGGTAATGGATAACCCCATCTCCAGGTAGTCTCTTTCAATTCTCTTTGGCCCAACCTTCATTCTACAAGAATCTGTTTCTTCTCTCACCTTGTGAAGGTGACGTTCCTTTTGTAATCACCTTTTCTGGGAGGGTGGGAGAAATGCAGGTCCTTATTTCTGATCCTTCCCTGACAGGACTCTCACTGAACAAAGTGCTCCTGTGCCACATTTGTAGTTTCTCTGCAAGGTGGTTTTAAAATTCCTCTTAAGCCCAGCTGTCAACCTCCTTATAGCCAAAGCACTTCCAGTGTCAAGGCCAGTCTTGGCATCCTCAGTGTCAAAAGGTTTGTTCTTTCTATAGTGAAGCAGATCAGTCCCTAAGGACGTTTATAGTAAATAATGAAAGGACAAAGAGCATAACCGTATCTGTGTGAGACTGTTCAACTGGATAATTAGATGCATTAAAGTCTCTTTTTAAGA
Organism: Indicator indicator; assembly: GCF_027791375.1. Taxonomy (NCBI): domain Eukaryota; kingdom Metazoa; phylum Chordata; class Aves; order Piciformes; family Indicatoridae; genus Indicator; species Indicator indicator. The sequence goes on along the minus strand of NC_072011.1, from coordinate 17,649,256 downwards.
CTGTTGAGGTGGTGTTCCCTTCAGTCATCAGAGCATGTTCACACACTGAGGAATACCAGCATTCCTGATGTCCTTGAAGTACCTGCCTGGAACTGTCCAAAACGTCAAGGAGCTCAACTCCTGGGCACCACCCTGGTGCCCAGGGTACTCTGGGAGGAAGATCCTAGAGCAGTTCCTTACCTAAAAGATACTGAAACCACTACCAGGTTTTTGAGTGTAAATGGGGCTTATTCCTGGACCCCTCTTCATTTGCCTTTCCTGAACATAAGTGTTTGAAAACCAATATTACTTATTGGTAACTGATCTTTACAACACACAAGCCATGTGAACAGTCACAGTTTGAATTCCTCTTCCCCCCACTTCTGTCTCCCACCTTAAAGGCTTTTTGAAACTCCTATCTTTGGGATAGTGCAGGCAGATCGAAAACTGGCATGACACGGAGCATGTTCCAGTTTACATGCACAGGAGAGCAAGCATGTGGAAGGACCACTCTGGTATGCCAGGCAGGTACTGGTACAGGGCATCCTTCCTGAGTGAAAGGTTGTATCTGTACCTGCTGTAAGAGTGTACCTATGAGCTGTAAATATTAAAGAACTGGAGTGGCAATATATAACCTTTCTTTCCCTGTTTGAAATCTCTCCTTTTTCTCCAATTATCTTCAAGTAAGATTTTCTTCATTTGAGATTTTAAGTTCAGGCAAATCTGTCATCAGTTGTTAAAATGTTCAGTTGATTTTAAAACAAGCTTCTCTCCTGTTCAGAAACATGTCGTCCCTTTTACTCCAGCATGCCTAGCCACGTTTTTAAGATTCACTCATGTTCTTCTAAATTAAAATGTCACACTTCCTTTTCTAGCAAACTTGTGAAACTGGTCAAACTAGACTGACACAGCAGCATAATACTACACTCACTGCTAATTTAGCTTTGTAGACAAAATGCAACCATGACAATGCCTGTGTCTGGCTTGAGGTAGATTAAAGCATGTACTTTCTTGTAGGATAAGCGATGTGGAAATCTAACTCACCTTGATGTGTCCTCTTTTTCTTTCTCTCTTTCCTTCCCTCCCTCTCTTCTTTTTTCCACTGCCCCCCATCCTTTTGAAAATAGTGGAGACAAGTTCAAATAGATGAGTCTCTTCGACCACGTGGAATGAACGTGTGAATGATAGCTGGGGGAATGAATAGAGAAGAACACAGTTCAAGTACTGATGTTGAAAGGGCAGCTTTCTCATCTCTGAGTTTTTGAGCCTGCAAAAGATGGGAGGAGACTGCCCATTTCAGGGAAAACAAAACAAAACAAAACCCAACTAGTATGGGTCACTGGAAACCCACTGTGGAGTAGTTTGGGATCTTCTGATTAGTTGCGTTCCAACTAATGGTATTTACAGTTTTCCTTTCTGACTACTTATCCCAGGAAGGTGAAGGTCAGAGGAGCAATTACTGTCTGCAGCTCCCTCATTTCCCATTTATATGATAAAACAGAGCAATTGCTGAATTTCAAAAGCTGGTAATAACCCAGTGTCAACAACATACATTTAATGTCCTGGTAATCTATTGTCTTCCGCTCTTTCAAAGTTACTTATTTCACGTACCCTCATGTTCTCCCTTGTCCTCTCCCACCCATCAATACATGCCTTACATGCATTGTGTAACACCTTAGGTATAAGTATTAGTGATGCAATGATAAAACAAACTAAGATGGCCCTTCTAATCACCACTATCCTTTGTAAACTTCAGTATTTAGGCATGTCAAAAATTGCTTATTTAGCTGAAGTATGTGAGTATAGAGATTAATGTTAATAATAATATAAAAATGGGGGAAGGAATAAAAAGCAATGTGCAGTTCTGAAGACAGACCCACAATAAGTTTCTAAGTAGGACAAGTAACTTCTCACATGTGGTGCTCAACGTGATGATGGCAGTGACACAACTTACTTTTAATTGCCATATTCGCAGTGAAGAATGATCAGGAAAACAACTTGCTAGGATCATGAAGCCTACTATAGATACATTCTTCTTATACATAAAAATAAGGTAGATTTTTGCCTAATGCCAGATCACTTAAGAAGCAAAGCAAGCCAAAAAGGATAGGTAGATAGGAAGTGTACTGTATTTAAAGCATATGCAAAAAAATACTCCGTTCCCTTCCCGCCACCATTTTCACTTCATGTTAGTAGTAAAAAAAAAAAAAAAAAAATTCAAGCTCCAATCCTGTGGTTTAGTTTATTAAAATTTATAAAAGCTAAATAGTGTTTCTTGCTGTTTGTTTCATGTTCCCAGGACTGGTTTGTTTATCCCCAGGAAGAGGTGGGAGTGTCTCTTGGGATGCTAGCCTCAGAGTCTGAGTCTGGGAACAAATTCATCTAACACACCACTCCTAAATTAAAAGAAGAGTTACTGGTTGGTGGTTATGGAAATCTGTTTAGGTGAAGATATACCACGAAATCTAAATTTAATTTGGAAATTACTATGGACAGGTGCGATAGCACTAATATTCAGGCTATCTAACTTTTTCTACTGTAAGAGCCTGTTTTAAGTTGCCTACAGGTAAGGTGTTTTTAAAAATTGAAAATTTAATGAAAATGGGTAAGCTTCATAAAAAATGAGTTTAAAGAAAACAGGCTTAGACATACTAAAAAAACCCCACACCACAACCTCTTTAAAAGAGACCTTGCAGACCCATTGTTTTTAGCAGAAACTTAAAAATCAGCTGCTGCTGTACTTGACATGCAGGGTAGGTCACTTCCATTGCCATAAATCTGCCCATGTTACTCACACCTGGCAGATCCGAGTTCATAACACCACCTGCTCAGTCCTAAATTCCTGAACAGCCTTTCAGCATCGTGCTCGCACCTGTGATAGCAGCAACAGGCAATGCCTGGCAATGGAGAAAGCAGGCTGTTCTGAAAGCCAAGGGAGGTGGCAGACCTGAGCTGAGGATGTGGTACAGAGGGATCCTTAGCACCTCCAGGAAAGGAGCAAAATCCATTATGGGGGCGAGAAGAAAGGATGACTGGCTGGAGGAAGGGGCCAGAAGTAAGAGGAAGAAATCAAGGTCTAATGCGGAGCCATGGCAAGGCTGGAGCTGTGAGTGAGTGGGAGATAAGCATTGTAAGTGATGCTGCTGCTAGCAAAAGGGAGCAATCCGGACACAGAGAAAGAGGAGGGGTATTGCTGCGTGAAGGCAGAGGGAGTGCAGGGCATGAGTCCCCACAGATAGGGACTGTAGGGAGAGCAGAAACTGGGAGCTGTGGAGAGAAATTCAGAGAAGAGTGAAATCTCTAGGTTTGCCATGAGAGTAAGACAAAGAGTTTCACGTGGGAAAGGTAGTAGGACTAGGACACAAACTAGGAGGTGACAGGGAAAGGAGTCCACATGAGGTTGACATTGGCAACCTCAATTTTCACATCTTAACTTTTGATCCTATTTTTGTGACCTAATATAATGTTTTAACATACAGGGCTCTGTGCGTAAGGGTGTTAAAAATAACTGACCTTGGAAGAACATTGAATATCCTTACTGCATAAGCATTTGTAAAAAAGCACAGCCTGTATTTCATGAAGCATGTGCTTCATTCGTGACCTCCAGTGCTCATATTCTAAACAATCAAGTTGTATCTTGAAATTTGTATATTTTTTTTAGACAGAAGGGTTCTTTGAAATAAGCTGATTGCAGTCTGAGGCAAATATATATGAAATTTGCCTTCATGAGAACTGCACATCATTTTTATATTGCAAAACCTCCATTTTGGTTGGCTGTCTATGAAGGTACTTGCAAACTGACGTGGAAGCTTAACTTAAAACAAATGAGGTTACCAAAAGACTTTTTAGTGGTGGGAAAGCTGATTTTCAACATGATTATTAGACTCATAGGTACTGTTTTCAAAGCTACCTATGAATCTTACTTGATATCACGCTCTTCCAGCTTTCAGTATGACTTTGGCACATAAATCTTACACAAAAGAGGTAGAATTTCATGCAAGCTTTCTTATCTTCCTTCCAAATGTTAATATAGCTCCTTTCACTTCTTAATAAAAATTTTAAATACCTTAAATGTTCCACTGATAGGCTGTTATTCACAGTGGGAGCCAAGATTATCTGAGCTCCTGAAAGTTCATACTTCTATCAGGAATGCATTTGGGCTCAAGGGTTAACTGCTGTCTCTGTTAATGTCTGTTATATAGAAGAATGGGAGAAAACTTGATCAGTTTTTACCACAGCTTTTTATATAGCAAGAAACTCTTTGCCTTTTTAAAGGTTTTTGGTTGGTTGGTTTATTTAAACCTTTATAGTACCTGACTTTGAAGGGGATATCCAAATACCGGTCTGTGGAGACTTTAAACAGCCTTCGTGGAAGTGTTGAGCAGTGCTAATAACAATAGTTTCTGGCAATTGTAGAATGGGATCTGACCAATTTTAGTAAGATAGTGGCAGTAAACCCACCAAGCTGGCTTTTGAAATAGTGTTTCAGTTTGAAGTGAGTTAAAGTGATGTTTTAAGAAACACTCTTACACCTTTCTGGAAAAGACAGACAGCTGCTAGACAAGGTAATGATCTGTCTTCATGTCTGATGCCTTCTTTTATCAGAATAAGACTTTCCACTGAGTCAGATCTATTGATTAGCATTAGTTTACTTCTCAGGAAGCCTGCTTTGCATTGAAATGTCATGGGCCTGGGATACTAAATGCATGCCAGGCAAGAGCTTGAACTCTGTCTAATGCTGCCTGGTAAATTACATGTTTGCTAAGTGTTTAGCAAGGGTAATAGCTTTGCAGCTCCCCCAAACTGTTTAATGGGGTCATTTTTGTCTTCTGCAAATAAGTATTGGGGGATAAAATAAAGGGGTCACATGGAAGGTACTCTGCGCTTTGCTTTGCTTTATAAGGTAAAATTGTATAGAGTTACAGTGTGAGTGGAACTCGAAGTTTGGGGTAAAACCTCTGCTTCACAGTAACTCATCTGCCTCCATTCAAAAGAATGGTAGAGTGGGAGAAGAAAGAAGAGCTACATCATTACTATAGATTAAATTAATTTACCTCTTTAAAAATGTTTTAACTATATAAATAACAAGAACACACTAAAGCAATTTGGGGGGGCAGGAAATTGGACAAATGCTGCTTTTTCATCTAAAATATTAAGGGACTTGTTTGGGTTTTTTGGTGGGGTTTTTGGTGGGGTTTGGGGGTTTTTTGGTGGTTTTTTTCCCCTTCTCTTCCTATTTTGCTTGCAGGGTTCCAGGTGCAACACTCAAAATATATATGGTCACTTTGAAAGCAGAAGCTTAAATATAATGCTGCTCAGTTATTATGCTAACTGCATTGATAGAGGTTAGCAGAAAGCTAATTGTAACCTTGGTGAGGAGGAAAAATAGTCTGGATGTATCGAACAGGATTTTTAACAACCTATTACTTTATTTTAACTGTTTCAATATGCATTGAAAATATAGAGTTTTTCTAAACATTTCTGGAAATTTTATTTTTGCAAAATAGACTGGAATGTAAATACTGACGTTTAATGATTTAATCTGATGCTTCATTATCTACTTCATTGTCATTCTCATTTATTTTCCAGACAATTCCTCTTCTGTATTCCCTTTCTGTGTTTTCTTTAGCTTCTTTTTTCAGACAAATTTTTGTACTTCACCACGCTGTGGTAAATGTTAATAGATTGGTTCAATGCCTAATATCTACTTTCTAAACTATTTATATAATAAAATAACATTTTTCTAACATTTTTAGTTCCCTTCATGCTATAAACACAGAAGATAGTTTGTATGGTTGGTCATCTTAAGAGATTTACTTAAGATACACTGTAGGTGATACTGATTCCTTAAGATTTCTGGTACTGATTCTACTCCCCACTCCTCCAACCCCCAAGATTACAATTTGAAACGATTCAGAACAGGTTCAAAAGGGGGGGAAAAATTTATGGTAAAGCAATTATTTAAAATAACATTACAGTATACTATACGTGCAATCTTTCTCTTACTCATTTGTACAGATTTTAAGCCATTTCCAAGAACAATGTTATATGCTCACAGATGTGTAGTAATTGCTTTATTAAAAAATGTTTGCTTGTGTTTAAATACCTAACTTTAAATAATAAAGAGGGTGGTGTTATTTAGCTCAGGGAGCTCATCTGGGAAAGGTGGGCATTAATTTCCAAGTGATGTGATCAAAATAGAGGAGAAGTGGGGAGGGGAGAGTGTCTTATGATGACTCTTTCAAGAAGATGCATCCTGTTCTGTGTGTCTAGAGAAAAACGAACTGCAAATGCTGAAATTTCCTAACAGTTTTAAAGTAGAACTAATGTGTGGCATGCCTTGGCAAGCTGTATCTTGCCAGTTTTTCTTCATCCCCTCAAGCATATGCCTTGCTTGCATAACCAGTTTCTTAGCAGCATGGATTCAGTGTTCCACACTGCACAGAGGCTGTGCAAATTTATCGCTAATACTAAAAGAACATTCATGTTAGGATGTTTTGAATAGCAAATTTGGTCTAAAAAAGAAATCCTGGGTATTACTTTAAAAATGATCTGATGAGCAGTGTGACTGTGCTGCTCCATGTGTCACCCATCTCTACGTTCATTATCTCTGCACTCTCACAGAGATCTTTCCATTGTGGTGAAACTCTCCACATCTTAGACTACCCCTAAATGGTCTTTAGCTTGGCCAGAATACTGAAGGTCACATGGCCCTATAACATTTTATTAATGATTTTCCAAATCTCAGTAAAAGCCTTTCTTTCCAGCAATGCTAGTATCTTGCCTGAACAAAACTAAATTTTAGTTCCTTGAAAGAAAATGTTATCAGCCTTCCTAGCAGCTGTGAGAATTGTACTGTACTGATTAGATGTGACACATAGAAGAAAAATGGCTCTAGTAAGTGGTATTTGTGATTCAGTAGGTAACACTCTTTCCTCTAAACCCATGCTGAGTCAATGCACCAGCATCGTTTCAGTGGACAGTATAATTTTTGCTGGCCCTGTCATTCAGGTCAGATGCAAACCCAAAGTCCTGGCCCTCTTGTAGTCATGACAGGTTCCATGGTGAACTAAAACATGAGATAGAAGCTTGCCCCAGCATACAAGTTTGATTTATTGATGACTAAATGTAATGGGAAAATGCACCATGACAGGTAGCTTTTTTCCTTCTGCGTGTTGTACAGTTACTCCATGCTACTAGACCCCAGGAGAGAAGTTCCTGCAATAGCAGACCTGGCAGTAGCAATGGATTGCACCATTTCCAGGCAGCATGTTGGTAAATAGGCTATTCAGTGCTTCCAGGAAGAGAACTGAGGATTTTTGTGTTGGAAGAGACTGAGCAGTTTAGTTTGGGGTCAGACAGCAGTTGCCATTTCTATGTAGTTGAGGATGAAGGTTTTCTGGTCTTAGGCATCAAGAGTTCTAGGTGCAGCAACTGTTTCTTGCTATAGCATTACCATTAAGTTAAGTTCTTGGTACCTTCATGTCTTCATCTGTAGAAAACATCTATAAAAATTTAAAGTGAGCCTAGGTTTTTAGCATGTATATGAAGCAATAATTAATAAAATGGTGTCTACAGAAACAGGAACTATTCTGAAAATCCCTTCTCATGTCCTTACTTTATAACAGACTTTGCATGGAGTTAAAAAAATTTACTATTATATATGGAGTGCCACAAAACTGGTTTGGGTTGGGGTTTGTTGGGGTGTTGGTTTTGTTTTTTGGGTGGGGAGGAGGGTTGCCGGGTTTTTTTTTTTTGTTTTGTTTTGTTGGGTTTTGTGATGGTTTGAGGGTTTTTTTTGTTTGGTGGTTGTTTTTTGTTGTGGTGGTTTTTGAGGTTACTGGAAAATGTTATGTGTGAGTAGTTTTATGATATTCAGAAATTGTGTACCAAAGTACAGTTGGCAGTATTTGCAGAGGGCAAAAGAGAGCTGAATTATGTATTTTATAGGAAGCCATTAATCTGCCTTGGGAATACCATATGCAAACAGGAATGCTTCTAAAAATTAAGCAAAATGTACATACCATATAGTCGAGGGGAAGGCTAGTACAAGTTCAAAATGTGTATAATAGCGAAAATATTCTTAGAGAAGATTACATTCTCACATATTACAACATTAATCTATCTCAAAGATTAAAGCTTATTTTGTTACATTTAATACAGAGCATATGTGACTTACACTAAGTGTGAGTCTGTAAAAGTCTCTTTAGAATTGCAGTTAAATAGTGTTTCAAAGAATTCATCAGACTTATACTTGAATTTACAAGGATATTACTCCTTTTTCTCCCACAATTTGATCCCACTGGACTTTTTTTCTACTAGTGGAGGATAAGTGGACTCTATCGTGAACCCATCATCGCTGGGTTTTTGAGCAGACTTCAATCTGGCAAACAACAGAAAAGGCACTTGCTGAGCTGGGATTTTTTTTTTTAAGTTTCTTTCTTAAGCATATTGCAGAGATATAACTGCAATTAGTAATGAAAAAAAAAGAACATTAAAACAGTGGGCCATGGTGAGTGACCTCCCTGTGAGCTGCGTGGTCATGGAGGTTTTTCAGACATATTTCTTATGTAGCTTCTGGACAATGTTATAATAAAATTTTAAGGTTTTATCAAATCTGACTATAAGGGAGTCATGTAAAGAGGGTACAAATGAAAGGGGAGGAGAGGAGGAGGAGGGAAAGAGGAGAGAGGAATTTGAGTCATGCTTTCCTGTGAAACAAAACAGACAGCTAAATGGCTCTACCTATGCTGAAATTGAAGTTGTGTTTGTTGAGCTCTAGAAACGGAAAAAAAAAATCAGAGGATGTCCTATTTCTTCTTCCACCTGCACACACACACTTGCATCTGAGTTTATTACCATGGTCACAATATTGGTTGCTTCATAGTGATTGAATAAAAGCATGGTTGCTCTTCCCAGGTCAATTTGAAGTCCTAAATTGCTGTCTAATTCTGAACAACATGCATGCAGTAGCCACCCTCTTGTCCACAAGAATTACCATGTATTTCAGATGCAGCCAAGCTTCCCATCAGTTTAGTTAAAGCAGCTTGTGCAAATTTATCTAAACCAAGTGCGTGTAGAAGCGTGTGCATGTGTGAAAATGAAAAATCTTTTCTTTGAGCAGCTAATCCTCAGTGGTAGGGGACCAAGCACAGTTTCTGTTGTTTTTTCTACGAAAAATAATCAGTGCTGTTTCCCTATAGGCCATTCTCCAAATGCTGGAGAAGAAAGGAAACATCATACTCCTTTCCCTACTGTCTCTTCCAGTATTTTGTTATTGCTTATTCTGCTTGCTGTTGTTAACAAGTACAAATAACAATGTTATATTACTTGGCTGCTTTGGCTTTTGAGGAAATCTGCAAATTATGAATAATCTCTCTTCTTGAGCATTAAAAAATAAACAACAAAAAAAAACAACCAACTCAACAGAAATTCCAAACCCCAAAGAAACAAACAAAACATTCAACTTGGTTATGTGTTAATTGCTCTCTTTCTTTCAGAGCCTGAAGAAGGCCCCAAAGCTAACATGCCACTTACAGCTAACTTTCTACTTGCAGTATGTGTCTTACAAGCCTGTTGCCCTATTCTCTTTTCATTTTCTTGCCTATTTGTTGATGTAACACAACTCTAGAGTTGATTTTGAGGTCTGCTGTGTGGGAGATACCAAGGTGAGAATTTTTTCTGTTTTTTTAGTGATTTGTTTTGGCTTTTCTTGGGTTTGGTTTTTTGTTTGGTTTGTTGTGTTTTGTTTGTTTGTGGGGTTTATTTTTTTTAGGTTATTGGGCTAAGGAATTAAACCTTCCTAAACCCAGTCCGTAAAGGACAAATAGGTTTAGGTTTTCCTTGATTTTTAGAACAAGCCAAGGCGTAGCAAGACATTGATTTACATCAGCTTCTTTGTGTAGGACAGGCAGAACTTAAATTTTGAATGGAGCACTCTCCTGAGGCATCAGCCCAGCGAACAATGTGTGTTGCATGAAAATCGACTGTAGGTAGAAGTCAAGTATTACTGCTATTTAGCCCTGAAGAATCAATTTAATTATTGCTGTGCAACAACTGTAGAATAGGGCAGATTTTTTGGCATAGAGATTGTCAGAATATTAAACTCTTAGGGAAACGTTCTTTGAGACTTTGGGAAGAGTACTTAGAAGATTAAGGAGAGAGTTACTGACAGCAAGTTTTAATTTATTAACTGCATATATTTAAAGCTCAGATACCCTGCTTATACTGTTCGTTCCAAAGACAAACTGAGCCATCCAATAGGATGACATCTTACACCAAAAATAATTTTTCTTTGTCCTCTTCTGTTTGTGATTAAGCATATAACTTTGAATATATCCCTTGTTATGCTAATTTATTTTCTAACAAATGCTGCTGAAAAGTGAGTATGAGTGAGTTGCAGTCTTCCATTAACCTTTTCTTTGTTTTCTTCCTCTCATTAATAGACTGCCTTACTAGGTTCTGTGTTATGGTCACTTAGGTGCACCAGATGGGGAGTGTGCATGAAATGAAAATTGAGATGCTGATGACTTGAAGCCAACTGGATCATTATTAGGACCTTTCTTTCTTATCTTACACTTCTTGATGCTTAAAAAAGTGTAAAAAAGCTGGGGCGGGAAAATGAAATGTTCTTTAATCTTACTCAGTGAAACATTGTAACTATATGAGTACCGTTAGAGGAGGCGGGAGAGTGTGTGTGTGTGTGTATGCACATGAATACACACATAGAGAACTGGAGAGGAAAAATGGAAAATTCAGTATCATCACATCTCACATACCTGTATTCTGTTCCTTTAATGCATACTGAAGCGTAAACGCAATACCAGGTATTAAAAAAATTAATAGCATTAATGTGTTGCATCCTACTTTTGAAAATACTACTTGATTTAAACAACAGCTTTTGTGAATAATTGTGAAAATTTAGTTTCCGTGTCTTTATGACTGAAAGCTGATTGGATTATATGATTTGAAGTTTTTTGATTTGTTGGAAATTAGTTTTTCCTGTATTATGCAAACAAAATCTGTTTTTACACAGATTCATATTAAGGCTATAACATACCGACTCTATAGTAAGCATGGTGTTTATTTGCTGGGTTTTGTAAAATGTAGCAGATCTAGTGCAGCTGTCCTAATTTTCCATGCTGCAGAGGTGCCCTGTGGAGGTGTGTTGAGTGCTGGGACATGCACCCTTTGCAGGCTACAGCTTGTTACTGAAGATGATGGTATCTCCAGTGTAGAACTCCGTGGATCACATTTTGCTCACCTGTGGATTTGAGATTTTGCCGTGGTGGCACAGAGGTCTGGATGGTTTTTCAGTAAAGTAACCTCGGCTTAACAGTTGGTACTGAGAGACACAACACAAGTTCTAGCTCTTGAAAAGCAAAAATTTCTACATCATGTTAACTGAGGTCTGATGAGAACTACATATATGTGTGTTTGTATAACGAAAGGCATTTTACCAGTAACCTAACATTTGCTGTCATTTGTGTTCTGACTGAGCTCAGAATTTGCATTGGTGCAAATTGCATGGGTGCAGCAAGGCTAGGGAACAAAATCCCACCAGGCCAAATGGAGTTCATTAATGTGATCGAGACTCAGTCTTGTATTTGTAGTGTTAGTGTCAGCTGTCTTTCATGAAGACAAGTAAATTATGTGCCCTGTAAATAGAGATGATTTTCCACTGAAAGGTAGTTTGTGAGAACCAAAGCTACATTTAATGTAAATCTGCCTCACCTTTGCAGTCATCATCCTTCCCAGCCTAAAATGCCGTCCAAGTTGTAAAGTACTGTGAACAGTAGTTTCTGTTAAAGAAACACATTAAGAAATTATTTTTATATGCACTCAGATAGATGCTAATGCTGTGGAGGTGAGAAGACATCTGCCTGATAGCTCTGAGCTGTCATAGTTGGATTTGAATTAACACCATTTCTGTAGTAAGTTGTCTTGTATTTTACTCCTGTTTTGAAGAGCATGTCTTCATTATTAGCCCAGAAGTCTGGCTCTATAGCCCAATAGTTACTTTGCCCCTTTCAAATAGGATTAGGTTAAACTCATTGTCTTCATACTCAGCAAGCCTTCTTAAAGACATGCAACAGAAGAAAGAATCACAGCAATTTTGCTTTCTTTTCTCATTAATGCCCTATCAAAAAGCTATTGCAGTAACTCTTGGTAAAAGTGTAACTGGGATGGGGGCAGTGAAATTAAAATAAAAAAAAAACTTTAACTGTTTATAACAACTTATTCTCCTGGTCAAGGTCTCTTAATGGATAGGACTGAAAACCTATACTTTCCTCTCTCTCTTTTTTTTTTTTTTAAGAGTATAGTAATAGCTTCAGTTTGTTTGGGTTTTTTTCTCCCGAAAATGTATTTCATAAAGGAATGAAATATTGGCAGTCATTCCACATTTCTGGTAATTCTTTCAAGAGGTATTTACCTTACTTTAGAAACAATGCTGAATTCAAATTTGGGGAAATGCCATGATTTTAAAAGTTAAAGTAAATTAGTAGTTGATTAGTGCAAGTTTAATGAACATTTCTCTTCTGTTAAGGCAAGTGTGAGTTAGTCAACATAACCAGTTCTAGTAGTCCAACATACTTGCTATATCTCAAATATCAAAGTGACTTAATCTTTCAAGCTGTGCTTTCCAAGACTGATAGGCTGGCTTTTTCAGCAAGTGGCTTCCTGGACATAGACTGTCCAACAAAAAACGTATTCTGGTTGTCACACTCCTCCCTCAACTTCTTGGCATGTGTTTTGGGTGCTGATAGCTTGTAATAGCAGCACCAAAAAAGTGTCAGGGTACCAGTTTTGGTGTTTGCAATTGTTGCTCTGGCCCCAGTAATGAAAACAAATGACAGATGCAGGAACTGTGCTACACCTGTAATCCTCTAATTCCCAGCCAACATCTTCACAGAAACAGGTCCCCTGATCATAAAGCTATCATTTTATATATATGTGTCTGTGCAGAGAGATAAATATCAGTATTTGGGTATTTGGCTTATAAGGAATATTTCTGATGGAAGAATATTAAGTGCTTTAGGACTCAAAGTTCATGTTCTTGCATTCTGGAGCCAAATGCGTATGTGCAGAAGTCTTGTCTTGAGGTGCCATTTCAGAGACTTCTGTTTTTTCCAAAGCAAGGTAGCATGCTGAAAGTAACCAAAAAGAGCCAAGTTAAGCAGTAGATATATTTGCTGCAGGATGTTGCAGATGCAAAAAAAAAAAAAAAAGTACATGGGTTCAAAATAAAGATTAGACAAATTAGTGGATGAAAGCTCCATCAAATGCTATTTAGTACAAAGATCTGTGACCTCTGATTCAGCAATTCTTGAATTAAGAATCACTGAAGATTGGGAATATATCTTAAATGGATGTGTATAGCCAAATAAACTACATTTTTCAGCTTGGTGGGTGGCTTAAATTCTGAGTGAACCCATATGCAAGCAGCGAAAGCTAGAAATTTTTATTTCCTCAGCAGTATCTGCAGAGGAACAAAATAAACACAACCCTGTTTCAGGTTGCTCTGCCCAGTATCCTGGATTATTTGCTTGACCAAAAAGAAATGGGCCTCTTAAATTTGCTCAAGTTGCATGTGGTCTCCCTCTCTGGAACTCACAAGGAGATATTTTCTGTGAATTAATTCACCCCACCCTCAAGATTGCTAAAGGATCCATGCGGTCTTTTCTCTGGCTGTGGAGCAGGTCCCTCCATGAATTGTCAGTATCAGACTTACCTTCTGGATTATTCATCTGTTACAGCCAGTGTCCACCTGTCCTTGCTATTATTTTCACTGAGAAGCCAATAGTTTTCTTCATGTCTGTTTAATGTTGCCCAAAAGGAAAGATCGAGGGCCTTGTAGTGGACCATAATTAAGTACTCTTCTGAACAAGGTAACTTCTAGGACACAAGCTAAGTTTTCCCTGAGGCCAAGTCAAAACTCCATTTGAGTCCTCACAGTTTATCTGCTGATGTTCTCCTCTGAAGGCCTGAGGGTTCCTTTTACATCTTACATGTTTTGTGATCAAGACCAAAAAAAAATTATCAGGAGGACTCCCTTGGCTTTCTGGATCTGGGATGACTAGAAAGTCTTAGTGTCTGGTGCTCTCAACACAGAGACTGACACTAGTTAAATGATGCTTGAGGGTCATTTAGGAAAGTGAAAGGCATTTGGTGACCCAGGCATGCCCCACCAAAGGTCAGGCAATAGCAGCACGTTTTCTTTCTCAAGTTTTTTTTTTTCAATATTGCCTAGAGTTATTGGTGGTTTTTTCCCTATGTTTACCAAGCTTTGCACCTTGTTGGAGTCTGGCTGATTGATGCTGGTTTGGGGAAAGCAGAGTTTCAATCTCCCTTGAACTCTGGAATCTTCCTTTAGGCAAGTGGTGTTTTGTGGGAAGGTTATTTACTCATGGCCATGCTGCCTCTAAGGTGTATTATTCTTTTCTATTTTCACAAACCACCCTGTTATCCTTCTCCTTGGAGTCTCTTAAGAAAAAAAATCCTCAGGTTAGGTACTGAAGGGGAGGAGCATAAGCCACTGATTTCATAGCTGTATGCAGAGCACAGGGGAGAGGTTATGTTTGTCTCTCTCCTCTGACAGGTGCTGGTGAGAAAATAAAATTCTTAGGCTAACGATGCTTGCCTGTGGTTTCACTCACAATGAGAATGTACACATAGGCAATATTTATACAAGAACAGTTTCCTATAACTGTAAAAAACAGTTAAAAAAAATCACTGAAGAATTTTATGCTTGAAGATTTTCAAATAAAAGCCATGTTTGTGAAAGGTTGTGGGGAACCTAATGAAGGATACTTCATTCTTATGGAATAAATTAGCTTTGTTACCGGTTTCTTGTTTCAGAAATTGGTCCCATTGTGCTATGGAGCATGTAGAACTCTGTTTGTAAATCTTCTGATGCGTGGTACAAGATGAGAACTTCAGTAGATTGTCGCTAAGCTGAAACTTGTTTGGCTTTCTCTATATTGATTTGGGTGCCTGGCTTTTGTACAGTATTAAAAAAAATCCCAGTTTTCCAGTCCCTAAAGAAGACTCAGCTTCTCCAATGATGAATTCTCACTTTTACCCACATCTACTATAATAGATTTATTTTCAGAGAATCCATGTTAGGGAGTCTGTGTAGTCTATATAAGGATTTTCCTTGCATATGGTGGACTGGTGTGATCAGTAAGGAAATTGTTTCTGGTTTGGGGGTGTTTCCCACCTCCATGTGAACAGTGATGATGACACCAATTCAAATTGGGGAGAAAAAGGGAAATATCCAGGAGCAGTGGCAATTAATCTCAATGTTAGTCTCTTAAAGTGCCCAAGGGTGGTTAGTGCCTAACCTAGCTACTGTTTGTCTGCTGTTCATTACTAAAGAGTTTGAGATATTTAAAATTAATTGTAAGTAGCCCCTTTCTGTATTGTTCTCATGTTTCTTCTTTACCCATAACTTTATCAGATGTAGGTTTTCAATGTTCTATACAGTAAAACAAGTATCTTTGCCTTTTTCCCCCACAAGATTTATTGTCTAGTCTGTTAGTTTCTCCAGTAGAAGCAGCACTATGTCTTTCAGTTTTCTTCTGACACGGTTTGCATTTGGAGAACTGCATTAACTGGCTTAGTCTCCTATTTCAATCTTGCTTTATTAAGTTGATGATATTGGGACTGACACTCTGCTAATGACAATTTCATTTAGTGGTAAAAGGAAGGGAATGGAAGGCAGCACTCATCTAATCATGCAAACACTCGTCTGGGTTGACTCCTTTCACATGTTTTATATTTTCATACGTTTTAAGAGGATTGGACCAGTATGTCAAATATTTATGCATATATACCTTATTTTCCCTTTCAAGTATAAGTTTCGCAGTCTGGAAGGAGATGTGAATAATTCCTATGAGGCAGCACAGGGTGTCTTAGAACTTTTTTTAAAGCATTTTTCAGAGCTTTGTGATTGTGTGTGCTAAGTGTTGCTATTGGATCTTGGAAGATTTGGAAATAGAGAGTTAGTTACCGGCAAGGGAATTTTCTTCCCTTTTTAGAGTTTTGGAAAGCTTGTTTTCAAGGAATTGGGGTTGCTTTCTGTTTAACAGGCATTGGAAAGGATGGCATTTGTCTTTTACGCTTCGTAACTCATAATGGTCTTGTTGGCAGTTCTAGAGAACCATGCATGCAAAGCATTAGTGTTTTCATTTGAAAAGGTTGTAAGCCAATATACTCCACATATTAGATGCTTGGTCTTTTCAAGTATAAACAGACCATTTGCTTTCTGTACATGAGCTATAGTTGCATAATTTTTCAATTGTTATTGCCCACATAGTACAAAACTGGAAAAAAAAATCTTCTGCCTTATTTGAAGTCACATCTGCTGCTTATATGTCAGTCTGAACTTTCGTCCATATTAAAGTACTGATAAAGAGCAGGTGTTCTTTTCCAAAAGGTGGTGGCCTTCAATTGTGGTTTTGCCCTCTACATCAGAGAAGCTTACTAGATTTTTCCTCTGTTGTTCAGTTCCTGAATTTTTCCCTTCCCCTGGCCCATTACACTGACCATTAATAGTCTTAGAGAGCTTGCAGAAGCATACAAAGTGACAGATCATCATTCCCACAAGGCTTCCCAAAGCTATTATGGAGGATAGCAAGTACAGTGGCTAAGATTCTGCACTGTGCCTTTAAGCACTTGTCATTAAAGAGCAGCATTCTTAGCAAGTTAAGTACCATGAGGTAATATGATGAGGATGAGATAATTTCGTTTTTTTCAACTTAGCAGGTCAAGGTAACCCTTAGGTTTCTCTAAGGATTTCTCAACTTTGTTAAATCATTTGAGAACTGCATGATTGTGGCTAGAAATGTTACATTATGCTGGCCATCCCTAATGCAGAGCACAACTCGTCCTTGCTTGCTCTGTTTCCTGATTGCAGTAAGGCTGGGAGAGGGTTCCTGGAAGAAACCCATAAATTGTCTCCTGCAAATCTATATGCCTGGGTAGGCCTGCTAACAACGAAAGAACTCCAGTGCTTTTAAAGCCACTGCAGTTGATTTTTCCCTGCACAAAGGACCTAGATCAAGCTAAGATACTGCCTAACGATTACAGCAGAGCACTGGGTTCACCTTGGGTTTTGTGCACGCTGCACAAGGAAGAAGCGATTATTGCTGCTGCCCTGGATGGGGGGGAAAGCAGAGGCAGAATCCTGCCTACTCTAGGAAGCCTCCCTGACTGCTCCCCTGGCATTTTGACTTGGGAGTTTGCTTCAGAGTGTTCAAGGGAGGGTAAAGTGGAAGACAAGATGAGGATGGAACAGAGTTTGGATTTCTATTCCTTGGATAATTTAAGAAAACAACAACAAAACAACCCTTCAGTCTCCACATTCCAGTGCTTGTAGGGGGGCATTTTTTAGCTCTTGTAAAATACAATGAGAAGGATGTGGGAGTAATTATCTAAGTACCTACTACAGGTTTAAAAATCAGATGTATAAAAAGAATTCAAAGTTGTTCACTAAAAGTTTTGTGTGTTTTAAAGCTTTTTTTCCTTCTTCTAAGCCCAAACAGAGGATTTTTGAGTGCTTCCTCTTGGTAACACTGATTCCAGTTCTGGCAGAAGGAAAGAAACTGGCTTGGTTTTTTTGCACTTCCTGAGAACCTTTGTTCCCTCTATTTCTAATACTAGTTTTTACCTCAAACATACAGAAAAGCTCATTTCAAATTGTGGGAAAAGCAGTCCTTGTCCAGATAGAAGTAAGAGTTGAATTGGATTTACTGAAATAACATACATGCAATCTTTACCCAATCTTGCCTTTTCTCCTCTTTAAAGCAGAGGTTTTGGAGTTTTTGTGGTGGTGGTTTTGGGGAGGTGTTTTTGTTTGATTGGGTTGGTTTATTCCTTTGTGGGGAAAATGCGCATTGTCCTTAATAGGTCCCAACGTTTTGGATCAGTACTAACAGTTTGTAGATGTGGGCTATTTTTGGTTTTGGTGACAGTTGTTTGGGTTTGGGGTTAGTTGGTTTGGGTTTTTATTTTTGTGTGTGTGTATGTGTTTTGTTTTGGAGTTGGGAATTTTTTGTTGGTGGTGGTTGGTTTTGTTTGCTTGTTTTGCTTTGGTGTTTGGTTTGGTTGTTTTTGGTTGGCTGTTTTTGGTGGTGGTGGTTGTTAGCTCTCTTCCCCTCCTGTCCACCCCCCCCCACCCCCCCCAACAATAACTGTAACCAATCTAAGTATCAGATTC